>NC_139345.1:95342478-95474978 GCF_055883805.1 Amblyomma maculatum
GGTTTGGTTGGTTTGTTGAGTTTAACGTCCCAAAGCGACTCAGGCTATGAGAGACGCCGTAGTGGAGGACTCCGGAAATTTCGACCACCTGGGGTTCTTTAACGTGCACTGACATCGCACAGCACACGGGTGCCTTGCTTTTCGCCTCCATCGAAAAGTGGCCGCCGAGGCCGGGATTCGATCCCGCATCCTTGGAAGCAGTAGTCGAGCGCCGTAATCACTGCACCACCCCGGCGGGGCAATTAGAAAGGTATCTAATTAGTTTTAATAATTAATTAAATTTGGCGAAAAAAACTAGTGCAGGCTAGTACAAGCGACTTTGAACATCTCTGAGCTAGTTTCCCTAGACTCACCGTATTTTTTGTAACTCTGGTTACATTTAGCTGAGGCACTTGGTATGTACAATATATGTCCACCTTATCTCTTAGGAAATACATCAAATTTTTGCCTTTGACTGGTTTCCTGTTGACTGGTTTTATGCCGTTCTTTATAGCATGCTGATTTTTTTTTTTTTTTTTTTTTTTTTTTACAATATACTTCCTTATGTCGGCTAGCCTTTTAATTAGTTTTGATACTCCTGTCGATTCTATCCTGTCTGTAGGGTTGAAGGCTTGTAAACTTTGGCGTTTAATAATGAGTTCGTTCGTCTCTTTGGATACTGAAGAGCAATAAATATTTCTTTACGCAGCGCTTACCAGAGAAAAATGAAAGCGCATTTTAATGATTAACTAACGGTGGGCCCATCTGTGTTTTGATAGTTTGTTCGGAATTCTGAGAACTATAAGCTGTAATGACGCACCTTCTTCTTTGGAAAGGGATGACCTTCGTATTGATCCTGACTGTGCATCAAACGAAGGCATAATCTCAAGCAGAGGCATAGTGCGCCCCACGTAGATACAATTCACAGCTATACTGGCGAGTATACGAAAAATCGTCACAGCTTCGAACAACAGACCGCTCTCGGTTGTCTTGTTTCGCGTTGCACTGGACGAATCAGGCTTTCTTATGACACACGCTAACTCTCGCTTGGAATTCCAATCAAGGCAAGAAGCACCTTATCGCGTGACGTGACTCAGTATTCAGGCTTCACTAAAACCGCACTGCTTTGAGAAACCAAGCTCTCTCGCAATATAAACGGCAACAATAAAATCCGTGAGACGTGGTAGAAGCCTTGGTTGACGTCATCCAATTAAGAGACTAATCCATGAAGCCGTTCGCACGTAGCAGCGGTTGGCGGTGGCTACTCGGCATCCCGTGAAATGAATAGCCAGCGTAGGCGCAGCGAGCGTTGCTATCCCAAGACATCGACCTATCTTGAACCGCGTTTACGCGCCAGCAGCCTTGCGAGTTAGGGCTCCTGATTAGATAGCGCAAGGCCGCCCCCCCCCCCCCCCCCCCCCCCCCCCCCCTGCGCTGAACAGATTTTTTGCGTAATACAGGGCAGAGAGATGCAGACAAGGATAAACAGGCTTGGCCGCTGTCCACTTTTGCGAAAGCAAGGAATTGGACAACACATTTCGTGCCAACTTTTAGCAACACAAACACCGAGATAATAAGAATATATGCCGTCATCGTAGGAGTGAACAAAAAAAAAAATATGCGAAACAGTCTCTTTCGCGATTGCCAAAGTTTGGCCAGACTCCGTGATGTTTCGCAATTCTGTCGTTTGGCCGGTATCCCCACCGTGCGGGTCGGAAACAAAATTTACGCTGTTGAATTTGCATTAGATGGATACGCCATGGCTGCTTCAAGTTTGCTTTTCTTTCGTTTTTCTTTTTTCACATCTTTTTTTTTTTTTTTTTCGCGCCTTCTGAGAAACTCAAGGAAGCTGCGCTGCACCTACTCCAGTTGCGCAACTCATCTTTCAGGCTCCGTTTTGACGCTTTTCCCTCTCTGGCTTCTGTTACATCGATAGGGGGAAGAAAAAATCGAAACCTGTTTAGAATATCCTTGCCGCTTTAGCATTCCGGCGTGCCAAGGGTTACCAGGCCAGGAATGCACGGAGAGCTGCTTAGGGGAAAATATGAGGTCATGCGCCTACAGTGTGTCATCGTAAGTTGGTATTTATTTATCACCTCGGTCTTCTCGGCTCAGATCTTTTGTGGGTATTTGTGTTCGTGCTTTTGTCCCCGCATGCGGCTTCGAGTAGTTAAGCCACTCCCTCTCGTCTGTAGTACCAAATATCATATTGCTCTTTCTTGGAAGCTCTCGCAACATAGAAGGGATCGAGAAAAATAATATGGAAAGGTCAAGTGTAGGCTCTGCGGCACAAGGTCGGGTTGTGTACTTTATAGTCTTACTATTGACCGCGACATCTGGTGACAATGGGTGGGAGCGTATTAGTTTTAGTGCTCTTTCGCTGGTCCCCAGAAAGCTTATATCTTTTTTTTTTTTTTTTGTGGGCTCGTCAGTATATTGTGATTGCATTTGAATATAAATTATTTGAATAAATTCTGCCATTTTGCACTCATTTTGCTTTCTTTAGGAATAAACCAAACGATAATCTTGGAGACGGCTAGGAGATGTTTCGAACGGGTTGGCTGCACAGAGTTTTTCGAAGAAGGATAAAGTAAAACGATCTAGATAACGTCCAAGGTTTTAACCGTTCACCTTGGAAATGAAGAAGCAATTAATAGCTAAGCGGTACAAAGCAGCGCATGGGGGTTCATAACATGACCAAACTCGGATCGAATTTGTGACCTCAAATTTTACGTGACACATTCTTAATGTGTCACGTGTGCCCTTCCCTGCCCACTTAAGGCTCACGCGTTTCTTGGCGACCTTCTTAATATAGCAAACGCCGAATTATTCGATTACGTCATACTGCAATGCTCGTTATTTACTTCAGAGGAGATCCCGTAAGCTATTCCTGAAAAAAAGAAAAATGGACGAATAATTGCACAGTGACTACTGAAATCCGAAGTGAATGCAAATAAGAAAGAACCAGCAGTCTCTGCCTAATTACTGGACATTTCAATTAATTTAGGTCACCTTAGAAGAGAGCAGCGATGCACGCACATAAGGTGGAAAAACTAATGAGCATGCTTCTGCAAGGTGTCATGACCCTGTCCTCTTTTCTGACCACACACGGCTATTATGATGATGATACCATTGAGCTCTTAATCTTCACCTGAACGAAATTTCGAGAGCTACAGTACATCGCATAGGGCTTAGGTCACCTAAATGAAAACTGCTCCCACACAAAAGTAACTCCTAGTCTCGTAATCGAGAGTAGATGTAAGCATGAAATGGGTAAATTAACGATGTAGCACATTTGCGCACATTTGCTGGGAGGACGCCTAGACGCACGGAGATGACCTGGCTGATCGGCCCACGCACCGGGTTGGGTCGAAACTCGGAGACGCCACTGGAAACACGGATTTCATGTAGACAGCCCCGCTGGCCTAGTGAGTTCGTCCTTACGAGGGCGTCAAGTACAGTCGCGAACGCGTAGTGGTAATCCGCTGAGCGTAGCAGCGATAGCAGTCCTGAAGCGTACCGCTCTCATAGACGTCTCATTTCTGCTTCGGAAAGCGTCTCCTTTGAAGGCGAGTTTGTGGTGTTCATAGAGAAGTGCATAGTTTTGTGTCTCGCTTCGTTTTGAGAAGCAGCGCACGGTGAAGGCAGTTTTGGCGCATGCCCTGCTCTAGTAGTAGTTTTGTCTACCGGGAAATGGATGTGTGGGGCAGTGGCGCCACCCTTGGGAACGGCGCGGGAGCCGTCGTTCCGAACTAATTCCGTTTACGTTCGGGGCCCGTATGATCCCGTTTCGATATACCCGGATGACGGGAAATCGATGGCCGGATGTTGGCTCTCGGTTTTGGCTTTATGTACGTCATCTCATGGTCGCCGACAACGGGAGCTAACAGCATTTCATGCTTAAAACGCTTCCTACGTGGAAGCTGTATGCCTTATCTCTACTACCTCTCACATGCAGGCTCCTTTTCGCACTCATTCTAATCTTCAAAGCTTATGGGTGTGCCAGCCTGTTATCTGCACGCGCGTCTTTTCATTTCATTTATTTTTCCCTTAAAGGCTCGAGGGCATTAGAAAAGGGGGGAGCAAACTCAATATACAATGCAAACAAGAACAAAAAAACATTGAACAACAAGAAAACAGAAACTAGAGAAAGAATGCATGGGTTAAACGAAACAATATAAAAAACAAAAATAACAATATACCACAAGTAAATGACGCCGAAAAGATTATACAAATCTGTCTTTTCTCCTTGCAAGTTAACATAGTTTGTATATACCTACCTGCTTGCCTGCCTGCCTATTTGCCTGCCTGCCTTTCGTTTCCTTTCATTTCCTTCTTTCTTTCTTTCTTGTTCGTCACACTGAAATATATGAAATGATTAGAGCCTGCTCTTTGTGCTGCCAAAAGTGAGATATAGATTACTGACAAGAATTCGTCGTCCTACTTGTCATATAGGCCCATCTGTGAGAGATCCAGCTCAATACAATTTGTACCGTGGCCTGTCTTTTTCTCTACCACCTTCGTTCCCAGGCGTGCTGCCCCAAGCGCGCCTGTCCTCAAGCCAGTGTCGAGCTCTGTGTATTTTAGTGCGACGTGGCCGATCAGCTCCCTCGTTTTCTCCTCACTGGCCCGCTTAGCTCCGTTCGGACAGCCAGGACAACCAATGGACCTCGCCCGCCTGGCCATGATAAATCTTCAAGGCGCTTGACTTTCTCTTGGAAGTACAGAATATCTTATTTTTCTGGTCCAGTTGATCAGTAGAGAGAAAGCAGGAAGATGGAATTCCTGACAGCACAAAATAAATTAACTGCCGAAGGGGAGCCGCAGTCTGAGAGCCAACCTTTCGACAAGGCGATCGTCTTTGTTCGCGAAGTGAGCATGTTTCTCAGGACTCTTTAGATGTTTCCCAGTACACTGTTATGTTCCGCTCATAGAAAGCCGAGACGAAGACAAGTGCATTTGTTGATATGCTGTCTAGGAGACTAGTGTCCCGCCCTAGTTTATAGTTCGTTTTACGATGCTTTGAGAACTAGTTCTGAGTAGACCGCTTTTGAACTCAACGTAGGAAAAAAATTGATTTTTTTAAATATTTTTTTTAAATTTTAAATATATTGAACTTTGCGGACACCAGGAAGCTGTAGACCCTAATAATTAAGAGCATATATAGTTGCTCCTTGTGAGCCAGATTACAGAAAAGAATAATTAAAAATTCCCGCGCTCTGGCTGTCATTGCAAGTACTCTTCCGAAGTAGATGCAAGCATTTCAGAAACAGCAGCATCTAGGGCGAACTGGGAGGGGAAAGGTGGAATAAAGTAAAAAAAAAAAAAAAAAACAAAGAGTTACAGGTTGTTTTGTTTTTCTCTGCGCGTCTAAGAAGTTGCGAAAGTTCGCAATAACGAAAGTGGTGCCTTTTCCAGGGTGCATCGTAAGAAAAAAATATGACAATTTTTTTTTTCCAACGAATCCCATTTCATCAGTCTACCGTTTGTTTTTTTCCTCTGTCTGATACTATCATGGCGCAAACATGCGGGTCCTCTGAAAACTCCCAATAGACAAAGGGGAAAATGGAACAGGAGAATCGGGAGAATGAGGTCCCTGGCGCTGGTTTTAAGAATGGTGTCTCTTTTTGGACGCTATCGTTTTCGCTTCACGCTTCTCTCTGCGGCCTAACTTGTTAAAATTTTGCTGGCATTTGTTGGTGTGCCTAGGCCATGGTATTCCCACTACGCTTTTCGTCCTGTAACCGTTCCCTTACCGATCGACTTCTCTAACGCTGTTCTTCTCTTTGAGGCCCGTTTCCTTTCATTGACATGCAAATGAGCACTCCTCTTGGGACTTCGCTTCTACGCTTTACGACCTGCCATTCCGTCTGCGTTTAAATGACATTCGAGACAGCGCCTCGGAGAGGGTCTTAGCATCAATCTGTTACCGGGCTTTATCGTCTAATCTAAAAACAGTTGACCTTCTTTCGCACGGAAAACCGGAATGAGGATCTAGTGGACGTCGGGAATTTTTTAACGGGGAGGTTACCGAAACATTGTAGTGCTTTTTATTTTCTTCCATTGCTATGCCCCAAGAACTTTATTTCCTCTTGCGGCTTGTTAGGCTCAGGAGAATGAGCGCTTGTCCCGTCCTTATCTCGTCCTTTGTCGTTTTTTTTTTGCGTTTTGCTTTGTTGACGATCAGGAGAATGAGTTTATAATTTTTTTATCATGCAAGCCGAAAAGACACCAAATGTTGTTGGAGCACTAAGTCAATACGTGTTCACTACTTTGTTCTGCAGAGAGAAAAAATCGTCTGTATTTTATGCTTTATCCGAACCACACCTTGCTGCAGCCGAATGATAAAATATTGCTGCCGTAAAGTCTTTATTAAGGTGCACTACATGAGGTAGTAGATGTCTGTGCATAAGGTTCTTCCGCTGAATGATAAGAGCTATGATGGCCGGCATATAGTACGACGGCATTGGTCAAGCGGGCATTCCAGTTCTTTGCAGCGAGAACAAGAAGTAATGAGAAATGGGCGGATGCCCGGACAGTGGGTCTATAAATGATATTCTCATTATTCGTGCGGCGGGAGATGTAGTAGACAGGACTAATTATAGACTTGAACAGAGGATGATGGAAAACACTATAAAAAAGACGCAGTCTTCCAGTGTCGCGGTGATGTGTTCAATTTTTAAGGAAAACATTACATTTTTTCCGTGGCATTTGCATGGTAGGAACAGGTAGAATAATGAATTTTGCCGTGCAATTTCGGGCTGTTTCGAGTAGATCAGAAATGTTACTTTGACAAGGGCCGCCAGCAGCACTCGCGTCCTTTGGTTGGTTGAACAAATGTTAAGAAGTAAGCAACTTTACCGACGGAGAGACTAGGCGCAGGGTTTGTTGAAAATAACCAGCTACACGTTTAGCTTCGCTAGTAGCCTGCTTCATGTGATGGGGCTCCTTTATATCGCTCGTTCAAGAAATACCTATGCATTTAAAATATTTAATGTTGACACAGAAGTGATTTCTAAGTTCTAGCCAAGTACTTTGGAGGCTGTTGGCATCAACATCGATGAGAAGTGAGTAGAGATGTTTCGTTTCCATTTAAAGACATTGCAATAGACATTGATTAAACCAGGTTCAATGTCAAATTAAGCTAATCGAGGGTCCTTACACTGTTAGTTAAGGGGCGGTAAATAGCTCAGTCATCAGAAAACACGTGTACATTAGAATATGCATTAGCTTGCAAGTCATGTACGTGAATAGCGAAGAGTAGTGGCCACATGACAGTTCCCAGGGTCACCCCAGATGTAACAGGGGTACGAGAAGAAAATCTATTTGCCCCAGCAAGCTGCTACCGGTTAAAAACTTAGACGTGAAACTTTAAAAATAAAGCCGTTTATAAGGAACTTTGATAGAGCTCTTTGAAAAAAAAAAGATAGTGGAGGGTGGACACTTAAGGTCTCCGTTAACTGCACCCGTCCGCGGATCCTCCTGCGGATCATCGTTCGTGTGCAAGCACTTCGCCTCTCGCTTAGCCCATTATCCCTATAACTATTACTCCCTTAACGTAACTTAATGCCTCGATTGTCTCACACATATCCACGAGCACACAGTAGTAAACTACCATATTTGCTAAATAAAGAAAAGCACACAGAGCGAACGTCAGGCTTTGTTGCTATCACATTCTGTACACGTAGCGCCACCAGGAGCTGCCCAGGCAGTGACGTGTTCACAGCAGGACACAGCGTTATCTATAATATATAAGCTCTAACATCGAACAGCTGCGACCACTTCGTTCGCACCAATTTATTCCCCTTTTCAGCAACGAACACTTTGCCCTCCCCTACTACGATTTCAGTTTTTAAAAATTCATTCCGCGAGCTTAACAGACCCCCGGTTGTCTTTTTTAGGCGCTTTACATGTGAAAAAGAAAAGAGAAAATCACATTTTTTTTTCTTTTACCAAAGAGAAGTTTTGAGGTGCCAAAAGAAAAATCAGCTGCAGAGTTTTCGATAGTGCCGGGATTGGATTCAGACACCCGAAAACTATATTAGAAAAAGAGCTTGCTCGCATGATGAAAATGAAGGCACACGATGGCAATCAGCACAATAAGGTATTTATTAGGAAAGAAATGAATGAGTGTAACAATAAGGCGAATAAAAAGAGCACCCACAGGAAAACAACTTACCTTGAGAGATTAATTTTGTTTCAAATGTATGTGAATCGCAATGGTTAGGAAAAGTCAGGCCATTAAATTTTAAAGTCAGAAAATCAATTCACGAACCTACCATCACCGCCTGTTTCATCGTCTTGATTTCGTTCCTAACCCACGCTCTTCCCTTCCTTAGCGTCATTTTTGTCAGGAGCTATCGAGCTGCGTCAGAGAAAAAACGAAGTAAACGTCTCTGGTTGAAGCCTTCCTTGTATAGTAGGTCAGGCGATTAACAAAACATTAGAGGGAAGTCACGATCGTCCAGCAATTTTGGAGGCTGGCACTAATGCTAGAAGGCGTGCGCAAGTGCTATCACGAAACATTGCAAAGCGTTTGACGACGCACAAACGTTGAAACTCATGGTTCCCTCGATAACTGAGAAGGATACTCTGGAAAGGAAACCCTTGCTCATCCGAAACGCATCAGAAAATATCAACGCGCCCCTTGGCCTCGCTGCAACTCATCAAGAATCCCACACAGGAGACTGAAGGGGGTGCGCCATGCAAGGTCAGCGAAAATGAAACTTAGACAATAGTGAGCGAAATTCGTGGCTTAGTACCCGCATGGAGTGTAAGCACCGCCAGAAGTTTACGCGATCCATTTTATTTACGCCTACAGCATTTGAAACCAATTTCCGCACGCTGCAAGACAGCTGTATAGTCTGACCGCTACACTTATGCGAATTGTCTTGAATGTTGCCCGCAGCGATCTTATTTACATTAAGGGTGTTTTTTCTTTTTTGGCGACGACCTCAACAGATGCTGGGGCAGTGGGGGTACACAACGAGTTACATCGTTCGCATGTCGCTTGAGATTAGACTAGAATTGAGTCGACCGGATGTTAGACGCGCCTGGAACTGCTTGACGTGGATGCCATGCACCTAAATGCGCATAATAATGGTCTGTACTTCTCTCTCTCTCTCACACACACACACACACACACACACACACACACACACACACACACACACACACACACACACACACACACACACACACACACACACACACACACACACACACACACACACACACACACACACACACACACACACACACACACACACACACACACACACACACACACACACACACACACACACACACACACACACACACACACACACACACACACACACACACACACACACACACACACACACACACACGCACACACACACGCACACACACACACACACACACACACACACACACACACACACACACACACACACACACGCACGCACGCACGCACGCACGCACGCACACACACTTTGTCAAAAGTTTAGAGCCCAAGGGGTCTACTTCTGAGCCATGCTATATGGCTCGCAATGCATTCCCAGGTTTCCAAACTTTCTGAAGGCAAGCTTTTTCGTCCGACTCTCTCCAATGGCTAGGACTTCCATGGTTGTTAAAGAAGTCATAATATACGACTTAAAAGCAAACCCTCTGGGCTCTAAACTTTTGACAAAGACTGTACGTACGTATGTCCGTACATACATACATACATACATACATACATACATACATACATACATACATACATACATACATACATACATACATACATACATACATACATACATACATACATACATACATACATACATACATACATACATACATACATACATACATACATAAAGCACGTACTAGGGCCCCAAAATAAAACGGACACGAAAGCACAAAATTTAATTTCACGGCGCTCCCTGCAAATGGATGCGCATGTGTATAGCTGGGTGCGTGTGGGTCACCCGAATGTTCAGCTAGGCACTCTTAAGGTCTATTCACACTTGCGACTCGCGAAGGACGCGCGACCGGCAGTTGCATGCGACCAGAGAGCAACAGATGTTCACACTTGCGAATGCGACTTGCGGGTTGCTTTCCACAACGTATCATCCTTGACTGTTAACCACATAGGGTAAAGCTAACTTACGTTCACGTCAGCTGAGCCGCTGATTGGCTTATCGGTTTGCGACCAGCAGTCGCGCGACTGGAAATCGAGCAGTGCCCGAACGGCCCGCGGCAGTCGCTTTTCGACCGATGCGACCATTTGCGACTGTCGCTTTTCGACCAAAACGGTTGCGCGACCGCTGCGAGTCGCAAGTGTGAACGGGCCTTTAGTGCTCGTCTCATCAGCAGCCCGGACGAAGGAGAGCATTTTTGCCACAAGCCCATGCAGATGCATACTTGCTCGCGTGCATACGTAAACCCTTCATCAAAAATAAAAAAGCCCCCAGAATATCCTTTAAAGGCGGGTAAACAGTGCTTCTTGTCAGTGGTGCTAAATAAAAATAAAAAATCCGCATCAAGAACCCAAAACTCGATAAAAGCCGTTAAATTTGCTTTTTGCACCGGATGATTATTGCAATTTTATTTGGCCTTAAAGAATGCAAAAGGATATTTTAAATCTAACGGAAAGCACTTTTTTTTTTTCCCTTCTGACTAGAAACTTCAGACTACGAATACTTTAATTCTCAGGAATACCCCGCCCGTATTCTGTAGGCTTAAAGTGAAATTTTGAAAGTACGTCTTTCTTTCCCGACTAATTCAAACTGCTGTCTGCAGGCACTTTTATTTCCACAAGGCGTCGTCCGTTTGATCTTGGTTTCTCTAGAACTGTGCGGGTGATTGTCCACTCGTACCGCCGGTTCTAGGCGGGATTCCGTCACTGCTGGCTATGTAAACATTCGTACCGCGCTTATCGTTTGGGCCATTTTTGCGAGCAGTTCGTAGTTTGTGCAGCACTTATTTCACCTTCGTAGTCTGGCCCGAATAATTAATATGGGATTCGTCATCTCTGTTCACGTTAAGACAGCAGGTTCCCTCACAGAGATGTTCTCTTCAAGAAATGAATATGATGTCAAAGAATCTCGCTTCATTCTAAACAAAAATAGTGAGAGCGGGAAAATTGCCGTTAAAAAACCAACGCGGCCTAAGAGTCGCTAAATATACCTCCTCCAGCAGTAGAGCGTTTTTGCTTGCTAAACAGTGTAAAAACTTGCTAAAGTTAGCGGGAAAACCGCTATCTTCGCGACACTGAGTTCAATTTAGTTTAGCAACTGCGTAGCCTGAACTTCCGCAAAGATGAGGGCGACGTAAAACAAGCCGCGCGGCATGGACCGGAATGAAATTCTCTGGGCACCTTACCTTTGACTAAGGCGGCTGTACTCATGCATGTATTGCCGCCAGCAAATGAAGACACCCTCCTTGGCGAGTGCAGAACCATGTCGTTCCGCGCATGCAGGTGCTGCCCAAAGAACCGTTGTCGAATTTGTGTCTAGACAATGGAAGCCCAAGGTCGCGGGTTCGAATCCCGGCCGTGTTTGCCTTATTTCGGTAGGGCCAAATGCAAAAACAAGCAAGCTGTAACATGTCAAAGCCCGTTAAAGAAACACAGGTGGCCCGATGTCCACCACTACGAAGTCTCTCTTTTCCTCCACTTCGGAGCCTTAAGCCGTATAACACTGTTACGAGCTGACGGTATGCATCTTCTTCGAAACTATTCTGGCGATTCGCTCTCTCCCTGGCAAAGCTTGCACTTCTCTTTAGATCAACAATCCTCTAGGCTAATTTTATATTTCTGATAGCTTGAAAATGGCCCCATCTTTGCTGTCTCCAAATCCTAAAGTGACTTGGACCTACATGGTGGCCTAGCTTATCGGGATTCGGAAATTTTGTACAGAATAAGAATATGCACTAAGGTTTCCATTGCTTGCATACTGCAGCCGAAAATGTTGTCAATGTTGTCAAATTTCTGCAGCCAGCGCAGGCCTCTAAAAGCAAAAGCGATTTCTTTGGAATAATAATAATAATAATAATAATAATAATAATAATAATAATAATAATAATAATAATAATAATAATAATAATAATAATAATAATAATAATAATAATAATAATAATAATAATGATAATAATAATAATAATAATAATAATAATTCGTTCACAGGAAGAGAAAGGCGCAGTATCTGTCACACTTGTGTCTGTGGACACCTGAACCCCGCCGTAAGGGGGAGGGAGAGAGGGAGGTGGGAGTTGAAGTGGAAAGAGAGAAATCTGGAGAGCCGTTTTTTGTCCTGAAAAATCTTTCTGAGTTCTACCTGCTCTTTTATTTCTAATAGTTGTCTTTCTAGATGCCCCGCCGGGGTGGTGCAGTGGTAAGACGCCCGACTACTGTGCCGGAGTACCCGGGTTCGATCCCGACCTCGGCGGCTGCGTTTCGATGGAGGCGAAACGAAGAGGCGTCCGTGTGCTGTGCGATGTCAGCGCACGTTAAAGATCCCCAGGTGGTCCAAATTACTCCGTAGCCCTCCACTACGGCTCCTCTTTCTCTCTATCCTCTTTCTCTCCTACCTTCCTCCCTTCCCTTACGGCGCGGTTCAGGTGTCCACAGCTACAAGTGTGACAGATACTGCGCCTTTCCCTTCCCGTGAACCAATCAAACCAATCAAATTGTCTCTCTAGTTGATGTCTTATAGCGCATTCAAAGGTTGCAAACATCATGGACAACACTTGCATGGGTCTCTTCTTTCTGGTCATTGGTTCGCAACTGACTTTTTATTGTACACTAACGGATTAAGGGTGCTATATGTTGCTGCAGGGAGCTTAAGCGTCTGTCTGTCGAGCGTTTAAGGACTCCACGAGCGCCACCGACTGGCGAAGCTCATTGTGGAATCCATGCAGAATAGAAAGCCGACAAAACCCTGTCAGTTCAATTCAGGCAACGTTCAGCAGCGGAAAAATGCGATAGACACATGACTGGATGGGATGCGTGGCCACCCATGAATTGCGACGGCAGACAGGCGCTCGCGTGAGAACACCCATAGCACGGAACACTTGCACATAAAAGCGCGCGCGGCATTCGGGCCGGGGGAGGGCGCTGATCGTCCTTCGCGTCTAGTAACTCTATTCACGTCCGTCGATGTTGTGATGACGACAACGCAAAATAACACGTTCTCTTACGTCGACCACTTCGTAACGAACCGGCAGGAAACGGCTACCTGAAGGTAAAAAAATGAAAGAAGAAAAGAATAAAAAAGAGAGCCGCCCCGAGAGAGCGAGTGGAGCACGAGCGAAAAGAGAAAGGTGTTAGGCATAAGTATGCCCCTCGCACGCCATTCCTTTCTCCTATCCAGGGTCACCTCGGTCTTCCCTGGAAGGAAATAAAAGAAATTTGGGACAAACAAAAGCTCGATGGAAAGCAAGCGCCACAGGGGGTTGAGAGAGAGAGGGGTTAAGATAAAGAGGAATATTCCGAGGCACGCAAACGGTCGGAAAACCGGTCCGGGGCTACCGGGCGCTCAGATTGTTGGTCAGCCAGAGCGTCTCGGTTTCCCTTTTCAGCGTAGCCTGGGCGAGGAGGGGCCCGCCGCGCGTCGCCGCCTCGGCGTAGTTTTGGTGTTTTCCTAGCCGCACCTCGCACCAAGGCGGGCGGCCCCGAGAAGCCGCGGCCCCGTCGGATGCGCGCACAGATCAAGAAAAGAAGGAAAGGCGCTGGGCAAGAGAATCGGGCTTTGATCCGAGCGTCTCATTGCTGGCAGTTTCTGCGCGTCGACTCCGTGACCGACCGTCATCGCTCTCGGCATTGGCGCTGTTCGAGGTAAGAACGCTATGTGCGAGCTCGCGTGCGCTGCTGACCTCTCGCGCGTGCTTCCAGTGCGTAATTGCTGCCTATTAATGCCGACTTTCCTCGACGCGCGACAGTGTGAAGGATTTTATGACGTTCCTGTGCTTCCGGTCTTCATCCCTTCTTTTACTGCACCGTGCTGGTGTTCACAGAGCGTGCGATAGTTAAGGCGGCTTTCCTTTCCTTAAAATAATTGTGTTTGCTTATGCCTATACCCCGCCGTGGCGGCGTTGTAGTTAGGTTTCTTTGGTTTTTAGGGCTTAACGTCCCAAAACGACTCAGGATATGCGAGGTTCCGTAGTGGAGGACTCCGGAAATTTCGACCACCTGGAGTTCTTTAACGTGCACTGACATCGCACAGCACGTGGACGCTATTCCGTTTCGCCTCCACCTAAACGCAGCCACTGGCGGTCGGAATCGAACTCGTGTACTCCGGCACAGTAGTCGGGCATCTTAACCACTGCACCACTACCGCGCCTTTCTCTTCCTATAAATCAATCAATCAGTCCACTACGGCAGGGTTAAGATGTCCGACTGCTGGCCGGAGTTCCCGAGTTTGATCCCGACCGCCGACGGCTGCGTTTCTATGGAGGCGAAACGGAGAGGCGCCCGTCTGCTGTGCGAACGTTAAAGATCCCAAGATGGTCGAAATTACTCCGCAGCCATCCGCTACGGCTACTCTTTCGCTCTTTCTACTTTCGCTCCCACTTTTCTCCCTCCCATACGGCGCGGTTCAGGTGTCCACAGAACAACTGTGACAGATACTGCGCCTTTCCTTTCCTATGAACCAATTTATTATTATTATTATTATTATTATTATTATTATTATTATTATTATTATTATTATTATTATTATTATTATTATTATTATTATTATTATTATTATTATTATTATTAGTGCTCGTACCTACGAGCTCAAGGTGGGGGTGGTAAAAACATTTACTGCCAATATTACAGAGGGTGAGGGCGTTGCCTCTTACATGGCGTTTGAGAGCCCCCTCCATGTACGGAGGGCCCTCTTACAAAGGAGGGCTATCCGAGCGAGAGCGCATGTAATGATCTTGTGCTGGTACTTATAGGAGGTACTGGTGAGTAGCTTCTCCCAGTAATCTAGGGCCACCTCTGGTGAAGGAGGATGAGGGAATGAGGGGCAGGTGAGTAGTGTGTGTAGAATGTCGCCAGGTTTGCCACAGAGTTTGCAGGAAGAAGAAAACTGGTCAGGAAAGGGGGCGTGGAGAAGGATGGGGTATGAGGCTGTGCGCGTTTGTAACTTGCACCAATGGGCAGCTTGTGTTATTGTGAGAGTCGGGGCAGGGGGTGCGTAAGTCCTCCTATTTTCGCGGTGGTAGGTAAGGATGTCAAGAAAGGAGAAGGTGTACAGTCCTGCTAATCACGAGCGAAGCAATCTTGACAATGACCGCAGATGTTGAAGAGAGCGTCACCTCGACAGCCTCTTGCGTGGATATACGTCAAGACCATGTGTATACCCTAATTGACGACAAGATTTCAAGACATTCGCAAAATATTAATTTACCATTAAAAAGGAAGATTAGAGGTTGGCGAAGGATTGTAGTCATAGCAGGAAAAAAAAAAAAAAGATATTTTATTTGTGACCTTAACTCCGGCCCATTGTTTCCAGCATCCGCTTCGTATGGAATTGCGGTACCCAATCGACACTGCCGCTGGATACCCATCAGTTTTTCCAAATAAAAACAGCCATTTTCACTGGCCTATATAGTACTCGAATCCTTGGGGATTAACTGCCGGTAAACATCGTTCACTCCAACAAAACCTGTTATTCTGTCGCTGTTTGGTAAAGCTGCCCTCATTATTTTCTGGGTATTGCCCTTCTGTTTAGCCTTTTTCCGTAATAGTATGACAGCATTATTTATAATTATGCTATCATGATAAAAGTGAGCACATTTCATAAAGGGATCGGTACGGAATGACACTAATGTTCACTCTAATAACGCTCGAGTACACGCGCATTTTTCTCGACACGAGAAACCAAGATTCTTCCCCTCTAGCTCACTTTGTCGTTTTTTGTCTTCTTTCTAAGCCAACGCTATAATCCGATGGTTGTAAAGCACGAAGCCGTCCTCATTATTTTGACTTGCGGAACAACATACAGAGTGTTGGAGACAAAAATATGAAAAAAAAAACAAACAAACCCTGAAGTACGTACCCCTTTATGTCGCTACGCCAGGCCGCTAGAACTAAAGAATCTAGAAGTGTAAAGGTAAAGAAAAAAAGAATGAAAAAGCATGCTTGTGGTTCTTTTTAACTTTTCTTTTCTTTCTGACTGATCTATTGGGGGATATTAGGCGTGTTGGCGGGAAGCAGTCTTTTGACGGGGACAATTAGAAGATAAAAGTCAATCTACCAGAAGGCGCAAATAAAAGAAAAAGGAATTCTACTGACGCAAAAGAGCACCCTCGCCTGAATTCGTAATTAGCCAGAGCGAAGCACTATACATGCACTTGCTTTCGATAACCTCGAACGTTTCTCTGCTTAAAAGCGAAACGGTTACGTGTGCGGCAACCTTCTATTTTCTCTATCTGGCAACCTCGGGGCCAAATGAGCAAGCTACAAGCATCGTGTATAAGGGGACGCTCATAGACAGAACCGGGCAGGTTTATTCCGTGGCGCTAACGGTTATGCGCGGCGCAGGAAAGGTTAGCAGGGATGCGATCTAAAAAGAGCAATGTATAAGTTACATTGCGCTCAGCGTTTTCGATGGCGCATTGCGTAAGAGATTTTTTTTTTTGCCTAAAAAGGGTGACCTGTATTATCGAATTATGCCTAAAAAAAGCTAGGAAGGTGCGCAGTAGAATTCTAATAACACATTTTTACCACTGTTTTGTGCATGGCTGGAGGTATGATAAAATTTAAAGTAGGGGTCGTTTCTTCTTAATCACACTTTTTCATATCTCAGGAAATGTCGTTTAACTATGAAGTTTGCGACCGACTTAGAGTAAAAATCGATGTTAAATTAAACGAAGTTTTATTGAGCAATGTGATAACCACGAGCGGGAAAAAATACTCTGATGAAAAAGACACGTCAAGCTTACACGTGAAAAACAGGGTTTAATGAGAATGGAAGTGCTTACCACTCCATTAGTGCCAAAATACATGTATACCTGCCAGGTACAAGACGAAAACATGACGTACGCTGAGCCAATGTTAATGTTAGCCGATGTTAATTTAATCTAAGAGGACAAGAACCCTCGTACCTATTTTCTTCGTGCGTTTGGGCAAAACTCTTTTTCTTTAGCGAAAAAAGTCGCATTGTTGTTCGTCGCCTTCTTTTTTCTACGAAGTAGATGGCCTTGCTGAGATTCGAGGTTCTCGCACTGCTGCTCACTGAGCAGTGGATGTAAGAACAGAAAAAAAAAAAAAAAAAGAAACGCTTTTTGAGCTCCTTACACGTTGTTTTTTGGAAAAAGGGTACATGAGCGCAAACGACTCGCTCGTGACGTTCGCGCTATGAAACAACTCATTCCACACAATCGCCCACACTCCTCGCGTAAACGATTACATTCTGGAAAGCCCGTCCTTTCATTACTTGGAACTGGGCCTCGGGGGTTGCCGAGGTATACGCGAGATGTATTATGATCGTGAATGCACGCCGTTAAAGCATCTACCTCGCCTAAATCGTTCTCTCTTCCTCTCTTTTTTTACAGCGAATTGCAGGACGCCCCTTCAAAATGGAGCCTTGGATTATCACCTGACGGAAAACGTCCGTTCGCGACGCACAGGCAATGAAGACGCCCCTAGCTATCTTCCTCACGTGGGCAAGCGTGCTTTGTGGCTCCGCGTTCGCCTTCCACGTGGAGTGCAACGCCACACTTCCATGGAACGCGAAGGCCGAGGAACACTGGGATGTTCCCGAAGACCGCTTCGAGGAGCTGCTTCGATGTCCCACCGGACTCAACGGCTGCGGACCATCGGTCGAGTGTGCGTTTAATCTTTACGCGGTGACGTGTTCCTGTGCGAGTAATTGCCAAGCTTACGGCGACTGCTGTTGGGAGGCTGGCTTGATGCACGAACGGCCCAGCAGGGCCGCTTGTGTCACATTGAACGTCAAGGGACTCTACGACAAGGACTTGTATTTAGTGACAGGATGCAACCCCGGATGGCCACGGGACCAGGTGCGAGACGCGTGCGAAAACGTGGAACGGTACAACGACACGTTTTACGGAATTCCGGTGACAAGTGAGCGAAACGTGACGTACTTGAACGCCTTCTGCGCGCTCTGCAATTACGATTTGGATAACACGACCACCTTCTGGAATACAACGGGAGCGAGTCGGCGCTCGGTGACTCACGCCATCCCTAAATCCGTCGAGCGAAACAGCGACCTCTTGCTGAGACCATGCACTCACATTCCGCTGATTACTGACACGTGCCCCAAAGGCTCCGACCTCGAACACGTTCGCAAGTGTGCGACGTATTTTGCCCCCGTGAGGCACAAGGGTAATGAATCGGACGTCGTGTATAAGAACGTCTACTGCGCCTTGTGCCATAGTGTCGACCAGTCGTCGCTGGAGTGTGCGCCGACCGAGGTCGTGCCGGACCTGCGAGACAGGCCTCGGCTGCGGACATTTCTCGGTCCGAACTTGGTGTCCCTTTTCAAGCCTGTTGTCACGCGCGGCTCCTGCTTCTCTTGGCACGGTGACAAGTGCTACATAAGGGCTCCCGAGTATCACTATGCAAACGAAACGAGCGGGAACGAGACAATGGGTAATTTGGAAAGCGACACGTCGTCCGGCCGCTGGCGGTGGTACAGCGTGCAAAACTATATCACCGTCATCTGCCTCAGCCTCTCCCTGGTGTGCCTCTTCCTGAAGGGCGTCGCATACGTCCTCTACAAGAGCTCGCGAACGTTCTCATCCAAATGCACCTTTTGTCTCGCGGCAACTCTGTTCTGGAGCCAGCTGATCTTCCTTCTCGCGAACAGCTTCAAGGTCCCCGCTCTCTTGTGCGCCGTGTTGGCACTTGTCCTTCATTACGGGTTTCTCTCCACCTTCTTCTGGACAAGTGTGCTCTCCTTCGACATTTGGAAGAACGTTGCTGCTGTCGTTCACCTACCATCGGGACGCCGTGGCTGTGGGTTCCCCGCCTACTGCCTCATAGCCTGGGGCGCTCCATTGGTCATCGTCGGACTGTGCGCGATACTCAACTGGACCCTGCCCAATTTCCCTCTATCTCCGCGTTACGGGAGCTTCAGCTGCTGGATCGGCACCGTCGGAGCTCAGGCAGCATTCTTCATGATGCCGATGCTGTTGCTGCTGCTTTTAGACGTGTGTCTTTACGTGCACATTGTGGTTCACATCCGCCATACGTCCAAGCAGACTGCAGGCTTTGACTTCAAGGGCGGTGGACAGCGTTCGCACATGGCTCTGTTCGTCAAACTAGCCTTCATCATGGGTACAACGTGGCTTCTGGGATTCGTCGGAGCCTTCGTGAACTCCATGGTTGTGGAGGTAATTGTGATCGTCTTAGTTGGACTGCAGGGCGTGTATCTGTTCTTCGGATTCAGAGACTACCGTCACTTCATGCCCAAGCGCCTCTTCCGCAAGGATCTCGAACGAACCTTGAGCGGCTCCAGCGGCAACACGGTGCTGGCAGCTAGCGTTGGAAGGGATCCGAACGGCAGTATTCATGACGTTCATAGGAAACGTGGCTTTGACGTTTTAGAAGCGGTGAAGTGACCATTTTCCTGAGTTCTTTTTTTTTTTTGAGTGTTCCTTTCTTGAATCATCACATGTGTGCAACCTGAAGCGATGCTTGTGTTTGTGTAGGTGTTATTTATTGCTCCAGTGGTGGAGAAGAAGTGTCCAAAGGAAGGTGCGTTTCCTAAAACATTCAGTGCTTGAACCATGACTTCGTTTGCGTGTGTGCCTCTGCGGGCAAGTTTGTGTAGTCACGTTTTGTGCGAACTGGAACGTGTGCTTGCTAATTGAGGCAGACTGAAGTGACAGCCCACCTGCGTGTGTGTTTCATGCCGCGTCGAGTCAGGCCCTGCTTAGACTCTTTTTATGGCAAGTTATTTTCTTGAATAATCTGCGCAGAGCAAAAAAAAAAAAAAAAAGCGTTATGACGCCACTGAGGGCAGACTGGCATAATTCATACTTAATGATCTCTGTCCTGAGGAAGTGATACTCTTGACAACTCTTAGTTTTCAGAAATAAGTGCTGTATATTTAGTCATAGTTACGCAATAAACAGTCGGCTCCACAAGAGGTTCGCGATGAAGCGTTCGTGCGTTGACCCATGTATAATAATTCGCCGCGCAGTTAGTTGCACAGTTAGCCGATATTACCTTAACAGTTGCGATTGAACACGAGGTAATGTAGTGTGCCAACCAGGATAGGCACATAAACCTGGCTTATGTCGGTCCTTCCACTGCGCTGGTTTACAAAAAGCGGCCATTAGTTCTCGGTCTAAATGTGTCGTACTCTGCCAAACTGGATGTTTGAAGCACGGTATTTTTGGTAAATATTCTAGCTATTTTCCTCTTATGGATGTTTAAAACTAAAACGGACTTATGTTCAGTTTACAGGGCTGTAACAAGATTTCTCGTGTAACAGGATTTCGTGTAAATTTGATGCAAGATATCCCGTTTCCACACAAGACTTCACAGACACAAGTCCTGAACTATGCAAACCTTACTAAGACTATGTTGTGACTTTTTACTTGTATATATTTCATGTGGCTAAGTTTTGAATCACAGTCGTAGCCAATGACCAAGTTTGCGACTTTGGTGCGCTCACTTTTCTCACAGAGAATTCTTTCGCGGCATAACGAACAGATTGATGGCCTGGCTAAATAAAGAAATATAGCTTCACGTACGGGCGTCGTCGTTTCTTACTAAAGCGAACCACGTATGTTTTGCGTTTTGACGGGAATCAAAATATTCGAGAAGAAAAAAAAAGAAAGGGGGAGATTTTCTGAAGATTGTAACGCTTACACAGCGTTAACGCTGCAGAACGAACTACTACTCGTTTCTCTCCTTACAAGGTCTCTTCTAACGAAATATAGCATAAGTATATAGCGTTATAGCTTATTCTCAGCATTAGTAGGCACTAGGTGAACATTTTTTTCTAGACGCTCTAGACATTGGTCTCTTACAGTGCGAATGTAAAGAGAAAACTCGCCACCATTCAGTATATTTCTCCATGGGAGACACAAGAAAACAGAAAGCGAAAAAAAAAAACACTAATGAGGACAGCGCACCAAAAACGGCATAGTAGTAAACAGCAGATAGAAAAAAAAAAAAAAAAACCCACGCTGAACAAATAGCAAGGCGAGAGAAAAAAGCGGTGACGTCACAGATATTCGACAAAACAGCATAGTGCAGTACAACTAGTGTTATGAAACGTTTTTGCGAGCGTTCGTTATATCGGCTTAACGAAAACAAGCGTCGAGTGACTGTAGCAAGATGTCACAAAGCGATGTCGTTTGCTACTGAAATCGGAGTAGAAGTGTACATGCGTGCTGCTACGTCATGGATCGTTTCACCATATTGTGGGCTTGACGACCTTAATGGCGGAGGAAAAATAAACGAGAGAGGGTAATGTGCAGAGAGTAGAGAGAGAGAGAGGCAAAGAGGGAGATCATCAATATGTTCTGTGACGCGTCAAACCTGTCACGCCGACACTAATGCGCAGTCGCAATGTTTGGCGCAGGACCTTTTCCTATTAAAATACTTTCAGCGGCGGTTACTATACATGAACCTGAAGGAATACATGTCATTTGTTTATCGGTTCTGTCGCGCATATAAAGATGTTCTGCCTTTCTTACCCTCTCGGGGCTTTTCCATTGGCTCTGTACGACGCATGAAAGTGGCTCATGATAACTGTGCTTCTCGAGAGTTTTGAGTCATTTGCTCAATACATATATATAGAACAAGCTCGCGGAGAACCAGCCCACATTACTGACTGCAGAATCGATAAAGACAGTGAAAGGTTCTTGCGCCGTCTCTTTTTATTTACTTCGAGAAGGGAATAAAGTTGCCTTGAGATGGAGACCCCGATAACGACGGCGCGAGCTTTTAGAAACACCGATGCTCGCTGAATAGCGCGGTACGGGAGCTCCCACACAGACTAGTTAAGTCTTCGTTTGAAACCCTCAGGCGCATCGCAGTTATAATGCTGAAAAAAAAGAATCATCAACGATACAATAACCGCATGACAGAAAAAAGATGTCTCAGGATATGCTTTCGGCTCTATAAGAGGAACAAAGGCAGACCGACTGTGCGATATGCAAAAGTTATTCAGAATTTTGAATACGGAGAAGGCATCCTAGATTAATTATTTTAGCTCAGAGCCGTTTATTCGGTAGGCGCTGCTCTTGAACATGACTTCACACTGAGGTTTTTACGTTTCGCCGATAAAAGAACGGCACTATTTATTTTTTCTTCCTGGAAACCCTTGCGTCACAAGTTGAGTGCTTTTAAATTGTAACACATGGACTGGAAGATTTATTTATTAGAGAAGTGCGAATATCTGGAATTTTTTGTATAGCAAATTGGGTATCCTCAAAATAAATTTGCTGAAAGATCAAATAAAGTTAATTCACGCTCTTAATTTATTATCAGCTGTCTACGCTCCTGCAGAAAGAAGACTTCTCCAAATAACTATCGTCGTGGGCCATGGTGCATCTACGTAATGTTAGTAAAGTTCCCAATCTCAACCGATCGCCTAATTATCTACCGTCTCTTGCATGCTTCGCTTGCGCTATACGCGCGCCCTTGTCATACTTGTCTATTCCTCTTGATTTTGATACTTTTGTTTTGCTCCTTGACCGAGTGTGTTCACGTCCTGTCTTTCAAGTATAGATCGACCTTCTGCATATCTCTCTACGTTGTCCTTAGTTCAAGTTGATCCCTTTTCGTTAGCCGTCACGTTTCTGCCACCCAGGTGGGTCGCGGAAAGATAGTGAGTGGCATTGTGTAGTTTCACCTTGAGGGATACTAGCACACTGAGAGTCATGATTTGAAAGTATCTGTCAGATCGTCTTGACTACCGTCCTGATTAGTTCGGCCACTGCGTAGATCTTCTAGTCTATCGTAACTATATCTCACTCATTTTGGTAATGACATTGCCATCCTAGTCTCTTAGTATATGCAGCAGAGTTTTGCTTATGACTATGGTTTACTTTTGGCAATTTTCAGGTTACTCCCGTTGTTCAGAGGAGGTTGGATGTTTTTCTTAATATACTAGCCTATGTCCGATCATTTTAGCGTAAAAGTGCATCTAGCCTAACACGACTGAATCGCCCATTTCCGAATTCCATCTGGCTAACCTATAGTGTCCATCCGACAGCAACGAAGCCTGTATAGCTTTGCTATACATGGTTATGATACTAGTTGTCATGAGTGGCCATGACTATATTCCACTACTACGACCATAAAAAAGGTCAAGGACAAAGTTAATTAGGCCTAACCAACCATAGGTCAGGATAAAGTATGAACGTGTTTGAGAACACTTTAGCGTAAGTATACTTTTCTAGGCCTAATTGAGCGTGTTAGGCTTAATAGGCATGGCAAAGCCTGAACGTATAGCATGCTTTCAGACGTCAAACTTGCACTTACCTATGGCCAAACCGGTGTCATTTTTTCTAAATATATATCTTCCTTAATGAGAGAGCTTACTGATATCCCATGCAACCATCTTACGGCCTAGTTTGATTACGGACTGCTTAACGACAGTTGTGAGACCTTGGTGTTCATGCTGTGAACAGCATGAACACCAAGGTCTGCGTCCTCGGTTAAATACGAATATCTGTTCTGCAGTGAGGCCCCCGATTCCTCTGCTTGCCCTCTTACCACTAACACGTTGACGGGCTTCTTCCTTATTAGCTTCGCCCGCTTTGTCTTCGAGTCTAGGCTCTTCCAAGACGTTATCATTCTATGATCTATCGTCGTTTCATTATACAATCCACGACTTCATAGTGCACGAGCTGTATGAAGTGGGCTACATTTTTGGTCTTGACATTGGGGAGCTAACAGGTCCATTCTTGTTCTTCTTTTTTCTGCATAAGATGTTCATGATCTGTAAATAATTTCTCTCTGCAAACTGTAATACTAACTCTCCATGCAATTCCTAGAGCTCATGCCATATTCGCGCAATGCCAGGTTTCTAGCTTGCTCTTATCTATGTTGGCATTTGAAGTTATCCATCAGTGCACTGTGGTTTTTCTATATCTCATTACCGACGTCCGTAATTATTTAAAACTGATCGAATAAGATCTCGAATCAAACCTGGAACCTCCAACATGCGAAGCATACGCGCGTATTACTGGGAAACCTCTTTCATTAGCTGCGTCATTTAGAGCTCTGGTTCTCGCGCTTTTTATTTCCGTATGAATATTCGTTTTCAGCGAATATTCGATTAAGAAACATTCAAAATAATCGGTCTATATTTGATTCGCTTCCTTCATTATTCGATTCACCGATGTCGAAAATTTTAGGAAGACTACGGCTTATTTTCTATGCCCCTCCTCTATTTAATGCCTCCGGGCCTTGAGAGTATTGAAAATAAATAAAATAAATAAATTAGTATCCGTTTCAGCTTCCAAAAAGCGCTTATCACGCGCCACAACAAGGGATTCGTTCAACAGAGACCCTCACGAGATTGAATTTACGAGAAATATGCCCCTGTTTATGATAACGTTAACAATTAAACCAGACAAAACAACATGCGCTACGTTAACACGGGACCGCTTGAACGAAATCAAATTGGCAGTACAGTATCGCGATACTGCGTAACGGCATTTATCTAATGCTTATTGAAGACAATTATATACTGCTAGTTTAGCATGTGCCCTTCTGCGTATAGTCCGATTAGGACGTTTTAAAAACAGTGTGTCGTAATGTCCCGCTCTTGCTTTGAATTTCATTATAAGAGATGGTAGGCTACTGAGAGGTTGCAGGAAAACCGACCGCAGAACGGCGGCAGACTTTTGGAAAGTTTCTGTTGAGTAAAATGCGCGTACGCGAGCAGCACCAAGGCGCAGCAGAAAAAAAAAACTGCGCAAAATTTATTTCCGAGCGCGGCGCTTTACATTAACAAATAGCTCAATGCTGCCCTCAAAGAATTAGACTCGAGGACACGGTGCGAATACGTCGTGCGCGGCTGCAAAGAATTGGGAAAGTTTTGCTTCGCTCTACGCCACAAATGACCGGCGAATTTTTTGCGTGCACTGAATAGGCCAGGATCGTGCGATGAATCACAGTGCTTATATAAAATTCGATGATAGTAATCGCGTAGGAGATTCGAATTTGTGCATCTGAGTCGCAGTTCAGCACACACTTAAAAACACGTAAAAAGCAAACGCGCACAGCTTCGACTTCGGGACGCGGTACTTTCACACGTTAATGGAAGCTGTGGTGTCATTGCACTACTTGTGACGAATGGTATAAGCCCTTAGGCAAGGAAAGAGGTCGCCAATCTAGCGGCGCGGTTATTCATGCCTATCCTTTCTCTCTTGCGCACACAGAATATAAGTTGAAAGCCGGCGTCAGGGGCAACAGACATTGATGCACGTTAGGTATGCAGCCTGCAATATCATTTTTATCCCCGAAAGCAGAAAAGGTTTAGCACATGAAGCAGAGACGAAAAGCAATTTCAGCTGCTTCCGGATGAATACTGACCACATTTCAACCGAACGTCGAGAGAGATTCCCTGGACGGCTACGGATCATTATGAAACTTCTATTGCGTTTTGCTTTCTTTTGAGCAGGTGTGCTATACAACGGTGGCTCAGCGACATAACGCGCGTGAACATTTATGGCTTTCAACAGCACAGCGAATTTTATTTTAGCTTGAAACACTATTGGTGGCAGTATTTGCCGGAGGCTCTAGGATAGAGTGCATACAAGTAATTGCGATCGCTGTAGGGCAAACCGCATGCAGTTCTAACGAGAAATGCCTTTTATAATTTTTTTGCTGGCCAGAACTTCAGAAATGGAAGCGCGCACGCACGCACGCACGCACGCAGGCACGCACGCGCGCACGCACGTACACACACGCACACACACACACACACACACACACACACACACACACACACACACACACACACACACACACACACACACACACACACACACACACACACACACACACACACACACACACACACACACACACACACACACACACACACACACACACACACACACACACACACACACACACACACACACACACACACACACACACACACACGCACGCACACACACACACACACACACACACACACACACACACACACACACACACACACACACACACACACACACACACACACACACACACACACACACACACACACACACACACACACACACACACACACACACACACACACACACACACACACACACACACACACACACACACACACACACACACACACACACACACACACACACACACACACACACACACACACGTTTCGAGTGCGCTTCGATTCATTTTTATTCGAGTTTCGCTGATAAATGACAAATAACGCAAACACTGTGTGCGGTTGACGCGCTTTCGGCACGTTTAGCATGCACTCGCTCTCCACTCATCCCCTCACCTAATACATCGCGCGTATTGCAGTGAACATGCACTTAAGTTTTTTAAGGCGGAAGCCTTTCTAGACTCATGAAACGAAATCCCGTTCGCAAGAGTTGTGCGCGAGGTCTGTCAATGTCTCTTAATAGGAGGCGTTTCATCTGTGTGCGCGATTCCGAGAGATGTGCTCTGCTCGTCTAGCGTTCCTGCCATCTGCAATACCACTCTTGAACGCGCGCCAAAAAACACCACGCGATAGGAGCGATGGTGTATTGTCCAAACACACTTGCCGGAGAAAGTGTAAAGATATTGCGCCTTTTCTTTACTGTGAACCAATTACAGTAATATGTAGTACTGCAACGAACGCCGATAAGAGGCAAATTATAGGAGAGGAAGGGTAGACTTTCTCCATTCTCCTCTTAAGAGGCACCTTAGACATCCTCTAATTTTTTTTTTTTAGTTTGATTCGGTTGATGTTATCGAAATACCGAAGTGTTGTAGTTTGTTAAGTAAAACTAGCATTTAAATCTGTCCGTAACTAATACGTTAATGTATAAAATACCAACAGATGTACTTTCGGAAACGTTCCGAGGTATAATAGAGAGAGTAAATCATATTGAGCTAAACCGTGTTGAATAATGACCCCTTTCCCAAGCATTTCACGCCAGAAGAGCCGTGCGCCAGGCCGAGGAATATCTGGCACCCACTTAGAACGGGTGGATGTCCTGCGGCACCAGGGATCGAACCTGGTACCTCCCGAATATGGAGCAGATGCCCAATCGTAGGTGGGGTGTCCTTGCAGTTGTACATGGTTGGTCGCAATTTGCTACACTGGTATGGCTGGTTCACGTAACAGCACAAAATAGTTTCACCTCTCAGTCTTGCTACAAATCGCGCAAATATAGCGCGGAGAACAGCTGTTGACAGAATGGTTACATGAACATGTTATGCCAAGCAATTTGGGCCTAGATTTAAAGACGAAAGGCACTTCGGAAAAAACGAAAGGTATGACGGTGCCGTTGTCAATTTCGCTTCGCCCACAACCTTGCTGATGGTCCCAAGGTCTATAGATCCAATGTGCGCAGTTATTGCGCTTGCTATCTTGCCTTCCAGCACGAGGTCGCGGGTGAAGGTAAATTGACAAAGGCATAACCGTTAACCTTCGGGGCCTCAAATGATGCCAGTACTGCGACACAAAGCGCTGGGTGGAGCTGTTGGCCTCAGATAACTGAGGTCAACTGTGTTGCTGCGGGACGTCGCCTATCAGTGTGATGCATGTGATCCCCACAGGACGCCCAATGTTTTCAGTTTTTTTGATTAGCGCATTTGAAATGCGGACTTCAAATCTGCAAATAAAGCATGCCCCCCCCCCCCCCCCCCCGTAAAAGAAGAAAAGATAAAATTTAAATAACACATTTAATTAATTAGCGAGAACATCGATACTGCCTGTTGCATGGTGTCCGCCGTAACTGTAATACAGCTACAATGCTGAAATAAATTTGAGTGTGAAGTAAACTGTATAAAAATTTTGAACGCTCGGAAATTTGTGGGGTTGAATGTGGAGTCTATGGAGCGTAAGCTGTTTTTCATGGTTTTGACAATGGCTGAGCAATGGTGTAACTACTGTGCGCTTCTTAGTAGCCATTCTACGATATACTGCTTTGTGATATATTTGCGTGTAAATAAATTACGCTAATTGTTATCACAAAATAATTATTATCACAAATAAAACACAAAAGCGAACTGAGTCATCTTTCTTTTTTACTTGCACCACTGGTGAAGACCAGGGGCTTTGAGACGGGCAGATTACAAACAAAATATTGTATTATAACTGCTGTAGCTATCGAATTCCTAAATTGCACATTTATTTCCACTAATTCATTATAACTAAATATTAACTAATTATGACATAATACTTTCTTTCGTCACCAGCTATACGATATATCACGTAGTTCACTACTTATATTTCATGCACTTAATTATACATAACTATAACTAACGTTGTCACTAACTAGTAACTACGATATGCTTGCATCTACACTTACTATATAGTGATATATAGACACGCCACACTTGGCTTAGCCGACTACCCGCCGCGATGGATAATAACATTATCATGGCGTGTAGAAACGCCGAATGGCTGTTCGCCATGCTGATCTAAATGTCAGACAAATTCAATATTATTTAAGGGATTTTATTCGGCGGATAATTGATGTTTGGAAAACTCAGTCATGTGTACCTGAGTTTGTCAATGTATTCGAAAAAGTGATCAAACTGAAAATTTTAGAGTAACGAGTATTGCATGTAAATCTTCTCATATTTTACAAAATTGATCAGGCTGTGTTGGCTGTGAAATAAAGGCAAGAAGGAAAAAAAAACAAAGCCGCAGTGGAGTACCCTGGTTCGAGCTCGACTGCGGCAGCCGCGTTCGATGGAAGCGGAACGCGAAGGCGTCCGTGTGCTGTGCGATGCCAGAGAAAAGATATTCAGGTGGTCGAGATTCTCCTCAGCGCTCATCTAAGGCACCTCTTTTTGCTATTTCTTCTTCCCCTCTCGTTTTCCTTCCTTCCCTTACGGCAGCATCCAGGTGTTTACAGAAAAGAGTAACGGATACAGCGACTTTATTTCCTATAAACCTATTTACATTTTTTAGCACACTGCTACAGAGGATAAGACCGATTTGACTTCTACGGGGCTTGAAGGTCAAAGCAAGATAAGCAATCTATTCCCAAGTTTGTACCCGTGGAGAAGAGTGTCCTCAGACTCCCAACAAGGGCCCAAAGATTAAAAATGAGGAGCAATGCGGAGCCTTGTGCTCAACTCAGCCCCTACGGCCAGCTCTGGGCCACTCAACTGGCAGAGCACACCGCTAAAGCCCAGGAGCTCTCGACCATCGTCTACAGCCTTCACATTTTTATAGTTCGACAAATAAAAGTTATTTCACTCACACTCAATGTAAGAAAGGATTACATGGCGCTGAATGCAGCAATGTTGTAAACCTCATGCCACTCTGCAGTGCATGATTTCGAAATGTAACGCAGATTTTATTTAAGCGGTGGTTATTATCTCAATGTACCGAATGGACGATTATGTCAAAGGGCAGCGTGTCCTGCATGATTTACCCCCAGAATAGACTGGTGATGGTCTCCATGTATCCAAACAAAATAAGGACGCCGAGCTTTTCAGTGAGAGACTCATTTGCATGGTCCCAAGAGTAGCGACAATTAGCTCAGAGAACTGGCTATTTCAATGCTGGCCATAGAGTAGCGACAATTTGGTCAGAGGTCAGGCTATAGAGCCTGTTCTGACTCTTAACCCTCTGCCCTGTGGTCTTAACACAATGCGTCACACAGATGCTAACGCCGTCAAAATGCGCTCGCGAAAGAAAGAAAGACATGTGACATGGCCATTTTAGTGATCTTTCCGGTGCTTTTTGTGTGTACGCTCCGCCAGCTTTGCCGCTGGCAGCTGGGTGGGCGATAACGATTCCCCTTGTCAGCAAATGTGCGACGTCGTCTCTCCACAAGGACATCGCTTCTACGAGTCACGTTACTTCTCGTATTGTGCGATAGTATATGTTTCATTAGCCAGGCACGCCCCAGGCTTGGCGCCCTTAAGGAAAGGTGCAGTTCGTGACGGGACGATTGCCAGGCGCGCCCTTTGTAGAACCGGGTATAACACCTCACGCCAATGACAAAAACACCTCTCTTCCCTTCCTTCGGAAGTATAGAGGGCAGTTGCAAGAGCTGTACAATAGGGGGAAGCCTGTACCTCATCCAGATGGAAATATGAAATGTAGAATTAAAAAAAGCAAACAAACTATGTAGCCTCAACGAATCCGTAATAAGTAAGTTTTCAGATGAAGCTTAAATGTTGAACAATGCTAGCGCACTAAGATTTATATGGCCATGAGAAAAAAGTTGCGGTAACAACGGAACATTTTGTAGTTGGAGCACTAAGCAATAGCAGTTCAAATTTCTACAGGCGTCGTTACTCTTCCAGATGAAATAAAAACACCAAATTGGCGAAACGAGAGTGTGATGCCTTCGCTTAGCATTTGTAGTTGATGCAACGACTAATAAAGTCTTTATCAGGAAGAACAACGGACTCCTCTGGGATAAAAAACAACACCTTCTATCCGTCGCCTCATCGTCACTGATAGGACGGCACCAATAGCAAAATAATCAAGTCAGACCTGTGTTACACGTGAGCTTCTGGACTAACAAGAAAGCGAAGCTTAACTGTCCTCATAATTTTTGTTATTCATGCAATCAACAAAAAATACTCTCACGCACTTGCACTAGCTTTATGCGAAGAAAAACAGTGAAAATTTTACAGATGTGTACGTTGCCGTGGGTAGCTCCCATGAAGAAAGATTTCAGTGGATGTCTAAAAAGGAACAGAAAAGGAACAGCGCCTGTGCGTGTGTTTGTGGTATATAGTTTAGTTAATGGGATTTAACGTCCCAAAGCGACTCAGGCTATGATAGACGCCGTAGTGAAGTACTCCGGAAATTTCGACCACCTGGGGTTCTTTAATGTGCACTAACATTGCGCATCACGTGAAGCCAGCAAAGCCGAAGTGCAGGGTGGAATGTCATCCATTCCTCTGTCCGGTTTTCGCGGCCGAATGGGGGTGATGCTCTAGCACTGTCAAAGCATGTTTCATAGAGCAGAACAATAGTCCACGTGGTAAAGTGCGTGCGAGCCATACCAACCTAGCATCATGATTTCTTAGCAGAGTTGAACCCGCACACCTAGCCACTTCGGTAGCAGCAAACACCAGCTTAGACGCAGACCAAGCGTCAAAAAAGCAGTTGCATCAATGCAAAAAGGGAAAATTTCTGGCATTAATAAAATACGAATGGGCCAGGTTTGTGCCCCGAAGAGCTTGCCAGCTCACCCGTAAGGTGATTAAAAAAGAAAACACAATTGCTGACGTGAGTGGGCGACGGTAAGTTGAAAGCTGTCGCAAAGGTTCGCGTGCTTTGAGGTTCGCAGCGTTCTTTGTTTTTTTTTTTTTGTTTTTTTTCTTACTCCCTGCAGCCGATGGAAGGCGACGTTAGGCGTTCAAAAAAGAAACGAGCCCCATATAGCTCCAGCGACCCGCTGGCAGGTCAGGCTCAGCGTCGCGTGGCACCGCTGTATACTGCGCCGCCACTTGCTGTTGATTTCTGGCTGCTGTACACGACAGCACCTTCCATGCCCTCCTTTGTGAAACCTTCTTTCTCACTCCCCGCCTTTTCCTACACTCACTGTCCAGGCGCCCGCATCGCTACCGAATACGACGCGACAAAAGACCCGTCCCTTCATGCATAAGGAATGCGCGAACGCGTCGTTTCCGCTCTGATTGCACATGCACCGGGAGCGGTACAAGCGGGGACCTAAGTACACCCAAGAAACAGCAGCGCACACCGCGCCGCCGGAGACGAGCGCTGCAGCGTCCACTTCGCGATGGCACTGTCCGGAGCGCTCTTTAGAGAAAGCATTCAATTGCAACAAAAAAAAAGCAAAAAAAAAAAACGCGATAAGAGCAGACGGGCAGCGCGCGAAGAGGCACGCGTAGGCCACACACGCTAGCCGTTCGCCAGAAACTTTCGACGCGCGGCGCTTGAATTGTGACACGCATTTTCCTCGTTGTCCTGGAGGCATCCCGAAACGGAAAGCCGCACATACTATATGAGCGGCGACTATATGACGACTGCGACGACGACAGCGAGAGAATAAAAACAACGAGGCTGTTTCTTTATTTCTTTATCCGCCTTCACACTTGCTTCCCGAACTTGGCAAGTGAAGAGGACGCAGGAAAAGTGAGGCGAGAAGGATCGCATCTTCTAGCGCGGACAGCGAGCGTCGCTTGGCAGGCGCTTTCAAGGCGTATATCGCGCGTCGCTTTCCTGGAGGGGCGTCTTTTCTGGCGTCGCGCGCGACGTCGCAAAATTGAGTTACTGGCGCCCCATTCTCTCTCGTTCCCTCCAAACTCGCCCGCACAAAACTGTGCAGCCCACGGTTCGCTATAGTGTGTCATATACGACACACGTGCTGGCGATGCTGGCGCGCACCTGGTGCAATGGAATCTCATTTAGTCTGCTTGTCTGCTTCAGTACTGTTCAGGGATATATATGCCGAAGTAAGCCGTGACACTAAGTTGATGTAAACAGACGGCGGGGAGAATTTGGCGCGTAAATGCCGCATTTCGCGGGTGTGTGCGACGCTTCGAGGACTTGGTCCGCATGTATCAAGTGTGTTTGTGTAGTTTACATATGACGCTATTTTTATTAAATTTCGTTGCTTGAGCGCATCAAATAGAGGCCGCAAGCGTATGTTCTATCTGGATGCACTATATTTAATGAAAATAATGCGTGGCAGTACGAGATACGAAGCGAGTAACAGAATATACATACCTGGGAGTGACAATTACTTCAGACCTGCGTTGGAACACTCACGTACATAACATTGTTGCTAAAGCAAATAAAAGATTAGGATTCATTAGGCGGTCACTTAAGCATGCTACACATGATACTAAACTTACGTCTTATAAGATGCTCGTACGCCCGATAATGGAATATGCGTGTGAGGTGTGGGATCCCTACACTCAAACACTTGCAGCTGAACTGGAGCGATCGCTTTATCTATTCTCGCTTCCGAAGACAAGATCAGGTAACCCCACTTTACACTTTAGCGAACTTGCGCCCTCTTCAATGTCGCCAGAAACAAAAAAGACTCATTCTTTTCTATAAGATTATGAACAACATGGTACATATCGATAAGCAGCAATACATAAGCGAAACTACTTCACGTATCACTTGGGGTAAACATTGCAGACACGTAAAAGAACAAAAGTTTTCTAAGCACTGCTACAAGCATTCCTTCTTCCTGTCCACAGCGAGAGAATGGAACAGACTGCCAGAGAATGTGGTGCTCGCATCGGGTGTGGATGTGTTCTCTGCCGGAGTTCGTGAATGTTGGTATAGTGCCTGATATAATGCGCCTTGCATTTGTGTTGGGCATAGTGTTTTCACATTGTTTCCTGTTTCGTTGCAGCGATATTTTTGCGCATTTTTATTTGTTGCTTAGAGGTCTGTTCCATTTTTGATATGTTAAAACTTGGCACCGACTGGATGGTGCTGGTGTTTTGTTTGTCGTGTTCCGCCTTTGTAATCTGTACCCTGTATCGCTCCTATCTTGGTACTGACCGGACTGATAGTATCTCTAATAAATAAATAAAAAAATAAATAAATAAATAAATACACCCTTAGCAACTGGTGTGTCTAGAGGAAAGCGTTATTGAAATAGCGTCGAGCGTCGCGGTATAGGACGATACTTCACGCCTTTCTGGAAGTGAATATTTATGCGTTAGTTATAGCGTGGGAGCCGTCGATTAGTTTAACGGCCTCTTACGCGTTATAGTTACCGAGCGGACGAGACGTAGTCGCCATCTGCCACTTGCCATAGCATAAGTAATTACGTTGTGTTCGCTCTATAGCTTACAATACAGCTCCCAGCAATGCTAGTTACCCGAAGATTTACGTCGACTCTTCGTTCAGTAATCTAATCGTGGCGTACACCTAGCAGCACTAATTGTTTGCGCTGTGGGGACAACGACGAAAATTACGCGTAGGGAGCAGCAGGGGTGTGTGACTACGCTAAATTAAAAAAAAATCCAGATGATAGACGGGGTTGATGCGGCAGAGCTTCCGTTGTCAATAGCATTTCTCGTAGCCGGAACAATCGGTGTCATTGACGGGTCTAGACGTTGCAAGCGCGTTCATCACCCAGTCCGCCAATCACTGTCGAACAGGGCAGGGCGCACACCCTCCTCACTTTTCACAACAACCTGATTGGGGACCGCGACTTTCTTCTTGTCGATGTTCAGCTCCCATCCTCTGCTCTCATAGTTTCTCCTACACTGCCAACGCAGGAACTTTTTTGGGATATGGGCATTATAATGATAACGCATTATGAATAATGAATGAATAAATGAATAAATAAATTAATGTATATATATATAAATAAAAAAATAAATAATAAATAAATAAATAAATAAATAAACACACACACACACACACACACACACACACACACACACACACACACACACACACACACACACACACACACACACACACACACACACACACACACACACACACACACACACACACACACACACACACACACACACACACACACACACACACACACACACACACACACACACACACACACACACACACACACACACACACACACACACACACACACACACACACACACACACACACACACACACACACACACACACACACACACACACACACACACACACACACACACACACACACACACACACACACACACACACACACACACACACACACACACACACACACACACACACACACACACACACACACACACACACACACACACACACACACACACACACACACACACACACACACACACACACACACACACACACACACACACACACACACACACACACACACACACACACACACACACACACACACACACACACACACACACACACACACACACACACACACACACACACACACACACACACACACACACACACACACACACACACACACACACACACACACACACACACACACACACACACACACACACACACACACACACACACACACACACACACACACACACACACACACACACACACACACACACACACACACACACACACACACACACACACACACACACACACACACACACACACACACACACACACACACACACACACACACACACACACACACACACACACACACACACACACACACACACACACACACACACACACACACACACACACACACACACACACACACACACACACACACACACACACACACACACACACACACACACACACACACACACACACACACACACACACACACACACACACACACACACACACACACACACACACACACACACACACACACACACACACACACACACACACACACACACACACACACACACACACACACACACACACACACACACACACACACACACACACACACACACACACACACACACACACACACACACACACACACACACACACACACACACACACACACACACACACACACACACACACACACACACACACACACACACACACACACACACACACACACACACACACACACACACACACACACACACACACACACACACACACACACACACACACACACACACACACACACACACACACACACACACACACGCACACACACACACACACACACACACACACACACACACACACACACACACACAATGAAAGGAGCTTACTGTCTGCGAGTTCGAGGTAAACGTAGGCGATTTTTTGTATACATATTTGAAGCTGAGATATATATATATATATATATATATATATATATATATATATATATATATATATATATATATATATATATATATATAATATATATATATATATTGTGAGGAAGCGGAAGAACACTGCCATGGGACCTGTACCACCACTCTCCTCTATCGCTGAAGCTGTGCCCTGCGGCCGGTGGTTCTGCCCTGCCACGAAAATAAATCAAGACAATAAATATTCTCCTCATATTCATACATACACGACCACAGTGTTAGCACGCTTACAGTGACTTCAAGCGCACCACATGTTTTGATTTTTTGCCATCCCTTCACAGGGAATGCCAAACTCCCAAGGGAGGACAAACGGAAGAAGCGAGCGAAATCATAGGCCAAGAAGAAAGTTGGCTCTTTCCTGGCTGGGACATGCCAAAGCGGCTTGCGCGGGCTTAGCGGGCTAGTTCCTCATGGGTTGGCTGGCTTTGTGCGTATTGATTTATGTACCGGCTCGCGCGAGGCTCCCGGTACACTTACTTCTGCGCCAACGGACAGATGCGGCATACACCTGGCCGTAACAGCAGTCGTGCGAGGAGAATGCGTCTGGGTTCCAGTCTCTCTCTCTCTCTCTCTTTCTCTCTATATCTATCTTTTGTGTCAGAATCCTTGTTGTCTAGGAATGCTGGCTGCACCGCTTCCCATCTGTGTAGGTCACCTCTGCCCTACATCTTCTCTGAAATATGGATTTCAGCACAAGGCGAAACTTCCTGTTGTTCTGCGCCTTCATCTGCGCGTCTCGTCACTGCAGAAGTTATTTTTATGTTCTTTATCCAGCGAACGCCCAGGATATGTAGGCGAACTACGAGCACATCCTCTGCGACACGGCGCATAATAATGAGCCTGCTGTGACCAGGCCTGCTCGCGATGGTCGAGGTAAAGGGCCTCAGGAGGCGCACATCCCTCACTCCCTACGCACTGCTCCCCCCCCCCCCCCCTTTTCCCCATAGGACTTAAGGACCTCATGGCGGAGAGGAGAGGAAGCGATGCTCAGAGAGGGTCTTTTCGCGGCGCTGCATCGTCCGGTGTTCTTCCGCCGGAAGCCTGGGTCCTTTGTTTAGCGAGAACTTTAACGCCGGGAGTAATCTGCAACGCATGCAAAACGAAGAGCGTTTGCCGCTGTGCGCCTCCGTTTACCAAGTGCGGCCCGTATGGCGCCGAAAAAGTTGCCTCCCTTTTTTTTTTATTTGTTCCCCGCTCTGGGCTAAGAAAAGAGTGTCTTATAATATGCAGATGACTTGTTGGCGTCAAAAAGGCATCGTCGGTGGGTTTCGAAGATTCTGGAGCACTGGCTGTCTTTTGCACAAGTACCTCCTATGCAAAAGGGAGGAACTTGTGACATATTGTCACACAATTTTTCATATAGAACGTGGGTTGACACGGCAGTGGTTTGAATGTTGAAGTTTCTCCCCCCCCCCCCCCCCTTTTTTTTTTTTTTTTGCGTGGTGAGCCCTTCCAGTTGCTCGTTTTTATCTTTGCCGTCTTATAGCGCGTGAAAGTCAAGCGGTAGGGTGTGATAAAACATGGCAGCTCATATGTATATACCAAGCTGCTTAGAAAAATAGTTTAGGACTTGGCAGGGAAGCTGACATCTTTACAGTGACTAGGCGAAGCTGGTACATACGCAGGGACAACTGCTGATTATTTTCAACTGTATTTTTTATGATCAGTGTTACCTGTTGCAATACAAGCGCCAAACTGGACTCATCAACTTATTGCACTGCCTAGTTTCATGCATTGGAATCCTGTCCTGCCTTTGGCGCAGTTTTGCGCCTCCAAGAAGAAAAGATGAACACTGAATTCACTTCGATGTTCTTTTTCTGCGGTTTTCCTCGAACTAATAAGCCATCATTAACAATACAATAGCCACTATACCTTCATCACACTAATCGTAGGGCAATTGCTTACGCACCAGTAGTGCTCTGACTGATTTCGAAAGACCAAAGGTGTATTTTGTACTAGATATATGTCGGATGTTTTGACAGCAAACACTTGGCCTGTGCGAAGGTTTTGCATGTTTCGTTTGCAGATGGCAGTAATGAAACTCCGCGACAACGATATGTCGCTGCTGCTAATTTCTCGGAGCTCAAAAAGTCGCGCGCACGCATAAGTGGTCAAAATGCGGTCATATGATTAAGTTGCAATTACAAGTGCGCTTCATAGCCCTTATAGTGTTTTATTGACTACTATAAACACATCAACATATTAGAGGATTGAGGAATGGGTAGGCGCGCACTCCATACGCTTTTGACTCGCACTTGTCGCGGCACCACTTTTCTTTTTTTTTTGTAACATTGATGATTGGTGCAGCCAGGCTTCACATCAAGCGCTCAACCGAGGTGCAGAATCAACAGTCTCTGGTAGCTTCGTCGCGACGAGTCATAAAAGTACGTAAACTGTCAAACAAGTCTGGCAAAGAAGCTGAGAAGCCCTCGGAGAGAAAGCGTGCGAAATGGTTCATTATATGTGACGAAGACTGAACCGATATGGGGAAAAAGACGTGCACATGATACAGCGGAGTCACTGCGTGCTGTTAAAGTTCACTCCAACGATGGGCTTAGCAGGTAAAATATCCTTTTATATGCACGGGTTACGAATACTATAGGCGGAACACGAGATGAAGTATGAGAAACAAAGGGTCCTCAGTGAAACCTCCAGCTTTGACTTGAGAATCCAGTTGCCCAAGGAGACCTCCATGTCGCTGCCCAGAATACACAGTAAGGCGTGCCACATCAATCATGACGCAGGGTGTGACTTAGGACATGTAGCCCTATTCAGGACAGATCCTATCAATTAAAAAAAATAAACAAAAACGGCAGCGACGGATGCTATGGTCGAAGTTGTTCTCAGTAGGGAACTGGCCAAAGGGCATGGACCAAAGTTAAATAGCATACACCCAATATGGTGGAGGCAAGGCACAGATGCAATGTTTATATTGATACGTGGCAAGGCTAGTCCACGAAGGTTAGTCCAGGCTGGCACCGCACACAGAACACAGAAACACAGCAGCGTCGACCTTATTCTAGCATCAATCGTTGCTACCACTTTGTCTTCTTCTGTGTCACTGTTGCTGATCGTTTTCATCTTCAACTTCCAGCGATGCAGGGCATATATGTCACAATATTGTTACGTGGTGGCATGACAAGCGATGGAACACGGCGACACAACAGAAACAGAACGACGTGATGACATGACGATGAAATATGCTTTAATGGCCAGCGGGCCTGGCGCGAGCGCTCCGCCCCGCGCCACTGCCCGCTTCGTCATCTTCGTAGCAATATGCTTTTATCTTGAACATAACGGCTTGACTGCTTAAAATAAAAAAGCCACGAAAAGTGAGAATAACATGCGCTTTATATAATGCCCGACATAAGTCTGAAGAACCCAACGCTTTCGAGTCGGTACACAGCCACAAAGCTAGCTCAACACAGTAGTGTATGGATGGATGAGTAGTATGAGGATGCCCTTTTAAATGAGATGGTGGCAGACGCCACCAGATTAAGAACTTATTTATTTTTTTTTTAAATCTCTTTCAATAATCTAAACAATCACCAGGTTAAATCTTATTCTTTTTTTTTTTTTAGCCTCTTTCATTAACCTCAACGATCGCTACACTTTAAGTAAAACTCGGCAGCATCGCAACATGACACCTGCGCGGCCCTGTATCGTCAGGTGGTTAGCGAGATTTTAAAAATCTTTTCCGATACAGTGATGCGTCATCGCTCGCCTTCCGTGTGCGAAGTGCGGATGAACTCGCTTATAGGGCCGCGCGATAGTGGAGCTCCGTCAGGTCGAGCTGAGGGCTGAGCAGAAGCCCTAACGTGCATCCTTTGCGCTCCCTAATGTGGATCTACAGCAGGCTTGGGGCCCTCGGGAACGGCGCCTCCCGTTACGGGCAGCCGGCGTTCAAGCGCGAGCTCTCAATCCCTGGGACGCCGGCGCGAAGCCTAAGCCTTGGCTCCCTCGCTCCCTCCTTCGCTCCGTGCGCTAACCGCCAAATGACCCCGTTCGTTCTCGTAACCCTGGCTCGTATACTTCGCTCGGCGTTGCCCTGGCTTTGTTCGGCTTGGCTTTGCCGCTTGGCACTCTGTATATGCATGCATGCATTTCGTCAGGCACGTCCCTCTACCTTTCGCCTTCACGATTCTGTTGCGGTTGTTGCTTATCTCGCGCGCTAATGCCAGGCGAGACTTTACCCTAGGGACCAGTTTGTAGGAACGAAAAAAATGCCAGTGTTCTGAGCTGGGCTGGAGGAGGAACGGTTACTTATTTGCTTGTTTCATTGAGCCGCCAGTTTTGGTAGCTGTTAGCTAGAATGGATTAGGTAGGGCGAGTAACGTCAAGAAACAACGCGAAATGGCGATGCCCGGGAGCGTGGCAGCAGGTCGGTGCTTAACGCAGGGCATACGAGGGCGAATGAAGCATGCATAGGCTGCTGCCAGTGCTTTCATACCAGTGATCGCAAGACTGTTTATTAGGGCACAAGAATCACCTGGGTTAGATTAGGCAACCGGTATAAGCGGCCAATCAGGACGTTTTCGGCATGACGGAACGGCACTGATGTCGCCACTAACGAGGGTGATTAGAGGCAGTTTGCTGTAAGACAAGAATGCGAAGATCCGCTTGGACGGCAAAACATGAAAAAAAAAAAAAATGCTGTTACGATGACGCAAAACAAAAAAAGAAAAAAAAAATCTGCTTGGATTTCTAACGTAGGACGAATAAAAAATCCACCTTCTTTTGGCTGGATTTCGCTTTCTAGTCACAAGGAAACGACGCTTCTTTTTTTTTTTTTCTTTATAGCACAAGCAAACGACTCTCAAAAATCCGAAATCCGAAATGGATAAAAAGGCCCAATATGACTTTTTCCCGGCCGCCTGCATGCCCGGCGAACCTGGTCACAGCGGCGCTTCGTGGGGATTGTAAGCGTATCCTGCGATGTAAGCAACTGTCGATTACAGCTCACTGCAGCCAAAACTATAGTCGATCGCTATGCTCATTCACTAAAACTTGAGAAGGCTGCCGCTGACGGCGCTTCAATAGTCGAGTGACGGCGTTAATTTCGGTCGCCGTAGCCTAAATCATGGAGCAGCGTTTACGTACCCGCCTTCGTGGTTAAAGTTTTAAGGTAGAACTAAAGGGAAGCCTCTTCCGCTTTTGCACAGCGCTGCGTATAGCACAGGAATCTCATCGAAGCGGGCGGCTCCTCCTGACAAGGGCGTGGCAATGAGCAACAAGTTTCGTGCCGAACTGTCGGAGAGAAGTTGGCGACAGCTGTGGCCGAGCGACAACGAAGTGTTTCCGAATAGTTCGTCTTTCCGCGGTGCGACACCGCCTGAACCATGTGCGCGAAGGCACTGACTTCGCTTGCGCACGCCTCATGGTGTATCTCAGGTAAAGTATACGCTTTACCTCAGCGGTTCACTCAAGGCAGGAGAAGATGACTTTCACAGCTACCGGAAGTGCGTTCGTGAGGTCCTGGTCGTCGTAGCTGCAGCGAAGGAATTCGAGGAATGAAGCGAATGGCAGTCTGATACCAGTCACGTCAGTGGTATCAAGAATACTTCCAAAGCTCACCATCAGGTGCCACCCTATCTGCTTGCGAATGTAACATAAACGCCGTTTATAAAAATTAATAATAAATCATAGGCTTTGCTTAAAAAAATGATAATTTGGCCGATTGCTCAAAAGCACTCGCTCTACGCATTAAACACGTTATCAGGGACTTCATCCCCCTCTTCCCCTCTCCACCCCTTTTTTTTTCTGTGGTCCTTTAAAGCAGGAGCTTATAGGTATCCAACGAATATTTTGCGTACCTTTTCCCTTTTGCAGCCCCAGAGCAGTGCGGCGTTCGGTAATACTAAATATGCGCAAGGAAATGATAAATTAGAATGAGCACGCACGCACGCACGCACTCACTCACTCACTCACTCACTCACTCACTCACTCACTCACTCACTCACTCACTCACTCACTCACTCACTCACTCACTCACTCACTCACTCACTCACTCACTCACTCACTCACTCACTCACTCACTCACTCACTCACTCACTCACTCGCTTGCTCGCTCACTCACTCACTCGCTCACTCACTCACTCACTCACTCACTCACTCACTCACTCACTCACTCACTCACTCACTCACTCACCCACTCACTCACTCACTCACTCACTCACTCACTCACTCACTCACTCACTCACTCACTCACTCACTCACTCGCTCACTCACTCACTCGCTCCCTCATTCACTCACTCACTCGCTTGCTCTCTCGCTCACTCACTCACTCGCTCACTCACTGACTCACTCACTCGCTCACTCACTCGCTCACTCACTCACTCACTGCTCGCTCACTCACTCACTCACTCACTCACTCACTCACTCACTCACTCACTCACTCACTCACTCACTCACTCACTCACTCACTCACTCACTCGCTCGCTCGCTCACTCACTCACTCACTCACTCACTCACTCACTCACTCACTCACTCACTCACTCACTCACATATACACGCTCTCGTACGCACATAAAAGCTCTTTCATCTATGCAATAATTCTCCCACTCTGCGCTAAAAAAACGGATGAGCCTATTGAAAGAGCTATTAATAATTCCTGAGGTGTGTTGTTTCTCGTTTTAGCGCTAACAGTTGTGGGGCCTAAATGGTAGTAAACGGCACTGCGCTGTGTGTAGCTTTGCAACGTATAAAGGCCAACGGAAACGACTGGCTGTCCGGGTGAGCCTAATACGCGAAGGGGTTGCAACTGAGGCGGCACCATTCACGGGGCGGCGCGCATAGCGTGCGACCTCGTCGCACTTCCAGCGTGAAACCTCTTTGTACGGGTCTCCTGAAAGACACAAAGGCCAAGCCTACCACAATGACAGGCGATTCATGCCATGACAACCTTGGCGTCAGTGTTTTCCCCCTTAGTGAGAGTTGCGCACTGCAATAACGGCGAGGAGGAGGCCTTTTTCACGCTTCCCCCTTTCTTGTTTATTCTATTTCTCTGTGTGTTTCCATGCCTCAGTGAGAACCTGTTTTCCTCCGAAGCAGTTTCATGGAACCAACGCATAAAAGCGGGCAACGCCGAAAGTATATTCTAAAAGAGCGGTCTAGTGTTTCGAGGGGAAATTTCGTTCAAATGTACGACCTATTTTTGTCCCAGTGTTTCGTAGGACGCGTTTCGTAGGACGCATATATGACAGCACCTGCCTTCATGTCTGCCGAATACGACGCTCCGTTAGAGCAACCTTAGAAGTCGATGTTGACGGCCATGACATCATCTTCCTGAACCACCTTTATTTATTTTTTTTTATTCGTATCCCTACTACCTTACAAGTTATCGAAAACTGATTGGCTCTCTTAGATCTGTTTCCACACTACCGATCTCTACATTACTTTTATCAGACAAAACACGTTAAAAGCAACACCAATTTTTCATGGAAGTTCTACCCTAAAAGACCTAAAATATACAGCACAATTCCGGAATTTGAGTACCGGGCAGAAGCAAGCCTATTCAAATGTTCCGAAATGTGGAATGGGATTTTCAGCTCCTGTTAGTGGTGCAGTGCACTTGCTTACGAGAAATGCGATGCCAATTCAGGCTCGAAGAGACTAAAAATGATAGTCAGTGAGAAGAAAAGAAAGTTTTTCTTCTCTTTTGCCGAGCCGGTCATTAATTAACCGCAAAATGTTGTTTACTTTCGCTTGGAAAGGTTATTTATATTTCCTAGCGAGTGACCTTCACTTTTTATTTTCCGGCGTGGTAGTTACCATTGTGGAAAAGTGTTAAAGCCCCGCCGAGGTGGCGCAGTGGTTACGGCACTCGACTACTGTTCCCAAGGATGCGGGATCGAATCCCGGCCTCGGCGGCAGCCTTTCAATGCAGGCGAAAAGTAAGGCGCTCCTGTGCTGTGCGATTTCAGTGCACGTTAAAGAACTCCAGGTGGTCGAAATTTCCGGAGTCCTCCACTAAGGCGTCTCTCATAGCTTGAGTTGCTTTGGGACAATAAACCCCACAAACCAAACCAAACCAAACCAAAAGTGTTGAAATGTACCTCCACGAGGAGGATAGCTAGAAAAGAAGCCCTGAAATGCTTATCTTGTCGGGGTATCGCAGCAACATTTGGGCGCCATGTGTCGCCAAATATTGGACAACCACCATGTGACTCTTGTGAACAGGATGCGGATTAGAACTGAAGTGTCTTGGAAGATTTTCGCTAAATTTCTCCGCCTTCTCCAGTAGGCGCAAAGGCTATGCAACTCCCTAACAATCTTAAAAAAGTGAATTTCATGAAACCGTGCGCGACAAGTTTAAAGAGTTGCCCGGTTTTCAATTAGTTCACAGTGGCATGGAAATATTTCTTTTTGCGAGAAGTCTTTGATGTTACGTTTGCTATATATATATATATATATATATATATATATATATATATATATATATATATATATATATATATATATATATATATATATATATATATATATATATATATATATATATATATATATGCAGTAATAGCGTGCCCCTCATTTTCCTCTCAGTATATATATATATATATATATATATATATATATACAGTAGGACCTTGTGCTGGTTACTCAAGTACCATCTAGACAGCACGGCTATCCATGTGCGGAGAGGGGGAGGTTGTCCTATTTGACTTCAATTTATTCTGTGCTCTACGAAAGCGTTTATGAAGTAGGAAAGAGCAGATAAATATGGTCGTAACGGGGATACACCTTCAAAGCAGGAAAGTGATGCCTGTAGTGCTGTAGTTAGTGAGATAAATGTGCGGAACTAGAATTTCAGTATGTATTCATCTCGCAAATAGTGCAGCTTTTTCTAGCGCGTCCGAAACCCACTCTTGCCCTAGCGGGAAGTATGTCGATTGTTGTTTGTATTAAAAAAAAAAAAAAAAGGTGTGCGCACCACAGAAGAACAAAGGTGTATCATATGCTTTTAGACATAGCGGTGGCTGTCAACTTTGCCTTGACCCACACATTGAATGACCTTGCTTAAACAACCCTTTCACTATTGTCCCACATCCCAAAGAAAGTTAAATGCAAACACGGGAGGAATTGCCTCTAAATTCTGCACAAGCTGTTTTCCACTTTTCCTAATTGAATATCCTGCAGGCATAATACAATCGAGTTCAATTTTCACGATCTGTACTGATGATCCGAAAGTTTGGCTCGTGAAGACAATAAGAGAACAGTGAACAATAAAGAAGGCAAGAATATTTTTATTCACTAAGATGTGGAAGGGTGGCGAGAACTCACTGGTGCTGAATAAGTTCCGAGGCGCCAATACATGAAACTCTGTTTTTGCTAAGCTCGCGAATCGCGGCCGCGTACGGGAATTTCGGAACGAAGCAAAGAAAAATAAAGTTCCCGGGCAGTGTTTACGTTCGCGAGCACACGAACAGTGCCTGACGGCAACGGAAACTTCGGGTCCATGGAAATTGGAGCTGCAGCTTTGTGAATTAAGGAGCCCACAGTTCACTCGAATTCCTTCGTGCCTTTTAAATTTATCCCGATGCCTTGTGGGCAGCTGGCGGTGAATCAAAAAGGCGGTTTCTATCTTTTTTTTTAATCAAAATACCTTCAGTTATCCTTCAATGTCGGTAACTCGTGGCCGATGAAGACCAAGCGTGCGTTTGTCGACTTTTCTTTTTAGCCTCGGACTGACTGAGATCGCTCTTCGGCTGCTTCCACAATGTTGCGCTTCGAATACAGACCACGCCCACCTGTGCTTCTTTCACGGTTCAGAGATTACAACGTCTCATCTTAATTATCGTTCCTTTATCTTATTTGGAATGCGCAAGGCTAAGCTGCTCAGCTTTTGGCGCTGCTTGACGTAATCGCAAAAGACACGGCCGTCTCGTCGGGTCTGAAACTTTATCCCATTTCTGCGCCGCTTTGTTCTCCGCTCACTGTCCCTCAGCCTTTCGCCGAACAGCCTAGCTACGCGTGCGGGTCTAATGAGACCTCACTTGGAAGAACGAACGGTAAGTCTGGACCAGCGATAATGAACACGGGCTCCTGAGTATGGGCTACATCGACGACTCGATTTCCCCTTTTTTTATGTTGCTCATTTGCGTGGGTACAAATACGAGAACAATTCTTTCCTTAAGCAACCTCAGCTCTTCCTAATCTCTCTTCTACGCCCTTCGGCCTCTCCCTTTAACACTTTCGTGCGATGACCGCTTTAGGCTTATATGGTACTGCTTTTTTCTGACTGTTTTCGCACAGCAGCTTAGTCGTTATCCCTGTTTTTGAAGGAGACATTTTCGCCGATGAACCAAAGCGGCTCTCCCCGAGCGACAAGTGCTGATGGGATTCGGTCATGGTCGACTGTCCCGCCCACTTATTCTCCAGTAGAGGAGAGCAAGGGAGCAGAGAATATTGTGTAGCTTTTCCTGTCCGTTGCCACTTTGCGTCGCACCAGCGCCCGCAGAAAGGAGAGTGAGAAAGAGAGAGATAGAGAGATATAGAAAGAAAGAAAGAAGGAGAGAGAGAGAGAGAGAGAGAGAGAGAGAAAGAGAGAGAGAGAGAGAGAGAGAGAGAGAGAGAGAGAGAGAGAGAGAGAGAGAGAGAGAGAGAGAGAGAGAGAGAGAGAGAGAGAGAGAGAGAGAGAGAATTGACGTAGGCGGTGAAGGGCGAGCAACGAAGCCACGCCGAGAGGTTCGAAGGGCTTACGAGAAATTCCAGCCTTTCTTACGATGGAATTCTGGTCGTCCGGGGAATTTCGACAGGGTACTACGGCGCTCGTTGTGCCGTCCGTGGGCCTGCCTGAAGCCCTGCCCGCATAGCCGTCTGCTTTCTGTACGGGCCGTTTGTGCAGGTGCCGCTAGGGGTTGTGATTGCGTATTCCCGCGACAGTCCGGAGACGCGCGTGGAAGCCTCTGGCCGTTGCTCTGCGGTGGCAGACAGACCCGCTGACCCACCGACATGCGGTTGCAAGGCTGTCCAACTCGGCACGTGGACACGTTTTATACAGGCTCGCACCAATTATAGACTTCACAAGCTCGCGGCATTAGGCGTCAAGTCTAAATGCACTATGCAGGGCTATTGCGCGGTCGCCAGCAAAACAACGAAGCATAACTTGAGTTTACCACTTGTGACTTTATTAGAAGTAAGCTATTCGCCATACACCGTAAATTGCCGAAACGCTTGCCGAAATTGCCGAGCGTGCGCGAATGACGCAACTCGCGACGCTTGGACGAGCTTCGACAAACCTGCAATTTACTCATCGGCGCCTAATTGCACAGTTGTTGGCATGAAAGCTCATTGATAGATGTTAGGGCTGTTCAGTAATGATGTGCACGAGCTGATTCCGGCGCAAACCCGTCGGAGAGTGGGTGCCCTCATAATGGGGCCCATTGATCTCTGTTTATTGCTGTGGGTTTCTGGCAGCATCTCTTGGTCGGTCTCCAGGTGTTGTAATTATGCGCCTTACTGTTTATTTATATCTATGGCCATGATGTAGATATTAGTATGAGACAAAGGAATAGGTACGTTAGGTAAACTCTCTGAATGAAACGCTATTTACGATCGACAGATGTTTCAATTTATTTCCTCATGTTTGTGGAATGACTTTAAAAGGAGTTGATATTGCTTAGCCCAAGTTTTAAGTCTGCATTGTAACATTCACCTTCTGCCATGAATGCTTTTATAAACCGCGTGTGTTAGGCTTATTTTAGGGTGTGATGATCCGACCTGTTTTTCATCGTCAACCTATGTCCACTGAAGAAAAATATGCCCTTCACATCATTGTAATTAACCTTATCATGAACCAGCTGCGTTCACCTTACCTTATCCTCGCAAACTCTCACCCGGCCAAGAGAGTCGCTGCCGTCGCCTGCTGCGGTTTATTTTAGGAATAAGTTTCTGCTTGTTTACAGGCTGCACAAGCGTACCTTGCGTGTACTGGTCACTACTGTATCTGGCGCGCAACCCCAAGGGAATCGGTCCGAAACTCGACTCACATTCTTTCCCTATTCTTGGAAAAACTAAATTATTTCATAAAAAAATCATTTGAGACATATAGCTACCATGCATTCGCTTTACTTGTCGTGTTTTATTCATTTTCATTCAATGTGTTGCATCGTTTAAAAGGAACGTTGTGTGCTTGAAATTCCCGCGGGAGGTGACGTAGCTGTGACGTCATGGCCCTGGCGATCTTCCAGTCTTCTTCACTCTCGTCCAATGCCACCGATACTGGCGAGGATGCCGACGCCGGCTTTACTGCGACCCAGGACCTTTCCGCTTTCGTGCGAAAAGCTTTATTTGTCAGGGAAGAGTAAAAAGCTGGGGGCTGAACCCCAGTTTTTATGTTCATGCCACGACCGTGTTAAAAATAGCTGCTGTCTGCCGACTTCCATGGCGAATCATAATTCACGTACGTATAAATATTTCTCCACCCGCTTAATCATTATTGTTTTAATTTCTGTCTCCATTATCCCACGCGTACCTAACGTAAGCTATATTATTTTGTATTTCTATTTATTTTATTTTTATTTACACGATCCTCCTGCCTTAGTCTTAACCCTTAAAAATAGACCACCCGGCATTTACATAAAGCCCCATTATAACAAAATTGTATGAACGGGCGTGCATGCCTAATATTAGGGTGCCTGATCGTGACCACTGAGACTATAGAAGTCCAGCGCATCGCCCTCTATCCTAGCAGCATACGTCACGACTACCGGATGGGTGATCAAGGGTCAGCAAATGAAACAGTGCGCACGGGCATGGGTAAAATGGTGAGGGAACATCACGTGCCTCGACTAAGGTTCGAGCACGCAACTTGGTTTGCTGACCCTTAATGGCTGATCTTTGATCGTGAAGTAGGTTCTGGAGAAAGGAACCTTTAACTCTGTCGTTCATAGTTGTATCATTCCAGATTATACCCGTAGATCTGAAGTTTGGTTTTTAATGATAGAGCTCGAACGATGCTATAGAGACAGCTTCGGGAGCGATAGTAATGGACATAAAGTATTCCTTCAGAGAAAGAGAGAGTATACACTTCAATGATATGACGTGCGTTCGCCTGCTGCCGTGACCCGGCTACCTCGAATGGCTTCTGCAACTATCCAGACCCTATATTCCGTCCACAGCTGATTATAGGGCGTGCAGTTGGTCGACCGTTGCTCCTGAAATATAGAGTTGCGGTTTAGCTGATTAGTGGCTTTGGGTGTAATGCTATGACATTGCAGGATCACTTGATGCAGTGAAAGGCGTAAACACTGAAATGACGCTGGCGGAGAAGGAGTGGTGCCGAGAAGGAATTTCTTTGCAACTGCCGTTGAAACAAAGGATACCTTTTGTTTTGATATTTGTATGAGGATGTGCGTACTATCGCCAGAGAGGGAGATTACAGAATGCTTATTTGTTAACAAATACTGTTTTCTCATGCGTGAGACATTGCAGAAGGGGTACCATTTCTCATACAAGATAATACCAATAACAATAAAATGTTCAAAACAGATCGACACCTACAGGTCTTATAGTTCGCCAGCTACATAACGAAATATCCAATTGACTATTAGCGAACAGAGCCGTGGAAGTTATTCTAATTTGAATTGTTATTTCATGAAAAGAAACTTTAAAACAGTCTATGTGCGTTAATTCTGTGAGAAACAATGCTTCGCGAGTGGTCCCTTTGAGTTGCACGCCTGCTATATTAGCTACAAAAGGGAAGATGCGAGATAACGTGTCAACGAATTAGTGCAACATGACGCTGTCAGGAGTGCGCCGCTCTTTAGAAGTCACCGATGAAAAAGTGCGAGCGTGTGATGAAGGTGAAACGCTGTCACCATAGCGACCGTGCAGGAATCTGGTCGCATGCTTTAACTTGTTCTAAATGATCGATGTCACGCATGAAGTGAGGCTGCCAAACAATTGCAGCGTATTCTAGTGGCGGTAAAACATGTTTTATGTAAATTGCTAGTTTACAGTTCTTTGTTGCGTGTTTACAATTTCATTTAAGATAGACAACTTTGCGAAGCGCTTGTCCTGAAATATTGCTATTGTGAACAAGCCCATTTCAATTTAAGGGAAAACTAATACTCAGGTAATGGTTTTCATCAAAGTGCCCAACAATTGTAATTATTACTGCATGATAAATAGCGGCTTCTCTTGTGCCTAAATTGCTCGCGACGCTTGAATAAACTTAATTTCCAATTGTCACGCGTTACTCTATTCTCAAAACAGTGGAAGTATTTAGTTCAGTTGATATTAATCATGGGCGTCAGTAACAATGCAGTAAAAAACAATACAGGCTCAACTTGACTGCGCTGTCACAGAAAACATTGACGTCATTAGTATAAATTGCATATAATTGAGATCTCAGCAGAAAAACTTCGTTAAGTAAAGCGTTAATAAAGCAGGTAATGCGGATGGGAGAAGTGAGATGTCCAGTTCATGCATTATGCACATAAAAAAAAAAAGGAAAAAACAGGCGGGTTTGTCCCAATTAGACAGTGGATGTGAAAAGAGAGGTAACTTGTGTGGTTAAGAGCATCAGATAATTAGCGGAATATCAGGGTAATGCGACTTCCTGTGGTACCGTGTCCGCAGCTCGCACGAGCAAGGGCCGCTTGGAATTTTTATGGCTTTTCTCCTGCAGCGGATTTTACTCGCCGACCCTGAAGAAGGTGAGGGTACTGACGATTACAAACCTCGAAGTCCCGCAGGAGCCAGGGTACGGTGAGGTTGCTGCCTGAGTTCCCCAGCCAGGTTGCGCAGTTTCACCGTCTAAGTCCATCAGACCCGTTCAGACTCAGGTGTCGATCACTGAAAGAAGTGACGTGCGGAGGAGCGTGAACAAAGGAACATATAGCATGATGTGACTTCCATTTATTCCTGAAAATTTTCATCTCTAGCGTTTTCAAGGCAAGGCTGAGGCTGCCTTGTCTGAAAAACGCTAGAGATGAAAGTTGCCAATTTGATTTCCTATTTCGAATAGAACACCTCGAGCGGGAAATTAATCGGTGTAGCCAGTTAACAAATGAAATACAAATTTGCCTAAATCGTTCAGAAACACTTTCAAAGAGAGCAAATATATAATAACATGAAGACGAGCTCTGCGATGGTTTAGAGAAGAAAGCTACATAGCCACTTCGAACATTCGCAGTTGAAGGAAAAAAGAAAATTTGGGATCGAAACGAATTTTTCAGCTTTCTTTCCCCCCAGCTGGCAGGTGTCCTAATTAGGTTACCACGTAGAACGACTGACCCAAACCATCAGTGGACTCAGGTTAAAATACTGAAGCACGACGACTTCTTCAGTAGCAAAGATCTAAGACAGCCATGCAGGTTTACTTTACGTATTCGCAATTTGCGCTCGGGGGAGAGTAATTATTCCTCCGAATAAAAACTTAATTCCGAGGTACCAGTTTTACACTGAAACGTTCCCCTTTTTGCGTTTGTGTTCTTATACGAGATAAATAGGTTGGTCCAAATAGCCTAAACTAATTATACTGTATTTCTGATGGGACACAATGTGGATTCGACTTTGCTGAAGAAGCGTCGTCTCTAAGGAATAGACACGCGGTCGGCGTAAAATCTGTTGTATGTATGTATGTATGTATGTATGTATGTATGTATGTATGTATGTATGTATGTATGTATGTATGTATGTATGTATGTATGTATGTATGTATGTATGTATGTATGTATGTATGTATGTATGTATGTATGTATGTATGTATGTATGTATGTATGTATGTATGTATGTATGTATGTATGTATGTATGTATGTATGTATGTATGTATGTATGTATGTATGTATGTATGTATGTATGTATGTATGTATGTATGTATGTATGTATGTATGTATGTATGTATGTATGTATGTATGTATGTATGTATGTGTGTATGTATGTATGTATGTATGTATGTGTGTGTGTGTGTATGTATGTGTGTGTGTATGTATGTGTGTGTATGTATGTATGTATGTATGTATGTATGTATGTGTGTGTGTGTGTGTGTGTGTGTGTGTGTGTGTGTGTGTGTGTGTGTGTGTGTGTGTGTGTGTGTGTTTGTGTTTGTTTGTGTGGTATATTTTGTTTGTTCCAAACCAACTCAGGATATGAGGGGCGTCGTAGCGGAGGGCTCCGAAAGACATCACACTGCACACGCGTGTGCAGTTCCTTGATTTTTACCTGCATAGAAACTTGGTCGCGGCGGCTGGGACTCGATCCCGCATCCTTGGGTACGGTATAGTCGACCACCCTAACCACTGTGTCACTGCGGTGGGCACTCCTTATTGTACTGGGTCGCCTATAGATGCCGCATGCCACAATTTTCTTTCGACGCCGTCAAGCCCTGTCTCTGTTTTCAACCTTTCAATGCAGCAAGCGAAAAGAAAGGTGCGATATGCGTGCACGTTATAAGAAGAACCGTAAGGAATTGAAATTTACGAAGCCTCCGCTACTGCATCTTTCATAGTCTGAGTCGCTCTGGGACGTTTAAACTGCACAAACAAAACCAAACATATTACCGATATGGTATTTTGAATGATATGCAAAAAGGACGCATACACAAGGGAGAACCACACAGGAAGAGGGCTGGACTTAATCCAACCTTTGTCCTATTGAGGCTCTTCCTTGTATATGCGCCCTTTTGGCTGTTAAAACATTCAACATGTCATATTAAAAGGCCACTGTTCACCTTTGCTTGAATGTCTAACATACGTTTGGCAAGCGATGTAGGAGTGTCAGTCCTGACGCACATGTCAGGACGTTGTACATGTAATTGGTGAGGTATTGGCACAGATAGAAAACGTATCCAGTTTCCTAGAGCGGACTCAGATCCCCTCTTCCTAAATGTGCTTCTCTCCTGTCCTTCTTTCCACAAAAAACTACCTTGGGCTGCTTCGGAAAGACTATGTGCCTTGTGAGCGGATTAACATGTTATTCTGGGAACGGGAGGTAGGGGGCTGGGGGCTCTCATTTGAGCCAAAGTTTTTTTCGTTTTTGGTCGAAAAAAAAGAGACAATAACAGAGTTCAGTATAATTTTTTTATGAGATATTTCTCGCTTTAGTAGGATACTTGTTTCCGCTCCTCAGGGCATCCACTCCTGACATGTCTGCAAAAGGAAGACGGGACGTGGCTGTGAACGTTACGAGCTACATATATATGAAGTCGCGTGTAATCGCGGAGTCGTGGCATGGAATTTAGGCATGCATGTTTGATCATTAGCACTAGAGTGATGTAGCAGCCACTAACATTGTGTGCTAGTCACCGGGCTCCAAACTTTAAAGCCGAAAATAAACCCACACACCGAAACAGCAGACACTGCACGCAATGTTTGTAGCACGTGCATCGCTCTCATTACGATCAGCAAGGTAATTTCGCTGCACTATTAGTTAAGAAGAGTCTGCTGCTAGTAATCAATGTTCGTTAAGCAAGTGCTGTCAGCCGGGATGAAAAATTGGGAGAGTCGCTTGGTGTTAACATTGCAGAGTGCAGGGTGAAGTGGTTAACGAGGAAGCGAAGGAAATACTATGATAAACGGTAGCTTTAATATAGGTGGCACTAAGAGTACTGAGTTTGTCTGTCTGTTTTTTGCAAGTCTAGCGCTGTTTACAATATTTGCAAAAAGTGGTAAACGAAAACATCTTCCACTTGGCATCATTTTCAATAGCTAAAAAAGGAGGCAACAATTTTCCGCCGTTGTTGTCAGGAACATTTGTAGGACCACTCTTCCGGCCTTTTCTTTCCTTTTTTTTTCTCGATAGGGTAGGGGGGATGAGATGTGGAAGGAAAATAAACAAAGTTGGATGGGAGGAATTTGTGTTTAGATCTTTCTGTCCTTTTGTCCCAAGTCCTTCACTTTTCCGGCCTCGGAGTGTTTTCTAGGATAAAAGACGAACTGAATAAAGGTGCGTTTTTTTTTTTTTTCTACCGTTGAGCTCTGCTTTCGTGCTTATTGCCGCCTGTGGAGAAAAATCTATATTCCTCTAAATTATGTCGGGTGAGAGTTCAAACATTTTGTTGATTATTTTGACTCCACTGATTGGCATCGCACATTGAAGCCTAGCAGTTGGAAATTTTACTTTGCCCTCTAATAAAGGGAGAAGCAGCGCACTCACTTTGTTTAGCTTGTTCATGAATTTTTCCAGCACTTACTTTTTGATGCATTGGCCTTAGTGCTCTAATGTGGAGAAAACAGTCCGCCATTCTAGGCCGCTAATGAGAAATGGAAGAAATGAAATGACACAGAAAATAAAAAAAAAAAAAACAGGAAACAACTTTCAAATCCGCATCGCACTGTGCCCTGGCAACGAAATGGGGGAGGTGGAAAGGAAAGTAGAGGAAAGCAATTCATACATGGAAATGGCGTCGGCTGCCCTGGGCACGGGTGCACACGGTGCCGGTGGAGACCCAAGTTCAAGACACTGGGGCACTTTTAGTTTTGAGGCAACTGCAGGATATTATGGGATACTGTTGTGCACATGTTTAGGAGATTTGTATAAGTTTTCCATGCATGAAATTTCAAAGTTTTGCTGCGCTCACGACGAATATGTTAAAACTGTCATTGAAAACTCCCCGTTAGTGAACCTCTGAAAATAGCGCCGATAACAAGTACAAAGCTCGGAAATCAATAAAGGTCCAACTGAAAAAATAAAAAAGTATAAATTATTCTCTTACGCTCGATAAGTGATAACACCCTACACACTGTTGTTGTTTGAAAAGTGGGGCTATTTTTACTGTGACGTGCTTTGGACAGGGATCTTGGCGTCGGGTACAATAATTTTTCTTAGCGATATCCCCCCCCCCCCCTCTCCGTTATTTATAGTGCAAAATCAATATTTCACCATGCGTCTCGGCCAGCTTGATCAGAAAGATCTGTGCAACTAGCTACATGACAGAAAGGCTGTCACATGTTCACGTGTGTTTTTTCTTGGTTAGCTTAACTGATGTGACCCTCTGACGCGACTAGTTTACAACACGTATATACTCTCGCTCTGGTGAAAATATGGATGTTTCCAAGCCGCTTGTCGCATTTGTGCATCTTCCCCGTGAGAACAATGGACAATTAGTCTTGGGCCATAATGCTTGATGTACAGGGCGTCCCAGCTAAATGTAACCGCGTATTTAAAATGGGCGGAGTTCCCCAGCTTAGCGAAACGTATAGTGATTGATTACGTTATGCATTTAAGAATAGAACGCTATCGCATTGCGCGGTCCTGCTGGTCCCGCGCATTCACGAATACCACTTCCATTCAGCGGGAAACAATGAGCATTCGTGGTTAATGAGTAGCACGTATTTGGTGGTCTGAAAATCTTGAGTTTAATTCTCTCCCCTCCCCCCCCCAAAAAAAAAAAAAAAAATTAACCTTACTTTGTTTTCAGCTCAATTACTTTCCTTTTTATTATGGCAACATCCTTTGGTGGTAGAGAAGCCGGAGTGAGTTTTAACGATTAGTTAGGTTCGTACGCGGGTAATTGCAATTCTAAATCTATTGTCTTCTGATAGAGGAGTCGCACACCATCGACCTTTGGGGGTCTAAAATGATCAAAATTTGCGTTTCCAAGAGGATGCGTTTCTGGGGAACGACTGGTCATCAAATATGCGGGTAGTATCAAACTATTCTTCTCGGCGACATCTATGCGAAATGAGATTGCGATGGATTGCAGCTTACGCTCTTGAATTTCAACGCCTATCGGTGGTGGCTGCATTATTTGCCAAACGTTTAGGAAAGGTACTTCGACAACCATCAGGAGCCAAATTCAGAGATAATCCAGAGATATCCTCCAATCGTGACTCATTATTTTTTTTAACTTAGCTGCTGTCACGTCATCGATTGACGGACTTCGTCGTGGATTTCAGTGCGACCATCTGTAAACTCCCTCTATCACTTGCGGGTGTTTGTGATAGCTGTACACGAATGTCCGTATACTTCCTTCGACAGTCAATAAATAGCGGTAGTCTGAACGTCCCAGGGGAGCTACATTTTAAATGTCTATCGAACCAGTACAGCGTCGCAAAGGCCCGCGGAGTGGATTGCTTACGACAAAGGGAACACAGCGTGTACGGCCAACGTAACAGCGAGAACAATTTCTCTGCTGTCCCAGAACTTTGAGAATAGTACTTTTGGGATTACCCTCACATCAACCAGCCACAGGATGCGAGACACGAGAAACCTTTTTAGTTCTTGTTTTCGCACATGCTACGGAAACGCCTAACGTGTGTACGTAGACTCCAGAGCACACTTGGCCTTACAGCGACTCAAAGAGATACAGAAGAGCCCTAAAAGAAGTGTCGACAAAAGCCAGGTGAAGCGGGATCTGTGGGGCAATGACTTCTGGATATTATCTCGTCAGGTTTTTTTTAGTCTGATCTTTATTTTTTCTTTCGGATGAGGCGAAAACTTCGAGGTCAAGGAACTCCAGGATATCACGGCAGATGGTTAGACGGTGGATATGACCGTAGGGCGCGACCTGCAAGGGATATCGCGCGGAGCATTAATCATAGAAGAATTTTCAACGTACCCGAAATATCAACCTGGTTAGGTCACTGACAAGAAGCCCTGTTTAAACTAGAAAAATGAAGTGAACTTAGCTTTTGAGAGACAACGCTCATTGAGTACAACAGTCACGGTCACATTAGGATCCTCAAAACGACAAAATTTCTGCGTGAGATTCGCATATGTATTTGTTTTGTTGTCCGCGTCTTTTATTGATCGGCTGTGGTGGGGAAAACGCTTGAGATGGAACGATTTAAGAGAAAGAGGAAAAAGAAGAATGTGAACAGTCTGCTAAGCATTACACAAGAAATTTCTGCGTCCTAGAAATACATCCGCATTAACACCGAATGGAATGTACGCGAATCGAAGAGTGACCTAGGTGCTCTTGATAAAAAGCCGTTCACTCTTGAAATGCTGTTAGGCACCTGCAAGATGCGCGTGCTGCAAAACAGAGCGGTGATGGCGCTGATATCATTCTTCTAGGGTAGAGGCATCGTCGGGAAGTGTAAGATAGTACTTGAATTAGTCGGTATTAGAGCGACTACCGTTTTTCATCAGTGTCTTGTAAATGTCCAGTATCTCTCTTCTTCACTTTTCAGTCCTGACAATATATTTGTTCATGATCTGGACTCATTATCTCCTGTTTACGTTATTCATTTTGTTCTTGCCTATATTTACGTATATTATTATTACAATGATCAGAATGATGACTAATAAGCAGCGCACAGCCAAGCACTAATAATGATGGCCTGATGATTGTAATAATTCATTTTGTTTTTGCCTATATTTACGTATATTATTATTACAGCGCTTGGCTGTGTGCTGCTTATTAGTCATCATTGTTTTAAACGATTACTTTGCATCAAAGGTTACTGTAGTCACTCATTAATGTTGGCCCCTTTTACATTTGTTTTGTGCTTTCCTCGTTATTAACTGTGAAAAAGATGAGATTTATTTTGTCGAGCTGTATAATATCAGTGCAAGTGGCCCATCTACTTTTTTTGCAAAGGAGTAGCTGGCGCTGCGGCCAGGTACCAACCTCTTCTTATATATACACGTGAATAAAAAGAAACTCTTCACTGACTTCTACAGAGGTACTTCTCCATGAAAGTGCGTCACAAGATCTGCTGCCTATTCTACAAGTTACCAACTAACCTTGTTTGGCACAAACGGTGCATCTGATAGCTAAAGCACCGCTAACAAGGCAGCTTGCACATCGCAATATGTAGCCCAAACTTGCCTTTAGGGTGGCATGATAAGAAGGAGTGATTGTGCAGTCACCAGCAAATACCGAGGTTTTCAAAGTTAGAGCGTTTATGAGACACCTACGAAAATGACCTGCGCCCTTCGTCTCCTTTACATCGCAATCAGCCGATGACGTTTTGTCTGTAGTGGTAAATAAATACGGAAGCAATAAAAACCGCTGAGGGTGGAAAACGGCTAAGGCTGCTTTATCGAACATGCTATATTTGAAATGGTGAATTGTTTTCGAACGAACTAAGGTACACGTACAGGGGTGGTCAAAAGTTCCCCAGGCCACATGGTCTGCTTCTGAGCAGTATAGTAAGGCAGTTAAGACGGACCCAAATCTCAAAATACATGTGGAGGATAGAAGAAGCATTATTCTAACGTCTGAGATAATATATAGCTTTAATGGGATCTCACGTGTCAGAATATGCTGACCAGAAGCAAAACCTGCGGCCTGGGAACTTTTCACCCCCCCTGTGCATATGAAAGTTCTCATTCTAGAAGGTTTGCGTTCTGTTTCGTGTGCTGCGCTTTTGGAACAAGGAATGAATGCATAGTCAGCGCATATTCAGCGATTCGATTGCCGGTAAACTTCACCAATGTTCTACAATTCCTTTGATTTAACGCAAAAGTACGTAACAAAAAAACAAACAAACAAAGCTCACACAAGCGCATATATTGTGCAAAAAGGAATCCAGCCTATCGCTATGTTGCAATGATGGTGTCCCGAGGGTTTGCGGCGAATCTTCCTTCGCACCGAAGATGATACGTGGTCAGAACCTTTGTGCGAAGTTAAACCCCGAGCTTTCATACACGGCGCAGAAAACTGCATTCTGTGGGCCTACTTAATAACTCCCCCGCATGCAATATTAACCCCAGATTCCAGCGCGTGCCCCGCCCTGATAACCGAACGCCGCATTAGCGTGCCCCGGATCTCAGCCCCTGGATCTCACTACTACCGCATTAGGAACCTGGCCAGCTAGAAAAAACATTGAGCTAACATTTTTTGTTGTCTTTAGCACTGCTGGTGAGCGAAGCCACGAGGTAAGAAATAAAGCAAGCTAGAAAATTTTGTCACCGTCGCTTTACCAATAATAATAACAAAAAAGCATAGAACAAATGTTTTTCTAGGTGGGAAAGTAAATTCAATTTCTTAGCTACGAATTCCAACCAATGAGTTCTTGTAGGAAAGCACGACGTTTCGAGACACTAGGTTTCTTCTTGCACGTGCGAGTGTGGGCTTCCCCTTTTTAAGCCCACGTACAGTGGACCATCGGAAACCGTGCGTATAAGGAAGAGAAAGGATTCCCAGGGAATGGTTAATATTCCCCAGCATCTGATCAATGTACCACGACTCTAGTACGGGCTTCCTTCATAGGATTTGTATGTAGCCAAACCCCACGAAAGAGATACCAACTTGAGCCATGGCACATCCAGCAGACGCGGGGGAATGTAAATCGTTCCCTGGGAACCCTATCCCTCCCTCATAAAAACAATTTCTGTCCAATGATCAGGTGGTCGACCTGACGTGGACTGAGAGAGCCAAGGTGCAACTCTCAAGTGGTCATACCGACGGTGTGCCTCGAAACATCGTGTTAATATGATAACGTCAAATGCCCTGTGGTCCACACAATCCAACTTCGACGCTGTCGGCGTCGCACCGTGAGCTAAAATCACCGGTATGGCTCAGGCAGGTGAAGGGGTGCTCATACGGCCTTGCCTTTACCACGTGACCACATGCTTTTTTTTTTTTTATGCGACAGGTAACTACGTCCTCTAGGTACACCGCAGGGTTCTATAATCTCTCCAATGCTATTTAACATAGCAATGATAAACTTAGCAAAAAAACTGTTGACCCGCAATGATATTGGCTTCACTTTATACGCGGACGACATCACCATCTGGGCTACTCAGGGATCCTTGGCGCAAAAAGAAGAAGCTCTGCAAGCCGCTATAGACCTAGTCGAGGAATTTGCCGGGGAGAGCGGTCTTCAATGCTCCCCAGAAAAATCCGAACTTATCAGGCTACACAGAAGAAACTACAAGTCCCCAGGAGAAATTCAGCTCTCTCTAGGAGACCAGACAATTCAAGAGAAGGACAAGATCAGAGTTTTGGGGCTGTGGTTGCAAAGCAATTTGAGAGTGGATTATACAATCAAAACACTCAAAACCACAGTCAACTAAATTTCCAGAATGATTAGAAGGGTGACCTGGCACCGGAAAGGGATGAGGGAGGAGGACACCCTACGCCTTGTACAGGCCCTAGTCGTTAGCAGGATTACCTACGGGCTCCCATATCACGAAATTAGAATCACTGATAAAAGGGCCATTGACACTATCATAAGAGGAGCCTATAAAACGGCCCTAAACCTCCCTTCAACAACATCAACGGAACGTCTCTGGGCTCTCGGAGTGCACAACAACTTCGAGGAGCTCAAGGAGGCGGTTCTAGAGAGTCAGAAACAACGCCTAACAACAACGCAGGCGAGTAGGGAAATCCTGTCAAAACTAGGGCTATGGCAGGCACTAAGAACTTCTGAGATCAAATCACAAATTCCGACATCCACAAGAAACAACATCTATGTGAACCCGATACCCAAGCACATGCACCATGAGTTACAGAAGGGTCGAAGGAAAGCCAAAGTCAAATCATTGGAAAAACAATTGTCTAAAGACGCGGAAGTTGTCTACGTGGACGGCGAGCCTGGCAAGTTCACAATAGCTGCAGTTGACCACCAGAAGAGGCCAATTATTCAGGTTTCGATCTATGCCAAGGATCCTGCGGAAGCGGAATCACTGGAAATAGCCGTCACCATAAAAACACAAGACCACCAAAAGAAGTCATCACACGTAGTGACGGACTCCCAACCAGCCTGCAGGGACTACCTGGCCGGAAAACCTCACAGAAGAGCGTGTGCAATATTACGTTCCATCTCCCAGACGCACACAATTACATGGACACCTGTACACGAAGGCCTAGAAGGAAATGAGGTAGCGAATGATCTAGCCCGAGCTCTCACAAACCGGGCGGATCCCCATCCCTACCCCACCCCTCTCCTAGGACCCTACGGCGACAGGCTGGAACACCTACGATTAGAAAGAATTTTCTCACCACCACACAAACAACTTCCTTCCTCGGACGCTATAGACTGGAGAAAAATACAAACAAACACATTCCCTAATATTCACATTTTAAATAAGATAAGCCCAACAAAATACACGAGTTATTGTCCTTGGTGCGGTGCAAGCCCCACACTCTATCACATCTCTTGGGAATGCCAGGACAAACCTGACCCAACGTTACTAGTGCCATGCCCGACACACGAGCAGTGGGAGGCGGCCCTGACCAGCGACAACCTGGACCAGCAAGCCTGGATTATCCAGCTAGTCCGCAAGTCAGCTGCTGCCAGCGGAGCCCTGGACTAGGGGCACCGACCATCCAGCTCCTGCGAATTCTTACTGATTATTATACTCATTAAAAGTTTTCTCTCTCTCTCTCTCTATGCCCTCAATTTTTTTCGCAACTGGATGGAAGGCCATTAAGGCGTAATCATTTTCGTTCGACTCCATACAACTTTTGCCATCCGTCTGATTCCGGCTACGGCCAACGTATTGTGCGACTGAAGTGTAAACAAAAGAAGTTCCAAACAACCATTGTAACTCAGAAGTGCAAGATGCCGGGCTAGTTGGTACTGCATAATGAAATAAAACAGCGCAACGAACGGGACGAAACACGAAGAAAGGGAGACAAAGACACAGGCGCTGACTAACAAGTGAAATTTTATTCCGAAGCAGGACACATATATAAGGTACAAAGAGGGGGGTGTGGCCAAATGCGATCCTGCACAATCACCGAAACAGTGTAGTCATGTCCAAGAGTAAAATACGATAAAAAAGTGAAAAGCCGAAAAGACTAAAAGCGATAAAAACCGCGGTGTAGGAGGCCGGGACGGAAAGTAAAACCGGTAAAACAGATATATACATAGCCAAAAAGGCAAGTAAAAGCATTAAAATATAACGGTAAAAAAACAAAAACACTGGACTAAAATCGTGGCACAAGGTGATTGACAAAAGTAGCGGAGAGGGGCATTCAAGAAAAAAGTTAAACGCTTACCCTGCCTCTGAGAAAATCCAATTCTTTTTGCGACATGCACAGGCAGGGTGCACTCACACATTGCTCATTTGCGCTGTGGATTTCGAACGCTTCTGCGATTTCCCTGGATATCCTATCCCGCCCTCTAGCAAGAATTGTACAGCGATTGAAATGTGGGTGACAGGTTTTGTCTGGATCATCATCATGTTTACACTTCTTGCAGTGCATGGCGAGGTGGCCGGAAATTGTAATGCTGTTTACGTTTTTCTTGTGCTCTTGAAGCCTAATGTTGAGACACCTGCCTGTCTGGCCAATGTATCTCTTCCCACAGGATACGGGCAGCGAGTAGACGACGCCGGTTTTGCAGGGGACGAGTTGTTCCGAATGAGTCAGCCCACATCCACGGGCGATCAGAGGTTTGTTTACCTTCGCGCAAAGGGCGGAAAGCTTATTAGGCGCTGAAAAGACGACGTCAACCCCTGAACGTTTCGCGACTTTTTTGAGGCGGTGGCTGACCTCATGAATGTAGGGCATTACGACCACTCTTCTGTGCTCCCCTCTTCTGAACGTTCTGGTGTCCGTGGCCGGTTCCGCGGCCAAGAGACGAGGACGACAACACGCACAGGCGGCGTCCAACAGGGAGCACAGAAGAGTGGTCGTAATGCCCTACATTCATGAGGTCAGCCACCGCCTCAAAAAAGTCGCGAAACGTTCAGGGGTTGACGTCGTCTTTTCAGCGCCTAATAAGCTTTCCGCCCTTTGCGCGAAGGTAAACAAACCTCTGATCGCCCGTGGATGTGGGCTGACTCATTCGGAACAACTCGTCCCCTGCAAAACCGGCGTCGTCTACTCGCTGCCCGTATCCTGTGGGAAGAGATACATTGGCCAGACAGGCAGGTGTCTCAACATTAGGCTTCAAGAGCACAAGAAAAACGTAAACAGCCTTACAATTTTCGGCCACCTCGCCACGCACTGCAAGAAGTGTAAACATGATGATGATCCAGACAAAACCTGTCACCCACATTTCAATCGCTGTACAATTCTTGCTAGAGGGCGGGATAGGATATCCAGGGAAATCGCAGAAGCGTTCGAAATCCACAGCGCAAATGAGCAATGTGTGAGTGCACCCTGCCTGTGCATGTCGCAAAAAGAATTGGATTTTCTCAGAGGCAGGGTAAGCGTTTAACTTTTTTCTTGAATGCCCCTCTCCGCTACTTTTGTCAATCACCTTGTGCCACGATTTTAGTCCAGTGTTTTTGTTTTTTTACCGTTATATTTTAATGCTTTTACTTGCCTTTTTGGCTATGTATATATCTGTTTTACCGGTTTTACTTTCCGTCCCGGCCTCCTACACCGCGGTTTTTATCGCTTTTAGTCTTTTCGGCTTTTCACTTTTTTATCGTATTTTACTCTTGGACATGACTACACTGTTTCGGTGATTGTGCAGGATCGCATTTGGCCACACCCCCCTCTTTGTACCTTATATATGTGTCCTGCTTCGGAATAAAATTTCACTTGTTAGTCAGCGCCTGTGTCTTTGTCTCCCTTTCTTCGTGTTTCGTCCCGTTCGTTGCGCTATTTTAAACCATTGTAACTACAGCGGCGTATGCGTTAAGATTGAAGTCTACCTGCCGTTCGCAGCTCCCGCACGCAGCTTCGGTTACTAGACACCCTTTTAGTCTATTTGAATTTGCTTTCGGCATGTAAGGTTGGGATATAGGGAAGTTTCTGAATATGTCTGGGCGGGTGAGGCTTTTTGGAGGTTTGGTTAGTGTACGGGGTGGCCTTTAGAGAGTGGAGTTAGGCATGGGAGTGGCGAGAAAAAGCTTCTAGGCCGGATATCTATCTTTCAGAGTAGGGGCTGCCAGGATAGTAGATGGTCCGCAGGGCAGGCATAATTGCCTTGTTGCAGGTGGCGGCTGGTTCTGAATGGCGCTGTAGGTATATCACTGACCACACTCTCTTGCGTTCCTGTCAACCTCTGGCCAATTTGATTTCCACGGGCCCGCCAACATCGGGGAAAGGTTCTTAGCAAGCTGCTTAATTACCTCGGAAATGGTAAAAGCCCCGATCTCTGGAAGAACGAAAAATCACGGGAATGCTTCTAGCTGGTGGTAGTTTGGCTGATAGCACAGTCGGGCGCTGATTGGCCACCGAATTGTGTGACGTTACGAGACTACCTTACATGACCGAGTTGGGAGAAGCTGCCAACTCGGGTTGTTCCTGTGAGGTGGGTTGGCGAGATGAGAAGCCGACCAGGAGCCCGTGGATCCTAAATAGTACACGATTCTCCTAGACTACGCAGGCACATTTGTAGGGTTGTGTTATTTATATCTACGTTGAATGTCTTTCAAGCCATTCGGTCATAATTTTGCTCGCTTTAATCTCGCTTCAAGGCTTTGCTCGTCGACCGTGGCCGCCGCCCTTCAGTGGAGGTGGAAAGCTATGCGCCCGAGTGATGTACGAAGTCAGTGCACGTTAGAGAACCGCAATACATTGAAACTTCCGTAGTTCTGCACTAGAGAGCCCCTCATAGCTTGAGCCGCTTTGGTACGTTAAACTCTGTAAACAAAGCCAAACACAGCGATATTCTGTAAACGCCGAGAGGCATAATGATGAAAGAGTTTTGGGACACTTAAGGTCTACGTATATGGCCCAACAACATTAATGATTTCCGTCTGCGGCTCAGCATGCGGGTCTTTGTTCGCGTACATGCACTGTTTTGCACGCCTGACTATTACTCCTTTAGTCAGGGTCTCTCTAATTTACCAAGTATCCATTAGCGTACACTCATAAGCTACCGCATTACGAGAAAGGCCATGGCGGCGTGCGCACTGCAGAAGCGAGCACATGTGGCTTTTCTAACAATCCTGGAGGACAGTGGCATCCTTGGGAATTACTGATTTAGTATATCTAGCCCAGCCAATGTTAGGGCTCCTCCCTTTATGTGAGTGCATTAATAACTTCGTTATTTGTTTATCCTGTGTTTGCTGCTGCAATATTATTACATCTTTTTGTTTCGGTGTTAGTGAGTGCTTCATTAGCGTTGTTATTTATTTTGCTTACTGATATTTGTTATGCATTTTGTAGCATGCACTATTCTGTACAGAGTAACAGATTTACGCACGCCTACAATCATTGAAAGAGTTTATATCGCTCATTAGTGTTACTTCCTTTGTTTTATATAACGTGTACAGTTCGTGTTTGTGTAATGTTATTTAGCAATGTTATGCCATATTACGTTAATCTGCGTATCGTCAGACCAGGTATTTCTGATAAATTTGGCGAAAAGGAGTATCCGGAACGGCTGTGCGGCACGCACCTCTCTTTTATTGTTCACGTAAATAAAAAAAAGGCCTCCCGACATTGATGTAAAGACCCGCTTTATACCACACTATGAACATGTGTCCGTAACCCAAGAGTAGCGTTTCTTACTCGAGGTACAAGACTCTAGAGTTCGATACCTATCTAATTTTGAATGGTGCTTCGTGGGGACTGCATCTTGGCTTCGATTCACTACAACATCGTCCTTACTAGTGCTTTGAAGAGAGCGGACGAACGCACGAGGCATTAGCTCCTGATAGCTGTGACCTAGAAAACAACAAGAGGCACAAACCCATCCTTTTTACTTTCTATTCCCAGAAGTAAACCTGCTTTTTCCTAGCGACGCTGGCTCGTAACCATGCGTCTTCGTTTTCTTCGAACTCCTCGTGCACTTTTCTTCACGTTGTTGCAGCCACCACACCGGGGAAAGAAAAATAAAACAGGCTCGTCTATATGTTTCCTTCTCTTCCAGCAAAGATGGAAAGTGCACGTGGCACATCTTCCACCCGCATAACCCATGTAGAAGAGATCCGCGTTTATTAATACTCTGGCTCGAAACACTCGTTGCACAAAGCACACAGTAAAACGTTAACAACGCTAGCGCCACCCCTGCGGCACCCTCTGCAATAACAACGGGAACCATTCTTTGCTTTCCATATTCACTTGTTCGGCGCCCGTCAGTGCAGACCTCATATCTCGCGCACCTCATTCCCGGAGGCCCGACGAAAAAAGAGAATCCCGCGCAGTGCTGGTTCGGGATAGCGATGCACTATTTCGGGTGAGTTATACGAGCAGTGACACATTAATTCTCATTTAGCCGAGAGACAGCGCCACCATTCGCCGCGTTGTTCTGGGAAGGAAAGCCACTATTGTTTCTCCTACGCACCGACGTATTGCTCGAGCTGTATAGAGGAGGGCAGCGATAAAAGCTTACTGCTGTAAGCGTTAGCGGTAACGTAGTGCACAGTACTTGTTGCTACGGTATGTCACTTAGCGGGCCGATTCAGGTGCATGAAAACAATTGCAGGGCGCAATAAAAATGTGTGTGTTCGTAATAACAGCAAGATATCCTTGTCTCAACCACACAGGATTTTAAATTCACGAACATTCTAAAGTCATGAAGAGCTTTTAAAAAGGGTCCGTTGATTGGTTGCTGCTGTTATTTATTGAGAACTGATAACACCATTGATTATAAGGAAACTGAAGCGAATAATATGCACAAAAATAAAGAATAGTAAAAAAAAATAACAAAAAAAATCATCACTTTTTTAGAAACTTCAGCTAGTCGAACGTGAAGTGCTTTCTAAAAGCATAGATGGAGCAATTCTCAGCAGAATTCAGAGAGGTTAGTTCCCCTTGTGGCCTACAGTAGCCCCACCCTCCTAAGGCTACCTTGTGGGACAAGGGAAACTAAGGGTTTAAATTGAGTTCTATAAACACAATTTATATGTTTCTCTGTTATTAATAACAGGCTTACTCCAGACCTTCATTTGGAGCGCTTAACAAACCATCAAAACATTTAACATATTTAGCGCGCGGGTAAGGAATAAAGAAGCTTTGCTGTGGAATGAGAGAGAGATGCATTACGAGCTAAACTGTTCGGACTACAGATACATTTCCAAGACATTTTCACTAAGTCACGTAAACTGCAGTCATACTCTGCGTATGTGTGAGCAAAATATAATGCAACAATGTTCTCATTGCGCGTATACTGTGCATGACAAACGTCGGGGTACTTGTAATAGCGCCAAAATATGTTTTCTTTTTCTGCGTAGGAGGGCAGAAATTTCTGCTCAACAGAGATTACGATGAATCTTTATTTACCTGCTGCCTGATATGAAACTAAGGCATAGCAGAAATGAACGTTTCTTGCCGTAATGTAAAAAAAGCATGGCCAGGTACTTCACTGAAATCTCATATCCGCTTAAAGGCCAGTTGCAATGAGGCAGCTTGGAGAGCGAAAAAACGTTGTATATCACCTAAAATACTCTTCAGAGACCTGTAAAAGCAGAGAACTATTGTTTTGTTATGTGTAGGCATTTGATTGGAATCGTCAAATAATATAGTGCCGGCGACCTAGGAATTCTATGCTGCATCGGCTGGTTAAGGAAAACTGGGGCAAAGACATTTCCCGGGCGATTAGCACGCGCGTAAACATTCGTTCCACGTCCTTTAACTATGCGTTCCAAAGAGACGATTTTCTAAAGGTTTTATACGTATGCTAACCAAGGGTCATTTACATCGACTCTTACAAAGAAGGAAAAGAAGATCGCTCTTGTCGTGAGACAAAATTTTGCAGTTCTCCCAGAAGCAACATAAAGGAGAAAGTTCGTACTATATTCCTAGCGGGCTGAATGAAGAAAAAAAAAAAGCTGTAGCTTTCCAACATCTCATCTTATCTGCAGCCGACAAGACAATTTTCTCTGGAGTGGAACAAGGCCTCTAAGGATGCATAACAATGGCCTGTTCTTTTTTTTTTTTTTTTTTTTTTCTTGTAGGGTGCGTGCAGTGCTGAAGGATGTTATACGACGTCAGGACCGTCTAGAAATGGTTCGTGAAAAGCATCAACATTGTATAGGCTAGTGCTTGAAACGTTGCTTATTCGTGCTCGACTGAATGACCGCAATATCAAGAAAGATGCGAGCTTAGCCCAATGCTGCAGCATCGAAACCTACCTCGTCCATCATGGAGTGAGTTCGGTAGGGACAGAAGATGATACAACAATGCCGCTATATTTGTAGAAGAGGAGATGAAGCGGCATAACCTGTATAGCGAGGAAAGGAAAATGAAAAGTTCAAGCCTCGGTTCGACAATGTAAAGTAAAGCAGGCTTCGACGCATGGGCGTTACCCTTGACTGCAGCAGGACTGGCTGCCGAAAGTTTGCTTTCAGATGGTCAACTAAATCATATTCCGGTTGCTTGTCCAATTGCGCTTAGAAATTATTCGATAGGGATTTGAAACTTATAAAAACTATTAAAGCGTCTTTTAGAGCCCCAATTTAGGATCCACAACCTTGGCACTTACGATACCATATCTCTGAATAGAAGCTTTCAACTTTTCATAGGCCTGAAAAACGTTCACAAAAATGAACTTAACAGAGAGAAAAGCTTATGAGTACCTTAAAGAGTCAATAAAAAAATTAAATCTCAACTTACGATTCTCAAAACGGTGGATCATAACATGTGATGGCTGAAAGCAAAACTGTCACAGCTGCTTAGGTTGGGTTTTTGGTCGTTGACGGAGTTGTGATGGCTCATTCGATGCACTAACTTTCGACGTTTAAGGAAGTGCATCATAATGACATTTTTGCATATATATCAACAGTAGCTGACATATTGTCACGGTGTGAAGTCTGTGATCAGAAGTCACCGCGGGACACAGGAGTAACAGAAGTCACAGTGCGGCAGGAAACTAGCAGGCCCGCTTCGACAGAAGAACTTCAGTTTCTTCGCCTCGAGGAGACGAACGTCGGTTTCTTCGCCTCGAGGAGGCACACGCTCGCGATCAGCACAGAGGGAAGATAAAGAATGCCGCGGGACACAGGAGTAACAGAAGTCACAGTGCGGCAGGAAACCCATGCTCCGAACACCTACAACCAGCCGAGACTCCAGCCCTCAAGGATCTCCTACCATCGAGATTACGCCTACCCATCAGAAGTCACCGCGGGACACAGGAGTAACAGAAGTCACAGTGCGGCAGGAAACTAGCAGGCCCGCTTCGACAGAAGAACTTCAGTTTCTTCGCCTCGAGGAGGCACACGCTCGCGATCAGCACAGAGGGAAGATAAAGAATGCAGCGTGTCAATATGACATGTGTATACTGACGTATGCAGGCCAGTGAAACTAGTTTTAAAATATAAAATATCAATTTTACTAAGTGTGTGTAACTAAGCACTACACATAAACTTTCGTAAAATCCTTCCCTGCCTCTCTCTATGTGGTGATCATATTTCCTAACTGCACACGAGTTGACCACCGTCGTCCAACACGGGGGCTTCGCAAGCGCGCTAGAAAAAAAAAAAAAAAAAAGAAAAACACTTGTCACAGAAATGCCCCGTCAGTCGGAAGTTGTAGCAGCTATTATCCATCAACATTTGTTTGGGCTCACGAGCTTTTGTCTAGGCCATCATGGCATCCTCACTGAGTCGAAACTCGCGCGCGGAAGCTGCGAGATGTAATGCGCGACCTGTACAATGCCTCCTCAGCAGAAACCGGCACAATGTAAGATGGAATTGCTTTTCTCTAGATCGTGCGAGCTCCGTCCCCAGGGTCCGTCTCAGGTAATGGAGCTCGCTCCCCCAGCGCGACACTCTTCCCGAAAAGCGGCCACTATTCCCTTACAGCCGGCGCTTAACACAGCTCCTGCTCGCATTATCGCGACGAATAGAAAGCCTCGCGCCGGCGACTCCGCGCAGCGGCGTTTGCTTGCCGTCAGTATCGGGAGGGAAGAGCGGGGCCGAATTCACATTAGCCGGACGTAGACCCATTTGCAAATGCGTCGTCGACATCGTCGCAAGCGGGGCTGGTCGTATCCAGTCGCCGCAGAAAGAGAGCCACTCCACTGAGCAGCACCATCAGCAGGCGCTTGGCGACACGGCGGCCACCGTCGCTGCACGCGCCATGAGAAGCCTGGAGCGGCGGGGAATAGGCATTAGCTCCAATTGCATCTCATCGCGCTATGCGAGAGCGCGTGTTGCCGGGAAGAAGGCGAGTGCATAATGCAGTTGCCTCGACCGACGCCCGTGCGTCCTCGCCCTTATATGCTCCCTATAGTGACAAAACATACAACACTACGAAGTGACTATCTCCTTCTCACTTTCCTTTCGCCCTTTACCTCCTTCTCAAACTCTCTGCAGCGCCTTCCTTTTCCTTTTTCCGCCCATTCCTTGTGCGCTCATTTCGGTATTGCGTGGCAAGCCACATGTATCCCTCACTCATTCAGGACTCTTGTGTTTGGGGTTGGTGCTGCTAACAAAAGATGCGCTCGAACAGCGGCGCAAAAAAAGAAAAGCCAAGGAAAAGTTGGTACTACTGCTTCCTTTGGTTATAGTAACGACGCGGCATGTATGGTTGCAAAGTAAAACAAAATATACAAGAGACGCACATAATTAAGGATGGATGGACGTGCAGGATAGGAGCAGGCAGCTGGATGAAAAATGAAACAGGGGGCAGCCCGTTTGGCGAATAACAGGAGTAGTCGAGTGGGAACCGGTTGGCTGACAAGCAGGAGGCTGTCGATGCGGCAGAGACGCGCCGAACGCCGTAGTGGAGGGCAGTGGCTTCTTTCTTTCTTTCTTTTTTTTTTTTTTAGAGCACCTGCCAAGGCAGAGTGGTAGGATCGCGCACCCTGTTCCTGCTGGTTCACCTTCGAGACGTCAGCCTTTATTGCGTACCGGGAAAAGCCGGCCTGCATGGTTCGCAACGAGCCTGTCACAGATTCACCCTTCGGCACCGCGACCTGTGACGACTCAGCCGTCATGGAATCGGTTTATGACCGACAGTCAAGCAGAAGGCACCGGCTAGAGCACGGAATATCCTAATCGCACGGGATTCCAAGAAGGACAAGTCGTTTCGGATCCGATCTGTGAAACGTGTCAGCTGTGCAAAAACATGTTCGCGCGGGCGTGTGTTTCGTGTCACCCGAGCTTTCGAATAATCGCCCGCAAAGAAGACGACGGCGGAAGCAGGTGAAAAAGCTTGGTTCATTTTCCGCTTTTTTTTTGTTTTGTTTACAATTTCAATTCAGTCAGTCGTGTCCGGGATGACGCAGCTGTGCGGGAAAACCGGAACTGAAGGAGAAACGCCCTGGGAGCAGGAGGCTGGGTGAATGATTTCATTCCAATGGTTCGTCTCCAAACCGCTGCTTTTGCAGCCGTCTTTGCAGAATAACCACCGCTTGTATTATCGACCCCTTCGAGACCAAAATCCTTGGGCGCTGAGGCTTTCCCACAAAACCGGGGCATACATAGTGGAACCAGTGGAACTCCGAAAGAACTTTCTCGTGACGCTGCGAATGTGTTCAATAGGTGGATCCCACTCATCCAATACCTGTTATATAACTGAAAAGCACCAGACGCTCCTGCGACTTCAAAGCCTGGCATTATGTGCCGCAGTACGAACGCACTGAGGGTTACACAGTGACTGTCGCGCTCACAGCGGTCATCGAGCAATATCGCATAGGGGAGGTTCAGTTCAGGCTGCGTGATACGCTCACATGGCGACTTTTCTTAGAGTCAGCAGTGCACGGCGAACTTTCTTTTTGTCGTGCTAGGTCGATGTATGCCAACTGCTAGAGCTGGAGTAGTGTCCCTCGTTTACGGCTTATTGTTAAAAATTGCCAGATTATTGAATTATTTCGACAACTGAAGATATTTCTAAAGACAAGACTCGCATTGAGGTAAGTAACACGCGTATTAAATGCGCGGCTGGGATTGTTTTCACGACACGGCATATATGTTTGCTTGCGACAACGGGTACTAATTTGTGGTAATCCAAAGTGCCGCTTAAGTATTCAATGCCGCAGTGCTTGTTTACGGAGTAATTTTATTTCGCATACTCCCAGACTTTGTCATTACATCCACTTGTTTGTGTGCTCTCTATGAGGGTTGCTTTTCATGGTCCAGATCTGCGGTTACTGCCTGTCCTAGGTAGACATATTCGCTTACGACTACCAGTGCTTCACAACCTAACGTAAACTGCTGTTCCTTCCCGAGGCTGTTGAACATTACCTTAGTCTTCTGAATATTGATTTTCGATTCTACCTTTCTACTTTTCCTGTCTAGGTCACCAATCATTATTTGCAGCTCATTTCCTTAGTTACTTAGCAAGACAATGTGATCAGCAAATCGCAGATTACTGAGGTATTCTCCATCTACCCTTATCCCTAACTGCTTCCATTCCAAGTCTCTGAATACTTCCCCTAAGCAAGCTGTGAATGGTACTGGGGAGATTGCGTCAGCTTGCCTAACACCTTTCCTTATGGGAATTTTATTAATTTCTTTATGCAGAACTATGGCCGCTGTACAGCCACTATATATATCTTCCAGCACTTTCACGTACGGCTCCTCTACCCCCTGATTGCGCACTGCCTGCATCACCGCCGAGGTTTCTATTGGGTCAAATGCTTTTTCGTAATTAATAAATTCTATGTATAAGGGCTGGTTATATTCTGAGCATTTTTCTATCAACTTGTTGATGGTATGGATATGATCGATAGTAGAGTAGCGTTTCCGAAAACCTGCTTGATCCTTTGCTTGATTGCAGTCTCAGGTTGTCCTGATTATATTAGCGATCACCTTAGTAAATACCTTATACGTAACAGACAGTAAGCTGATTGTTCTGTAATTTTTAAGGTCCTTAGCGTCCCCTTTCTGATTCCGGTATACCGTCGATGACACCAGGCACTGCGTATACAAGGTGGCTAGTTTTTCTAGCACGATATCCCCCTCGTACTTCAACATATCTATATTTATCTGATCCTCTCCAGCTGCTTTTACCTTTTCATAGTTTCTATTGCTTTCTTAACCTCGTCCTTCGTCACTGGTGGAACGCCTAACTGTTTTTCCCTACCGCCAATTTCAGTGCGTTCCTGACTACTTTAGCTACTGTAGAGATTAGTATAGAACTCTTCGGCTACTTTGAGTTTCTTGTCCATATTAGTGATGATGTTGTCGCCTTGTCCCTTAGCGCATACATCTGATTTTTCCCTATGTCCAACTTCTTCTTTATCGCTTTAAGACTTCCCCCGTTCTTTACAGCATGCTCAATTTTCTCCACGTTATACTTCCTTATATCGGCCACTTCGCGCTTATTGATTAGCTTTGATATCTCTGCCAATTCTATCTGGTCTGTTGAATTGGATGCTTTCATATTTTGGCGTTTCTCAATAAAATCTTTCGTCTCCTTAGGCAGCTTACCGGTATACTGTCTAATTATCCTATCGCCTGCTTCTACAGCGCACTCGGTAATGATATCTCTGAAATTATTATTTATTGCTTCTAGGGTATTGTCGCCATCCTCGGTCAGAGCTGAATATCTATTCTGTAGCGATATCCTGAACTCTTCTGCCCTCCCACTCACCGCTAATTCGTTGATGGACTTCTTTCTTACTAATCTGTTGCGTTCCTTCTTCAGATTTAGACCACAAGATTTAGATAACAAGAATAATAAGATTGGGATGGAGCGCATTTGGTAAGCACTCGCAGAATATTACTAGCAACTTACCGGTATCGCTCAAGAAGAAAGTATACAACAGTTGCATTTTACCTGTACTCACCTATGGGGCTGAAACGTGGAGGTTAACCAAGAGAGTTCTACTTAAGTTGAGGACAACCCAGAGGGCTATGGAACGAAAAATGGTAGGGGTAACATTAAGAGATAGGAAGCGTGCAGAGTGGGTCAGAGAAATAACTCAAGTTACCGACATTCTAGCAGAAATTAAGAAGAAGAAATGGACATGGGCAGGACGTGTAGTGCGAAGAGAGGATAACCGATGGTCGCTTAGGGCAACAAACTGGATTCCAAGGTAAGGAAAGCGTAGCAGGGGGCGGCAGAAAGTTAGGTGGGCGCGGATGAAGTTAAGAAGTTCGCAGGGGTCAAGTGGATGCAGCTAGCAGAGAACCGAGTTAATCGAAAAAAATATGGGAAAGGCCTTCGCCCTGCAGTGGGTATAGTCGGGCTGATGATGATGTTGTTGATGATGATGATATGAGGGTTCCTATGTCTTTTCATGTTATAGGCTGCACCTAGCACCAAGTACTTTACCGCTCTTTCGAATTCGCTCGATGTCTGAGTTTATAAGGTTTGATCTGGCCGTATCCAGATCATTAAGTAAGTTAGTTATATATGCTCTTCAGTCCTGTACTTTCGTAGGTATTTATGTAGCCTTAACCTAACCATGAGAGTGTTCAAAACATGCTTTGCTCTTCTCAACGTTTGCAATGTCACCCCTACCATGCCCAGCATGCGAAAACACTAATTTCGAAGATGATTTTGTACATAATCATAAAATTCGTTTTCAAACATAGAAAAAGGTGACATTCCAATTATTCAGCCATGATTGCGGGAGATAAGGCTCACGATTCTGAGTTGCGTTTACAAGATGCTTCTTTGTGCTTTTCAGGTGAGGAGCACCAGTAAGCACGCTACGTCGAGATGCACCTATCGATGCACATACCAATATATATGGTTTGGTTTGGTTTTTGCGGTTTAACGTCCCAAAGCAACTCAGGCTATGAGAGATGCCGTAGGGTAGGACTCCGGAAATTTCGACCACCTAGGGTTCTTTAAAGTGCACTGATATCGCACAGCACATGGACCAATATATATATATATATATATATATATATATGGACCACATGGACCAATATATATATATATATATATATATATATATATATATATATATATATATATATATATATATATATATATATATATATATATATATGTATACGCAGTGCCTGGTGTCATCGACGGTACCGGAGCCATGGAAGAATGCAAACATTATCCTCATTCACAAGAAAGGGGACTCTAAGGACCTTAAAAATTACAGACCAATCAGCTTACTGTCTGTTACGTATAAGGTATTTACTAAGGTAATCGCTAATAGAATCAGGACAACCTTAGACTGCGATCAAGCAAAAGATCAAGCAGGGTTTCGGAAACGGTACTCTACTATAGATCATATCCATACCATCAATCAGGTGATAGAAAAATGCTCGGAATATAACCAGCCCTTATACATAGCATTCATTGATTACGAAAAAGCATTTGACTCAGTTGAAACCTCAGCGGTGATGCAGGCATTGCGAAACCAGGGGGTAGACGAGCCGTACGTGAAAGTGCTGGAAGATATATATAGTGGCTGCACACCAACCATAGTTCTGCATAAAGAAAGTAACAAAATTCCCATAAAGAAAGGTGTTAGGCAAGGAGACACAATCTCCCCAGTACTATTCACAGCTTGTTTAGAGGAAGTATTCAGAGACTTGGAATGGGAGCATTTAGGGATAAGGGTAGATGGAGAATACCTCAGTAATCTGCGATTTGCTGATGACATTGCCTTGCTAAGCAACTCGGGGGATGAACTGCAAATAATGATTGATCACCTAGACAGGAAAAGTAGAAAGGTAGGCTTGAAAATCAATATGCAGAAGACTAAGGTAATGTTCAACAGCCTCGGGAAGGAACAGCAGTTTACATTAGGTAGCGAAATACTGGAAGTAGTAGGCGAATATGTCTACTTAGGACAGGTAGTAACCGCAGATCGGACCACGCAAAGGAAATAACAAGAAGAATACGATTGGGATGGAGCGCATTTGGCAAGCACTCGCAGATTATGACTAGCAGCTTACCGGTATCGCTCAAGAGGAAAGTATACAACAGTTGCATCTTGCCTGTACTCACCTATGGGGCTGAAACGTGGAGGCTAACCAAGAGAGTTCTACTTAAGTTAAGGACAACTCAGAGGGCTATGGAACGAAAAATGGTAGGGGTAACATTAAGAGATAGAAAGCGTGCAGAGTGGGTCAGAGAAATAACTCAAGTTACCGACATTCTAGTAGAAATTAAGAAGAAGAAATGGACATGGGCAGGGCATGTAGTGCGAAGAGAGGATAACCGATGGTCGCTGAGAGTAACAAACTGGATTCCAAGGGAAGGAAAGCGTAGCAGGGGGCGGCAGAAAGTTAGGTGGGCGGATGAGATTAAGAAGTTCGCAGGGGTCAAATGGATGCAGCTAGCACAGAACCGAGTTAAGTGGAGAAATATGGGAGAGGCCTTCGCCCTGCAGTGGGTATAATCGGGCTGATGATGATGATGATGATGATATATATATATATAAAGCTTGAGTGCAGGAGTTTGCTTCATTAACATATTGCCACCATTCGACCGCCAACTTTCGAACCAGCTTTATGGATATTTTCTCCTCGTTGTTTGTGGTGTTTGCTGTTAACAACAACCAAGAAAAACACGCTTCACAGCTATTCAATGCGCGGTGAGCGTTTGACATTTTTAGCGCTAAGAATGCCTTTCTACAAAAGATGAGCCTTGTTTTCGAAACCAGCAGTTGCAGTATGGAGTTGTAACAACGAAACTTTCAGCACAGCCGATAAAAATGAGTCCTAGGTTGTGCAAGCGTTTGCAACTAAATAACTAAACTGAAAATAAACTTAAGCCTGCCTACGTCAGTGGGTTCTCACGTTTAATGACCGAGATTCTTATTCTGTTGACACGAGGAAGCAATAGGAAAGACAAAGATGATGACGCGCATCTGTCAGCACCTAACTGCACGCACCCGCGCACTTTTAAACGCTGATCTCCGAAGCCACGCTACTCCGCCTTTCACTTCATTGTTGTGGTCATGGAGTCATTTTCGATGTGGAATTGCGTGGTGGGAGAAGTTTTGAGCACAAATATGTCAAGAATAAATTTCTCTTTTCTCAGCGCACAAAGTAGCTAAGCAGAAAGAGACATAGCACCAATTTTTATTTTGAGAATTTGGCGGAGGTGTCCAGGTGTTTTTTTCCGAATCAGCAGTTCCTGGCCGTACACAACTGCCGCAAAATGTGATCACCTCTGAAGTTTTGCGCAAAATTAAAATGGAGCCACATTTTTTCATGCTGCAGTATTAGCTCTCAGCAAGGATCCGGGAGCAAGGGCGTGGCTATCATTCTTTTCGGGGCTTTGCCGGGAATGAATGATTGCAATTTTTTCAAGTGTAGTGCTCTAGGCGATGGCAACGTTTCGAAGCTTTTTGCCCCGTCAGATTCGCCCCGCGGTCGCAATTTTTCATAGTCGATAAACAAGGCATACATTAGGTTTTTTCCATACTCTGCTTTCTTGCAACAATTTCATTCTTGGTATATTCCCGCTTCCTCTCTTGCTCCTGGTATTTGTTCTCCGCGTCGTTATATTTCTGTGAGCATTTCGCTTCCATGCTGTGGTTCGCGTGCACAGGGTTGACCACTTGCTGGAAACAGCCATCAGATTGATCCTGAAAATATCCCGCGCTGTCTTGGGTTTCGTGCCCTTTGCTCGAGGAGCGTGCCGATAATAAAGTGCGCCGAGCGTCTTGTTTGCTTACACGGACGACAGGTTTTGTGGCCGCTAATGGACTTCTCCTGCGTACTCCCAAGCAGTAGCAAAAACTAAAGGCAAAAAAGGGGCGAAAAGGCATTATCGGGAAAAAACGGGAAACAAAGGCACCCACATCTACCGCGGGAAACGCAAACAACTCATCGAAACGGCAATTTGTCGAGGAAAAATTATGATCATGCGCTAAGCCGAGAGATTTATCGCCAGCAGGTATCAAAACAGTGCGGTCGAAACACAAGGGACACCCGGTGATGATTAATGGAGGTGGGGTCCCTTCTAGGCACCCCTCATTTGTGTCGGTCGCTCCCAAATTACGTGCATCGCTAGGTGCAGAGACGAAAGGGTGCGCTGCAAGCTCTCTTAGGCCTTACCGAGCAACAGACTAGTTTTCTTTTCAGAATGTCCTCCGAAGGACTCGAAGTCACGACTGCATATCCAGTTCGACGCACGCAGAAATGTTCCGAGAGTGCAGCTGCACACTAACGCTGAAGCGGAGGCCAGAGGGATTTGAATGTAGATCATACTAACAGTGCCGGGACTTGACTCTGTCCTTGCATTTTGTTTTCACTGCAAAGGACGCTACCTTACAGTGTCGGTAAATCAGAACCCAGGTATGCAAAGTAATTCCTGCGTTAGAGCTGTGCATACACTGGGTTTTCGCGGCTGACGAAGGGACCGGGGTAAATTATCTACGAATGCCTCTTGCGTGGGCGATATTTGGATGTCCAGGTTAATGATCGCGCGGAACGATCTGTGATTCGCTCTCTAGTGTCGAGAAGTCCGATCGATGCATGATACTTAGTAGTACGTTAGAACTGCGCAGTATACCATATGGACGGGAAAAAAGACTAAACGTGCCAAGCGAGAAGTCGAGTGCGGTCATATCTAGGTGGTTTTGTGTGTCGACTCGCCTAGAACGATTTGTTCGAACAATAGGGCTCTATGCTGGCAGCATGCTTTCCCAGCCTTGAGTAAGTGTTGTCTCAGTACTTATAGCACAGCACACAATTAATAAGAGGGAAATGTTCGTCGCGTGCACATAAAACCGCGATCGCACTTCTTTATTGTAGCTCTTTTTTTTTTTTCGAGTGATCATCGACCATTAGCGACAAGATGTCCTGCGCGAACCAGACAGGAAGTAAAGGCGACCTTTATAGAAATCGACAATGCGGCGACATCTTTGCACGACGTCTGCGTTCCGCTCGCGGGGGACTTTCGAAACAAGAGAGACTAAATCGGTCGAGAAACGAAGTCATTAACTGCTCGGGGTCGGAAGGAGCTCGCGTGGGCAATTACGCTTCAATGAGGCGACCGCTAAGTTCGTTTGTGTCGGCGGTCTGTCGGAAAGAATAAAATCTTCACAATTAGAAGTGCTTCGTTAGTGGTCAGTTAAGAGTACATGTTGTACCGAGTTAGTTTCCCAGGCATAAGAACATTAGGTAGATTCTACTGCAGGGGCGACTATTGTTGTACGTGCTAAAAACTGTAATGAGATGTTTATCCAGACCACGCAGTAGAAGAGATAAATATATGATTTCTGGGGCGGCAGCTGTATGTCAAACCGACGCTCGCGCTTTCGACTACTAGTCGTTGTCGGCTGGTGATACTGCACGGTGGTCACCCTTACTACAATACGTCAACGCCTTCTATATTATTTCAATGCTCGGAAATTTGCCCTGAAAGTCACGCCGGACTTACGCGTTTGGCGGCCTTATGGGTACACCAAGTAAACTGGATTGATTCTGCGCGACCGGATGCAAAAGCGTTTTGTTTAAATCATTTAATTAGGGTTCTTTGCAGCTATTGAGATGGTTTTTGCTTATTGCGATAGAAGTCAGAAGGGTGTGCTTTAGTCTTAACGCATAACTAAGGGGCGCTAATATGTCCTGGGTATTCCCCTGCGCAAATCGGAGGAAAAGGAGAAAACAGCAGGATTATCCTTCCACGAACTAAATCTGACATTAGCTTGAGAAAAAGAAGATGACTTTTTATAATTAGGCGGGAGCGATTGGTACGCTGAGTTACGTTAACGGCTGTAGGAGAAATTTCGAAGAAGATTTTTTTAAAAGAAAGAGAACAGAGTTGAGACAAAGTTGCTGTGCGCGTTCAGTAATTACCCTCGGTGCTCGCAGCCGAAGGTAATACCAGAGCGCAGCATGACAAGCATAATGAAGAGGATCTGTTTTTGAGAGCCGATGGACGTTTCCACAGCATGCTCATAAAACGTCCTGTCGCTTCTAGCCGTTACGACCCTACGTTGTTGGCTGCAAATAACAATTTCCTAAAAGACGTCAAGGTCTTCTGAAACCACTTTTGATGCTTTGGGATCATGTAGCTCAAGCTCTTTGTGCGTCGAAACTACTGAGGTGCAGAGAGTGTCACGAGGAGAGATGTATCGACTAAAACTGTGGAAGCTTAAAAAGCTGTACTTTTCTTGAAACCTTTTCTGGCATACTGTGCGTTGAGCATCGTGCACCGACGGACGAGATGCATATGGGTGCTGTGGCAAGAAATGATTCTTGACGAAGCACATGGAACTCTGATTTATTCTTCTAATCCGAATGAAACCGTTTTAAGGCATGCTGTATAGCCATTTTGTACGCAGTGCGTCAGCTGCATCGCCAGGACTTTTTTCTTTGCTGGGGCGCGCATCACACTTGAAACGCCGACTTCCTCGAAGCGCATGTGCGCTCATAGCTTCGATGTTTTCGCCTTCTGCCATTGGCATGCGAGTGGGAAAACAAATGTTTGATCCAGTCAGCCACTCTCGTATGTCCTGTCCCCATTTATATGTCTCATCATTGCATTACAAATCTCGAAATTTTCTAGCATTGCAGGCGAAAACCGACCCGGATATGCATACACACGAAACTGGCAAATGCGCAACGAGTGACCGGGAACCCTGTATGGGTGTTTCGGAATAGCACCGATGGTGGAATTCTGTGTATTCGTCATCACCATCACCACCATCATAATTATCACCATCAACCTGACTACACACACTGCAGGGCAAATGCCTCTAACATATCCGTCCAAAGATTCTGGCCTGCTACATCCGCTGGACCCCTCCGATAACTTACCAATTTCATTCACCCACATAACTTCTTGCCATCCCCAACCACGCAGAATACAACTATATTGTATACTTTCCCCTTGACGGACGGATGCTGGTAAGTTAACGTTCATTATCTGATAGTACTTTCCGAATGTGCTCCAGCCCAGTCTGATTCTTCTAGTTATGTCCATTTTGTGATTGCGATGGTGATGATGATGAGTTCTTTATTTACTCCCAAAGAAGGGGAACCAGCCGAATGACTGGTTGCACTGCTTATAGAAGGTCAGCAGGGATCCCTTGGGACTCTGCGGCCTCCAATGCGCGCAAAATGAGCTGGCGCTGTTGGGCGAGCTCGGTGGTACGCAGGAGGGACTCCCACGCATCCACTGTAGCTGTATTGTCTGCGTTGTGTCGTGTACATGTCCACACCATGTGAATGAATGTGGCCGGTTGTGAGCAGTGTTTGCAACTAGGTGCAATAAGATTTGGGAAAATTTTGCTATATTGCCATGGGGTTTGGAAAGGTTCCTGTTTGTATTTTGCGCCAATGGACGGCCTCGCGCCTGTCCTAAGTAGACTTATTCCACTACTATACTTCGGCCTTTTTGCCATCTACGGCAAACTGCGGTTCCTTTCCGGGCTCGTGGCTGCTTTACTTTAGTCTTTCGCATAATGATTTTTAGGCCTACGGTCCCGCTTTGCCGGTCTATATTATTAATAATTTTTTGCAATTCTCAAATTCTCGTTACCTGATCTACTTAGCAAGGCAATGTCGTCAGTGAATCTCAGGCTATTGAATTATTCTCTTTTAATGGTTATCCCTAACTACTCCCATTACAGGTGTCTGAATACCTCAATAAGGGGTGAATAGTACTGGGGAGATTGTGTCTCATTGCCTAACGCTCGTCGTTACTAGAATTTTATTACTTATTGCGGAGGGCTATGGTTGCTGTGTAGCCACTGTAGATATATTCAAGTATTTTCCCTTATGTCTTATCGACACCCCGATTTCACAACGCCTCTATGATGGCTGAGGTTTCTGTCGAGTCAAATGCTTTCTTGTACTTTCTAAAATATACTTTCTTTTGCCGGGCTCTGAAATAACATCTGGGGTGCTGGTTTGGTTAAGCGGAGATCAAAGACGATTGACCTCAGCATATTAGCCTATATGTACATATGTTATGATGAGGCATGCAAAAAGAAAGAAAAATAAAGAGCCTCTGCCCGTGCCACAAAGCCTATATGTACAGTCAAGGCAGGATAAAATACGAGCAGCGCTTGCGAACAACGCAACATATTTAGGAGGTGTACTTTCACCCACAGTGCGCAACTAGCCTAGTTCATATTTCTGGAAAGGGTCTAGCAAAGTACATATTCGAAAGTACTGATCTATTATTAAGGTATATCTAGCCTCAAAGTATAAAAAAAAAGTATTTAATAGTCATGTTCGCGCTTTCATTCCGTCCGGGCTGTACTTTCAATGCACCTCGTGCCGTGTGTGTGTGTGTGTTGATGTATCTGAGTGAGCCAGGGGAAAGGGGAGAGAAGATGTTGCTTATTGTATGCGGTGTTTAATATTCCAGTGCACTGAGCTATAGAGCTATGGAGCTATAGAGCTATAGAGTACACCGTAGTGCAAGACTTCAAAATTATTATCGACCTCCAGAGGGTCCTTTAACGTGCAATGGAATAGCGATATACACGGCTGTCTTTGAATTCAGCTTCCATTAAAGTGAAACCATCGTGTTTGAGATAGTATTCCTCAATTTGCTGTCATCAACTAAACACGAAAAGCCCTCAGCCACAGATGTAAGTGGAGGCAGACTTCCGGATGCAGTGTGAAAAATTTGTAATAAATTTGATGTTGTTGTATTAATATAGGGCGGAAATCTCTTATATTACCCTAAAATGCCATGTGCAGTAAAATTCTCGTTAGAAAACAGGTTGATGGTGGTGCCCGAACTTTGTTTTCCAACAGATGCAGATTAGGCACTAGCTTATCCACCTAGCGTAGGAAAGCGTAGCAGGGGACGGCAGAAAGTTAGGTGGGCGGTTAAGAAGTTCGCAGGGGTGCAGTGGATGCAGCTAGCACAGAACCGGGTTAAATGGAGAAATATGGGAGAGGCCTTCGCCCTGCAATGGGTATAGTCAGGCTGATGATGATGATGATCTTCCTAGACGACAGTCTGTAGTTCTTAGACCTCTGCGCTGGTACACGATCATTTCGGAGTTCTTGAGTGAACATTTGAGGCCTCTAGGTGCTACGCATTCTTCAACCGTCTTCACGGCTGCCTGAAGGTCGTCTGCGATTTGTTCATCCTGCACCCCCTGGCCCAGGACGGGATGTCGTTCTCGTAAAGGCTGTATTTTGGGCCTTCGATTTCTTGTAACTTTTGTGGTAACTTGCCCCGTTGTGAGCTGAAAAGCGGGGGTGGGAAGACCGGACCCTGGACTGTTCCTTAGCAGCCTAAGGAGATCTGTATGATTTGTACCCATCTATTTAGATTCTCGCTTCTCGCTTTGAGAGAAAGTCTCTTACACAGTTTTATGTTCATTCGCATACGCCGAGGTCTTGTACGCTTTCTCTCTGTATCTCTCTGCTAACTTGTGCTGCCTACAAGATGTGGATTTTCGGTGGAAGTAAGGCATTTAAATTGAACAAGACAATCGAAAGTAAAAAATAAATCATGCAAAAGCGGAGACGACCATGCTAATGCATGATAATTCATGATTCGCCCAAAGCTAAACCGCGCGGTATTTTTTTTTTTTTTTTCACGGCTGCTTATCATAATTGCTGATTGAAAATATCGGCGCGGTTGGAATTTGCTGCCACATCTAAAAAAGATAAGTTATAGATTGAACACTGAGCTAAAAATGCCCCAGGGAAGCATATCAAGGAGGAGTGTATAAAATTTGGATGGCGACGAGTACTTGGATATGCACGCTTCAGATAATAATCCTGAAGCGAAGGAAAAGGAATGCGTAATTACCTCCGCTGTGCAGAAAAGTCGAGGCCTTTCTCAGTCGAACTGCCGCCAAGTAGCGAGGGTCCCTGGATTAGCAGCTTTTGAATGTATATTCAAAGTCAGAATCATCCTGCTTTCTTCTTTTTTTATGAATAAGGGAGGATTTAAAGTTGCAAAGCACACTGACAACTTGTTCAAGAGCAAATACACTTTGTTCCGGCAATTCGTCAGCGAATGTAACTGAGAAAAAGAACGGCAGCCTTGGCTTCGCCCGATTTGTATACGTCTCTCACCGATAAGATAAAATGACTGGCCAGTTTTTCCGAACTGCGTTGTTCGAGAAGCTCGACAGATGTCGACTTTATACAGCTCGTCTCCAAGCTGCGTCCTTCAACAACTCAAACATTTTCACGCAAGAAACTGAGATGATAATTACGACAATTTGACGATTGTTGCTTGCGGTTTAGAACAAAAGGAAGCTTGAATCAGGCGGGCTCTCAAATCTGGCCACTCAATCGGTGCAATTAAAGCGAAACAATTGCGATGCAGTTGCGAACTCAACAATCAAGAATGCAAGCCCGTTGTCTAGGAGAGCAAAACGAACTTCTTCGCGGAACGCCCTCATCTTCCGCAGATTGCAGTATCAAAATAAGAGTAAATTAGAGCTCTAACCGACAGCATACTATGCATGAGGGATTAGATTTCCCGGTCTGCGGCGACACGTCGTCAACCATAACGCGCGGTCCTACTTGTCAGGGAAACAGCTGTTCGGTGGCGAAAATCAACCCCGAAAAGAAAAGACAGCGTGTTAGAATGTCTTCGCTGCTCAAGGCATGTGCCTTGTTAAAAAAAAAAAAAAAAGTTAACAAAAAAAAAATGAAAATAAAATCGCCTGTTGGTTTTCTTCCTTAACGGAGAAAACCAACGTCGCTGACTAGTGAAAGTGTGCAAACGTGCCCCGCATGCCGACAGCGAGTGACCCTCTCTGTAATGCTCATGCGCGATTGAGTCTAGCGTGCTCTACTGAAAAATTTATTTCCTGGGTTTCTTTAGGGGCTTCAGCGAGCCCTTGGTAACGTGACGCTGCAACACGTAGAAGGCGGAAGGTGCAGACTGAAACCGCGTAACGTTACGCAGTGCGACAGTTGTGACAAATAGGAGGGAGGAATAGAACTGCGAATGCAAACGACATAAAGTAAGAACCGGTGGCACATTCTGCTTCTGTAACGCTCTACCATGGCATAGCATACGTTAGCTGAAATCCTAGTCTAAATGATGTCCAAACACAGGCAAACGATGCCGGCTACGAATCCGTGAAATGTTAAACCGCATTAAGCTTTATTTGTCTCTCAAGGAGAAATAGAGGTGATGGGTAAAAGACGCACAACTGCTGCTTGTCTATTCCAGTGTTGAGCGCGCAAACGTAACATCTTACTTCTGTCAACCCGCATTCTTGGAAGCTGGATTTCGCCTGGATGGCTCTGAAGACTCCTTCGAGGAACCGCTGAAAAGGAAACTTGTCCCAAGTTGGTTTGGAATCCAGGCCAAGACGATGAGGGTTAGCTTAGCTGGCCACTGGCTTAGACTAGGTAGACGGTTCCCGTGTCACGCTGTGTCTTTCAGGCAGCGTTTTCAACGTTGCCATTTACATTACCCTGAGAAGTTGCACTAGCCTCTTCCATAATAACAAAAGTCTAAAGCACTCTTTAAATACTCTGCTCAACATGGAAATAGTTACAAAACAATGCGGAATTTACATAAATGAATGCTAAATAAGGCATCTGTATGAATATCAGAGCTGAGCCAAACTAAACCGCTGCTTACGTTTTCGTTATTGTAATACCTGGGTTGCTTGGTTAACGCTGTTTCTGCTGCGGCCTGCTGTCGTTAGAGTTGTTTCTATATATACGTGCGTATAGCAGACAGTTCCTCAATACTACCTATCAGGAAGAATGCTGGTGGTGCCGCACCTTATTCAGAACGGAGAGATACAACTATGCCAGGAAGATTTTTCGTATTTGAATCGGTTGTTCTGGGCCGTAAATCGTGGATACAGCCGCAACAATACGACTCTTGACTGCGAGTGCCTTCATAAAAGTTGTCAAATGAGTTTTTGTATGAAGCCACGGTGGTAGAGCCCCAAGTAATTAAAGAATAATAAAAATAAGGTACAATCGAACTGCGTGTCATTTACCCGAGTCGCCCTGGGTGGTTATGGTTCCTAGACGAGTGCCAGGCAGAGCAAGAAAAAAACTTCAGACAACTGATTTCACTTTCGGTAAGCCCCGTAGCGTGCGTCGCATCGCAATTCATAACTACATGATAGTTGGCAGTTTGGTCTGCTGTCTACCAGGTTGGTCAGCAGCACAGCATGAGAGCGGGAACGTTTGTGAAAAAGGCGCTGTGTTATTGCATTTGATAAGCATTTGCTTCCAACTACCGATTACTTAAATGTCATCGTTACGCGTATGTTGCTTCGAAGTGTTCTCCACCGCGGTGACAGCGAAGAACCGTTGAAGAGCAACGAAGACTAACTCGGAGGCGCGCAGGAACGCCGCTTCAAGCTTGTGCAGAAATTGTGATTTTTCCACTTTCGCTGACGTGAAAATTGAATGAGTGCTATAATCGCGTAATTACGGCAATGCTTGATCGTTCCATTGAGTGACGTCAGTGCAGTTCAAACCCAGAGCAAAAATGTTCTTGCTCTGATACTCACTGGCCGACTCGCGATTCGGAAATGTTTTTTCTAAGCTATAATGTTTTAACCCTGTCGGGCATTACCCGCGCTAATCGACGTTGTAGCCAGTCATTCTTTATTTCTTGCGTCGATATCATGCAGAACAAGCAGCGAAACATGAGCGACTGCAATAAATATGCGTAATAAAAAAGAAGACAGGAACGAACACCAAAGAAAGAGAGAAAGAACACCAAATGCAGAGATGAACGAACACCAAAGAGAACAAAACTAAAAGCACTCTTTAGCCTCTGCCGAAGCGCCGTTTGACTGGCGAGATTGATAACAGGTGTTCGTTTTGATTGCTAAATGCGCACAGATGCTTATCAGCGGCGGTTTCAATGCAGCGCTAGCTTTTTTTTTCTTTTTTTTTTTTAGTTTCAGCCTCTTACACACCGCGTACTGACATGAAGAACGGGAAGGTTATCACACTGCGCGACATTGACCCCGGTAGGCTTATGGAGTATCGTTGTCGAGGCTGCTTTTTTTTCTCTTTGTGTGTCTCAAGCGTCAGCGTTTTGCAGTCACATGCTGTCGAAGACATGCTATTTTGCTTCTATATTTCTTTTTCGCAGAGCGCAGCGTGTTTTTGGCACTGGCATGGGATCTAGAATGAGCGTGAGACCTCGTCTGGCTACTGCATAGCCTCAGAAGACATTTCGCTTCGAAACCCGCGCGATGGTTTTCGAAGTGCTTAAGACGTGTACACATCTCGCCGAACAGGAGACGATAAAAAAAAGATGTGCGCGCTTGCTGGCAGAGAACCGGGGATAACTTAAGCGCATCGATCTGGCTGGCTTTTGTGGAGATTTCTGCGCGAACTTTACAGAATTCAAAGTGACCTTGCTTAACTGAGGCCGTGTATAGTGGGCTGGCTTCCCAACTACGTCTTCTCGCAGAAAAAAACAACAGGTCGAAACGAAAAATTTCCTTCTATTTTGTCTTTAGCTCTATAGAGGGACAGGCGAAAAAAGACAGGTATAATGTTCTCCTTCGTGCCAGCAAAACGCGGATTTAAATTTTTTATGTTGGTGTCAGGTTTGATGTTTTGGTCCGAAGCCAGGTTGTCGGCTCATCTCTTTCATATATTTCAGATGAGACCACACCCTGGATGGCCTCTTAGCCTGCAATGAAGACTGCTTCCCTGTGTATTGCGTGGCTCGCCTGGGTGCAGACAGCGGCGGGGTACATCTCGACTAGCCCCAGTGCAGAGGAGTGCAACGCCACGCTGCCATGGAGGGCGACCAGAGGAGTTTACGACGACGTTTCCGATTATGTTTTCGAATCGCTCATGCAGTGTCCGCAAAACCTCCACGGTTGCTCAGAAAGTCTCGTGAGCTGCTAGCCGCGGACCTACGTCGCCACTTGTTCATGTGCTCCAAATTGCAGAACATACAGAGATTGCTGCTGGGATGTCGATTTCGCAGGGCACGAAGCAGAGTTTCCCAAAATTTCCTGCGTAACCGTTCAAATAGGATCTAGGCTGAAAAAGGTGGTCTCCATGGTTGTCGGCTGCCTGCCTACATGGCCAGATGACGACGTGAGAAATGGATGTGAAAGTGTGGAGTTGTTTAACGAGACGTTCTTCCGTATCCCGGCGACCAGCATCAATCATGTCACTTACAGGTGAGGCATGTGTCTACTTCGATTGTTCTGAATGTTCGCCGATTTGCTTCCGCTTCTTGCTGGAAGATTGAGTATTGAAAATAAAAAAAGGAGATGAAGAGCCTTACTAGGCGCAGTACGAATTGTAAAGTTGCCATGTAGAGTTCATTAATACAAGCTCGAGCAAAGGAAGCGAAACGCGTAGAACTGTGAAGTATAGATGTCGATAACTAGTCGGCAGTGTATGCAGGTTTGGTGAGAGACAATTCGATTCTTTCCTTGCTGCTTTTAGTGCTTCACGTACCACCGGGTCAAGCTGCTTCTCTTTCCCGTGCTCGGGAGCGACCTCAGCTTTCTCCACTGCTTTCGTTCTCTGAAGCGTCAAATATACTCGTCCGCTAGTCAGCTACCTCCCGGTATGCCACGCTGCTTTCTCAACTTTTTGTGCGGCTACGCAATGCTGTCGAGCCTTTCTAAATGTTGGATCCCCCTGCTCCGTGGCGCGACCACGTCGGAAGCTGCGTACAGTAGGCGAGCATTTCGACGCGCTGAGCTAAAAGGTAAAATATTACAAAGGCTACCAATGAGAACATACAGTTGACGCCAGAGACTGTGGTTATGACCGAGTCGTCTAATGCACTGGCGAACCAAAGATCCCCGCTCATGTCTATGCTGATTCGGTTTCCTCTAGGGGCTATAAAAAAAGTGAAGCTTTTGTTGTACCCTTTAAATGAAAAATATCGGAATGTTTCAGGAAGCTTTTGTCTACAGGTTCGGCTTCATGTACACTCTCATGTTTTCTGGGGTTTTCGGACGATGTTCACCTGAGCTTGCCGGGAAGCGAGCAAACAACCCTTGCCTGCTTAAAACAGAGTAACTGTTTACATTACGTCGTTCAAGGCGTAAGATGTCGAGTACGTGGCTACGTCAATCCGACGACTGTTTCTTCTTTTGTTTCATATTTCAGGCGTGCATTCCCTAAAAAAACTCAGAAATTCAAAAAAACTTCTGACTGGCTTAGGTATACAAAACTTCAATGATCTATGAGCCGCTGTTAAGAACGTCTTTAAGAATAAGGCGGAAACGCACAATATCTGGTGCGCCTATTGTTTCTGCCTTGATAATAGGTCTCGCAGCTAAAAGGAGCCATACGATAAAAAAGAAAAGAAAAACGGAGTGCCCTGGGCAAGTGAAAACAAATGAGGGCTGTTCAAAATCGAGTGTTTTTAATTCTAAAAAATTTATTAAATAGTGAGGATTTGTAATTTCTTTAATATGTCGCATTCGGGAATAAAGCGTCACTTCAGGAGTTATATATTGTTTTCAGAAGCAGGTGGCTGAGATATACGCACCAAGAATGTTTGACGTACTTTTTCTTCCAGGTTTTCGAATAAAGCCACCATGTGACAGCTTCTGGTGTGCTTTCGCCCAATGCACACATAAAGATCGTAGGAGGCAGCGCTCAAGGGAAGAGCGGATAGAGCGTATTTTGTTCCCAGAGACGCCTCTTGAAACGCTGAAGCAGCACCGAAGTTTTCTTGAAGTTTTTGTATTGCTCGAGTTATTTTTTAGGATATCTAAAAATAGTTAATTCCCCGAGGCTACCAAAAGCAGCATACTTTGCTGAGCGCTGCGATAAAAACACTGGTGATTTATTTATTTTTTTTTGGAAAGGCGTACCAAGTCTGACGCGGCGGCTAGCCAAGTACACAAAAAATATGTCTTTCGGGCTTGCGTTCTTAAGATGTGCATTGAGCCGTTTATTATTTCTTTTTTAGGTTTAGTGCGTATTGATGTGAGAAAACAGACCTGGTATGAGTAAAAGGATTTAAGTTCTATTTTATATCTACTGGTCCAATGTCACGTGTTAATATTTCATTAACAGATATTTGGTGTACCGCTTCGTGTAGCGCTTGGTGTACCAAGCGCTTTCTACATTGCCGCCAACGACACACACATTTTTGGCCGCGAAGACAGCCCACAGTGTGCGAGGTCGTGAAGATGAGGATGTAGCTCACGAGAAGTCATGCTGGTGAAATCATTCCTTGAGGGCAGCGGCGTCCTTGGGAATTACGAATGATCACTTTAATGTTCAGTCTAGCGCAATTTGAAGGTTATCGCCCGAGCGTTGACCAGCCTAACGTTCTCGGCACCTAGCGGCCAGTTTCGGAACAAGAAAAATAACGATTTCGCACTCCTCTCTCTCGTTCGATATTCCACGTTAAAATCATCACGCCTGCGATAAACTCCGCCCTTTCTTTCTGTTCTAATCTTTCCATTCGTTGCGATGAACTTTAGACTTGGTTACTTTTTATCTTCGCGGACGGTAAAAAAAGTTTATGGCGATACGTAACACTTAATACGATCGCTGCCTGTTCACTGAAGCAAAAAATAAAATAAAATAAAAATAAACTGGAAAAGATGCTCGCCCTGAAGGGAGTGGCGGCTGCCTAAGAAACAGCGAAGAGAGTGAGGGAAGCATGCCTGATACTTCCCTCGCCACGGTAGAGGGTTCGGGACCATGGAACTGTCCATGTGCTCGGGAGAAGCTCGCGCGATAACCTTCAAATCGCGCTAGACTGTACATAGTTTCTAAACCTAGAGCTGCTACTGTTCCCAACCGAAGACTTGAGTGTGTTGCTATCACCAGTTCTTGATTTCCATGGTAACTGGACAGCAGTCTCTGAGTTTCACATTCATTCTTGCGTATTTTTGCATATTGTTATTTAACTTTACCCTTGCTTACTGCCTCACTACTGGCTGCTTAGACATAGTTATGGTTGAGTAAAGCTGAAACCTGGGCGAGTTGGTAAGCATTCATACCGGGAAACCGCGCAACAAAGTTGGGACAAGAAACAGGGAACATCGCTTGTCTCGTTTTTGTCCCGCCCTTGTTGAACAGTTCCCCAGTATGATTGTTATGGCTGTTTCATTATTTGTTTTGTATTGCTCATATTTTGTTCACTGATCGTTTTCTTTTATGGTTTCTCATCCGCGTTCCTTGTTTTCTATGCTATATAGTGGTACTCTTTAGTGTTGGTCTGTCGGGATGTATATCGTCGCTAGAAATGGGTTCTTTAAATTTGTGAAAAAGACTAAATGGTAATGCTACCTGGCACAACCTCTCCTTCATTACCTATGCAAAAAACAAAATCAAAGTGTAGATAGACTGCTTAGATATTCAAGAATTTTAGTATAGCTATTGCCCACTGAAATATATATATATATATATATATATATATATATATATATATATATATATATATATATATATATATATATATGTATGTATATATATATATATATATATATATATATATATATATATATATATATATATATATATATATATATATATATATATATATATATATATATATATATATATATATATATATATATATATATATATACGGGTGGCGCTGGTGAACACTCTCAAGGTTCGTAGTATACAGACAACATAAATACCCAAGCAAGTAGCAGGGGGGACAGCGGCCGATGTAGCTCAGTTTGTACCGATAATGTTCCTGTATGTAACTTAAAGAAAAACGTCTTTTTGAAAGCAAGGGCTTTTATCTGCCCTAGGGTTCACTTTGCTTAATATGTAAACAGCCAGAGACAATAGACCATGTATTTCTGCACTGTTGGGAGGGCGTCTATTTTTGGGATGTGCTGCAACGAACGTTTAAAAAAGAATTACCATTAGACTCATACGGGATTAGATTCCTGCCAATTGAAAATAATGATGGGATTCCACATGATACGGTTATGCTAATAGGCCTGCACAGTGTATGGCGGTCCAGAATGGAGGGTTTTCACTGTGACCCTGACGCCCGCCCTGCAAGGCTCTACTTTCGCGAGAGTATACACGCATTGGTTGAAATGCACAAATTGGAGACCACTGTGCCAGACTGGATTTCAAGAGTCGAACCACTATGCGAGCTGAAGGAATTTTAACTTGTATGAGCCTGCCGGCTTCTGTGTTAAGTGTCATGCTTGTGGTAACCGCTCTGCTGTGAGCATTCTGTTTGTAGCGCGTTTTTGTTGGTTTTGTTTTGTGTTGGTGATGACCGGCAATAAAGAAAAAAAAAAAGCCGATGTAGCTCAGTTGGAAGAGCACAGGACGCGATATCGGAGGTCGTGGGTACGGTGCCCACCATCGGCACGTTGTTTTTTTTTCTTTTTTTTGTCTTCTAATTTGTGTTTACCTATCTTTCCCCTAAACAGATTACATTACTAATTTCTGTGATTATGCAAGTAAACATTAAAAAAAAAGACAAAAGTACCATCCCCAACGCTTTCCTTGGCCTCGCCGACTGTTGGCTTCTTTTATTCATATATATATATATATATATATATATATATATATATATGACATGACATGACCAAATAAGGTTATTTCACATTAGAGCTCTCTTGTTTCCCTACTTTGCTGTCCGTATCTGTACACGGACGTTGAAGTCATATTGAGCTCATTTATTTTCGGTTTCCGTAATTCGAATATTAGTCAATGGCTGGGTTTCTTGGAACTTATGGCAGAGTTCAGAATCTTCTAGGCAGGAGTGTAGCAGCGCTGCCATGGAAGAGGTTTAGTAAGAGAGTGGTCCTTTTTTTAAATCGCTAAAAAGATGGCGAGCATGAGAATAATCGCATCCTTTACGTCTCGTGCTTTGCCTGAATGTTCCTACAAAAAGAAGGGCAGAAGAGCATTGTGTAAAATAAGTAGGCGTGCCAAGACTAAGTAAAGGCTGTTTCACGTGCAAGCGAAAACGCTCGCGATTTCTACCGCGGCGACGCAGAATCCTGTCTTAAGCTTTCGTGGCGACTCTAGCGGCGAGAGCGACGCAGTGGATGCAGTTCCAACGAGTTGGGCATTTTTCGCTCAAAACCGGGGAAGAGTATCCATCAGTGTGCGCCAGATTGAAGTCGGGTCACTTGCCGAGTACTTTGAAGTAGGTATGAACGTTGCGAAATCTACCTCTCAGTACTTCAACTAAAGTCGGGGTGGGGAACCGGGCTTGGGGGACGGGGTAACTCAAAAGCGGCTTCATGTAGAGAACCTGTTTCAAAAGCCGGAGACCTGGCAAACGCATTGCGGTGGAGGAATGATCCAAGGGGCTAGGGCCGCATATTCGGCCAAGAGCGAGTGCTCGCCCTCTACTGAGGCCCATATGGGAGCTCGACTCGAATTGTCTGACAGTCAAATCCTACGCTGCCCACATTCCCCTCCAACTTCCCATAACCCTATCCTAATTCCTGCTTCCCATTACCCTACAACCCATCCGTTCCGCTACTTCCCAGGGGAGATACGTGAGGTCTCCCCAGGCCCGCTTCCTCGGCTGTGGGCCGCTTTAGTAGCTCCCCCCTTTTATTTAATAACTTCCAATCAAAAACCTTTGTCTTATTGACCTATTCATTTATATTTCGAATTGCGGAACTTTCTCTACCAGTTATACATATGTGGCACAGGAGAAGTCTGACTTTGGACTCCATCTTACATTATATGTCGCTGCCGCTCGTCGAAGAGTTCGGTCAACCGCTTGCATGTGCACCAGCCTTAAAGGAGAGCCCGCCAAGACTACCGCTGTGCATTGTCTTGGGGAGCGTTCATTTATCTGCCTGACTGTCACTGGTAAATAAAAAGCTCCAGTTTAACTACGATGTTATATCTGTGTTGGAAGCTGGTAGTAGGCGTAAACCCAACATTTTTATTTTTCCAGAAATGGCTTCTGCGCACTGTGCAACAACGACGTTGTGAATGCCACTTTTTGGAACACAACGTTGCGGAACCCAGAGGATACCATCCGCGTCGTCCTGCCTGATGGTGTCGAAAACGAGCCCGAGCTGTACCAGAGGCCATGCGTTGTTGACGAGCTGAATGACACTTGCACGCAGGGAACCTCTGAAGATATCTCGCGAAAGTGCAAAGCGTACTACGCGCCCGTAACCAACCTCGATGATCCCTGGCATAACGTCTTCAGGAACGTCTACTGTGCCATATGCAATGGTGCCAATGTGTCTCATTTGTCTTGTAACAGTCCACAGGACATAAAAAACTTCACCGCGGTAAGACGCTATCCTAGCGGACATCACAGGCCTGCTTCAGGTCGCCCGCCAAATCTGGCCGCCATTTTCAAGCCCGTGGTACGCACCTCCACTTGCTACGTACAACACGATGGTCACTGCTATATCAAGGATCCACCAGGCCGCCTTTACAGGGTCGAATCCAGGCAACACTCCAATGGCAGCGAGAGTAATAAAACAATGAGTCGTCCGCAGAGACGAGGCGTCAACCCACCGGTCACCTACGGTGCCCACAACTACGCGACTGTTGTCTGCTTGTCCCTGTCCATAGGCTGCCTCTCGCTCAAAGTGGTCGTCTTTTGCGCCTACAAAGATGCGCGAAGCTTCTCTTCCAAGTGCACCTTGTGTCTCTCAGTGACACTGATGATCACCCAGCTCCTTTATCTCATCACGAGCGTCGTCAGCCTTCAAGACGTTCTTTGTGTGGGTGGAGCCTTGTTAGTTCACTATGGCTTCCTTTCCACGTTCTGCTGGACTAGCGTTCTGTCACACGACATCTGCAAGAACATCACCTCTGTCAAACTGTCGTCAGCTCGGGACAGGACCTTGGTTCTTTACTGCGTCATCTCCTGGGGCGTGCCTCTGTTGATAGTCACCGCAGCTCTAATGGCGCACTGCCTGGCGCCGGACACTGTTCTGTCGCCCCAATACGGGACAACGACTTGTTGGATCGGCAGCAGCTGGGGCCTGATCCTGTACTTTCTGATGCCCATGGCGGCGCTTTTGCTGTTTTGCCTGCTGGTGTACCTCAAGACAGTCTTCTACATCCGCAGCATTGCGTCAGCCGCGGCCGGTGCATACGAAGGCCAAGGGTCGGCCGGAGACGACGGCAAGTGGAAGCAAAATCGAGCTCGCATGGCGCTGTTCGGCCGGCTCGCAGTAATCATGGGAGCAGCATGGGCAGTCGCCTTCTTGGATACATTCGTGCCACTCAAAGAGACTGACCTTGTTGTGAATATTCTTGTAGGACTGCAAGGGGTGTACCTTTTCTTTGCGTTCAAGGACTACCGCCACTTCTTTTCGTCGGTGCGTAGCAAGAAAGCAGCCTTCAGTAGCAGCCACGAAACGTCCAGTTCAAGGGTAACCTCATCGAGAAACCTTATTTAGAGTCACATCATTCACAGTGGCCACCTCGCGCTATAGCCGCCAATGTGAGTGGGACCGCGCTGTATTAGTGTGTTGGCAGTATAGACACCATTTGGCTGTATACGTCATAATCATTCATGATGATGATGATGAATGTGTATCAGAAGCCCTTCAATTGTACCCACCCGCCTCCACCTCTCACCCGCTTAACTCCTCAAGAAGGCCTCCACCCATCACTCATCCACGCACCACAAGGCTCCACCCTAGAAAGGGCTACGCAGCCGAGGAATGAAAAAGTGAATAATAAACTATATTCAAAGGCGCAGGGAGAAGGTCATCATAAAAGCAAAAATGTAAAACCGGTTCTTTGCTGCGCGGTGTCAGCCTCCTGTGACCTACCTCGCGTTGTAAGATCTCCTGCACTTTTGTTTTATTCTGCTGCGCATGCTGAGCTTTATAAATATGTTACTATCACATTAACCTTCCCATGTTCTCCTCATAAGAGTGTTTCTTGTTTTTATTAAACCATGCAATGTACCCTGTAGGCCTGTGTGTCCACGCCTATGTACGTACACTTGTGTATGTAAGGACAAATAAAAAACGCATAGCGTACGCAAACATAGAAAAGATGCGTTCTGGTTTTCCAGCCGACCACGCAAGCGTTGTTTTTGTAATGCCTTCGCTCCCCGCTCGCTGTCAGCTGACCGTGGCGGCACTCTCAACAATCCGTTCCCAAAAACATTAGAGAGTTTTAGCTTACCGTGATCCGCGATCCGCTACTGGGATCCGCCACTGCGCGTTCCACTGCGCATGCCCGGAACCCCCTTGACACCGACAGATGGCGCCACATACTGGATGTCAGCACACAGACCTGCCGCGTCGGGACCAATCAGCTTGACCGCCCCGCCCACGCGCGGTAGAGAGCCACGGTGGCGGATCGCGGATCACGGTAAGCTAAATCTCGCTATTAGTCATACTCGTTGTCGTGCTATCGCTCTATCGACGAATTGTCGTGTAACATCAGTATATCCCCGTCGCTGATCAAATGTGGCACCCGAAGCTGATGAGAGATATCAGACTGATCTGAGCTTTAAATAGTTTTATTAACTGCTTAAAAGTACTAATCGTTGCCATCATGTTAACACATGCTGATGGGTGCACCGCTAAGTCGCAATTTATAAGTAGACTCGAACTGCAAGGCCTCAAGGAGGAGGAAATCACTTTGTTTTGGCATAAATCAGGTGAACTTCTGGGTTGAGACCATCGGATTAGTTGCAACGCTGGGCTCCACACCGATGGTTTGACACTCGCGCTGATGTTATTTTTGAAAGAGAGGAAACTGCTTCCCAATTTACAGGCTAATGGGCGAAATAGCAAACTTGAGTCGAGAATTTTGATGTTTTTATTATTCGTGACATTCGGCGCGTATCTGAGGATTTTCTGCTTTGTTTGTTCTTTCAGCTATTATATACTCTAAGCTCCTTCTGGGCTACGGTTGTTAAATCGTATACTTACTTACCATACTTTGGTCACACAAACCAGTCATTAGTATATTTGATACAGAAGAAAAAAGAAGGAAGGAAGACAGACAACAATGAATTAAATAGTTTAGCTACAAGGAAAAGCGCTACGTTGACATTCTTCCAAAAAAGAAAAATGCTGATGTACACGTCAAAACCAGCGCAAAAACCCCCGCGCGTTTGAAAAGCCCCCCCCCCCCCCCAAAAAAAAAACAAAAAAAAAAAAAAACAAAACAAAACGGTAACCCACAAGCATTTTGTACACGCTACAGGAAATAAGTAACCGGTTACACATACAATTACTCTATTTCTCTATTTTAAGTGTAGCAGATTACAGCGGTCAAATACAGCACTAGAAAAGTAACTGGTAATGACAGAAGAGCAATCGATTATGATTCCTTTGAACTTTACTGCCACAACAAAAACTTGCTCAAACTGCAATAAACTAGTGAGACTTGTTTGAACTTTTTAAACGCAGTCAGTTTTTAATATAAGTTGTTTTCAGACTTTTCGTCACTTAGTTTGCAGTGATTGCTCGTGAAGACACCAGCCGGTATACTGAGCTTTCTCTACATGTAAGCACTACATAGTGAGGCGGTGCTATACCGTGTGAACACCTTTGCTCATCCGCTCGTAGTTGCTCAGTGCTCCGAGGCCAGTTTCTACATCCTCTATGACCCGCCGCGGTGGCTCAGTGGGTAGGGCACCAGACCGCCCAATTCAAGTGCAGTGCAGTACTTTTCTCTAAGCACGAAACCTAAGCAAGTAGGGTCAAATCTCTGCCGCGGCGGCAGCTTTCCGATGGAGGCGGAAAGCAAGGCGCCAGTGTTCTGTGCGACGTCAGAGCACATAAAGGAACACCAGGTGGTCAAAATTTCCGGAGTCTTCCACTACGGCGTCTCTCATAGCCTGAGTTGCTTTGGGACGTTAAACCCCGTAAACCAAACCAAACATCTGCCATGCAGCGCCGCGCTTGCCTGTAGGCCCTGCGGCGAAAAGGCAAAGTATGAAAAACAAAAGTTGGAAAAATCGTGTTGGTGTTTTATTCGGAACATCAGAGGAGGCTTCAGCTTCTAGTGTGTAAACATAAGGCCGATTAAATTCTTCGGTCAAAAGCTGATGGATCTCCTGACGTCGTCGTTCACTGTGTACCCATTTGATCTTAATTTGTGGAACTGAAACAGATGCCAGCTGAAGTTACAGTAAGAGCGAAGAACGCGGAGAGCGCGAAATGACAGTATAGTCATGCACACCACCATATGGTTTAACAAGTTGACGCAATCATATCGTCACAGATGTTTCACCCTTGTAGCCTTTGCTGCGCAAAAGTAATTGATAACTGGTAATCAATTATTAAAAAAAAAAACAATTCAGTTACACAAAACGTTACTGCCCGAAAAAAAGTTAATCAATGATTATAAAAAACGCCCCACAATGTAATTTATTAAAAGTAATTGATTGCAAGTAATCAATTATGTACAAGTTATCTCACAACTGTCTTATTCGTTATTTTTCTACTATTTAGGCCTTCACGCATTAAAGATAGAAGCGATACATAAGAATGAATGTAACACTAGGAGGTCTGTGCTGACTTGAATGCTTCCGATTCAAGGATGGAGACTATATAGGTGGCAGCGGTTCAAGTTTGAGCAGCACTTTGGAATAGAAATCTAGCTTTGAATCTCCTATCAATGCGGGACGATGCGTAATTTGGAGTAGTTACGAGGCTTCATTTTCGTGGTTCATTGGTGGATTATACTTTGTGAAAGATGGAAGATTAAAAAGATGATGTCGCATAGAAGATCCGAAAGGTCTACATTTGTTTCTATTTTGATGAGTGAGACACTAGGCGAACGAGAGTAAGTAAGAATAAAAATAGCTTTGAAATTTCGAATACATTCCAGAGCATTGATGATCGGCCTACGGTTGGGACCGCATATCAAAAACACGTATTCCATCTTCAAAAGTGGAGCAAGAATAAGTTACCACGCACACACACAAACATGCGATAGCTTATGTACTTATATGCCCGGCGTGATATTTATGTGAGGGATTGGTGTTAAACTTTATGGATTTCATGTATAGCAAAAAGGTAAATTCGCGGAGCTGGGCATATGACGGTAAGGCTGAGGATTACTTTTTCAACCTGGCTGATCCAGAGCAGGATTTTTTTTTTTGACTCATGAATTAAGTAAAATTGGCTGGCTTTATCAACTATTTCTAATGTTAGGCGACCCGATCAAAGTTTATTCGATCTGAAAGAAAATAATGACCAGCTGCTCGCAAAACCTGCGACCGGGTGTACCGACTACCTTTGCGAACGCGCCGCGTTAAAGCTGGCATTATCATTAGTGCGCTTAAGCCAGAGCGAGCAGCTTCGATAGCAGCGCTGCACACCGCTTTGAAGAGCAGCAGCCACGCCCTGCGAAGCCTAATTGCACTCCGATCGATGCGCGTTCTCGATCCGAAGAGGGACCTTCAGATTTACAGAGGATGAAAAAAAAAAAAAAAAGAAGCACGAGAGTTAGAAAGAGAGTGAGAGAGTTCAGAAGGAAGGAAAGGAAGCACTGCTAGTAAATCAATTCGCGTTGCGCTCAACGTCTCCGCAATGTGGACCCATCGAGATTTGGTCCACCGAAGTCCTCCCCGCAACGACGACCGCACCAGACATATACACGTTGTTCGGCAATCCGCGCAAATCGTCCGCACTCGTTTCGCGGTCTGCTCCGCGAGGCGCGCCGGCGCACGCCAGGGGGAGGGAACGTGCTCCCATACCCATTTCTCCCTCTTTCTTGGTTCCCTCTTTCCCCTAGCTTCCCGCTTGTACCAGGCAAGGAAACGACCGAGTAATTGAATTGCCTGGCAAAACTAATTACGTGTTCCCGACCGGGAAGCTTGCGAGTGAGAGGAATAAGATGAATAAAGAGAGAGGGTGTTAGAGAGCTGAGGCGGTGCCAAACGGTGCGTAGTAGTAAGTAGCGCTATATGGTTACGACAGGATCCAAAACCGCTTCGTCCCGGCGACAGAGCAACAACGTATATGGCCGCTTCTTCTGCGCTTCAACGAAACAGCGCTGCGAATTAAGGACCAGGCAAAACTTCGAAGAAACCAGCAACAAAGTCAAAATGCATATAATGGCCCCATTCTCGCATTGCTGCGTCGCAACAAGGTTCCCGCGTAAACACCCACCCTAACCGCATGTCCTTCTGCAGTACTTCGCTGAAGGTCCGTCTCCCATTCAACCTTTTTTTTTTAAACTTTGCTTTTTCCTGTTTTGACGTTCTGTTGTAAAAGGGCTCCTTCTAGAGCATTTCTTTCGAGCTATCCCGGAAAAATAACAATGAGCACGACAATGAGGAAGTAGAATGACATGGTGATGATGCAAACTATCTAATAACCGTTGAAGTTCCAAGCCTGAGCTGTTAGCGGAAACATGGGGACGCATACAGATATTAGTTCCGAATTCCAAGAAGGACAAGATGCATGCTCGTTTCATCGCTTGCGTTTCTTGTGGGCCAGAGCTTTTGTATTCCACACAACTAGACCACTGCACTAGTATAAGCGTATGGAATCCTTAAGTGCCTCGTTGTCTAGTGTTTGGTTAAGTTACGTTATTGAGTTTCCTCTAAGGAAGTAAGGGGGAAGGAGCGAGCTGCGCGCGAAAGCAGGACGTTTCGTGATTATCCATTCCATCCCACGCTGTCAGAACGGCATTAGGCGTGTACACGAGCAGTTAGGAGACAAAGACGCGACGCATTAAAAGGGAAAGGCCGAAGCGATTGCCATACGAACTGGCGGAGGCCGGTTGCTGGAAGCGAGCTGCCTTTGGAATCATCACATGATCTCTATGCGACTGGGAAAAGGCAGTTAGTTGCTTAAGTGCTTCTCTTGCAAAGTGTTATTTACGCGTCAGTGCAGCTTAAATTGCCTTAGCGCACCCATCTGCCGGAGGCAAAGAAGGAGAGATAAAGCGCGAGAAAGATGAGCAGCGTCTGGAAGAATGTTTTGACCTTGAAAACAATAATCAAAAAGCGGGTACTGAAAATTGTGAGGCAAGCCTTCACAGGACAGTCACCATCGATTCCGCGAGGAATCCAAGTGTTCGGGCTTCAGCGATTAGCGGAAGACGAGCCGCGAGTCGCCTCAACGACGTCCGCCGTCAGAAAGCGCGCTGCATCGCCTTTTGCGTCCGGCCGATGCTAACGACTTCCGAGTAGCTCGAAGTCGGCGCAGCGGAGGGCATTTGCTGATTCGAGCCTAGGGCAAAAGTGAAACAAACATACGCAGTAACTGGCGCCCGTTTTCAAGCCAACCGAACTGAGAAACAATCCCAAAAAAAAAACAATATTAAAATATTTAAACAGCAAGTTGCGTTCAAACTGCGTCTGTTCAAGAACAGCATGTCACAAATTCTACCTCTGATTGCATTTCAAAGACAACTTCCGAAAGGCAACACGGAGGAAGCATATATTGGCGCAAGTGCGAGAGCATTTTTCTCTTTGAGAAGTAGAATGGTTGAAACGTCGAATTCATTTCTTTCCCTACGCGAATCGGCTAAGTGCCTGCCACTCCCTTACTAAAAAAGTAAAAAAAAAAACAAAAACAAAAAAAAAAAAGAAAAAAAATGAGAAGAAACCGAAGAAAGCAAAGGGGGACCTAGCAAGCTTCCTCGAGGAGCTAACTTAAAAAATGAACGGAGTGGTGAAAAGACAATGCCGTGTAAAAAATAACAAACGACGAGAAGCAGGAAGCGGATCTCCGCTCAATGCTTTATAAACACCGAAAACTTTCTACTGGCGCGGCTGATATCGGCGTTGCCTCCACGCTTGTTTTCGGAGTGTTTTCGAGGAAAGCGGCAATAGAGACATGCCAGGAATCAACCAAGTTCTGTCGATACAAGGAGCAAAATAAGCGAGCGGTTTAGGGTTGCGGTAGTCTCGGAAGGGGATGAAAGGCCGCTGTGGAAAGGAGGGGTGCGTGGGGAGTGATGCGGGAGGGAAGAGCGGAAGACCACCAATGTGTGTCTGTGTGTGGGAGGGCAAGAAAAATTGCTGAAATATCCCGACTCTGTTCGCGTGAGCCGACCATACAGAAAAAAAAAAATCTAAAGTTGGGGATATGGCGGTGTGGGGGAGAGGGGGGTTGGGGTGGACGTTAGCGACTCTGGTTGAGCTTAAAGGAGGGTGGCAGCTAAAGGACCATCTAGCAGGCTCCGAGCAGTCGCTGTCTCTATTGGGCAGTTGTTTTGCGGCTTTTTTACTAGAGACATCGTAACGACACAGACAGAGGAAGGCGCGCGCGTAGGAAAAGATTAGATACAGATACTCGGGCGAGGAGAATAAAAAGAGATTATAAGCCCGACGTAGAATGGATCGAAGACCGTTTGTCATCGGAAACGAGTTGGAGAGCTTGAAATATGAAATGGAACCAATTCTCTAAGGAAAACGCCGCGTCCGGGTTCTTGCTCTAGCTTGGAAGAAAAAAAAAAGGTAGGGAGAACAAAGGGAAGGGGAAAGGCTGTCCCTGCTCGATTTAAGCGTTTGGTCCACGGAGGAGAAGCTGCGGTTGATCGTTCTAAAGAGTGCACGCTCGAAGAAAAACGCCGTATTCTTCGCGTGTTATCATGCCGAATTTGTGCCTACTTGTGCGGAATATGCCAAAAAGGTCAGCGCTCTTCAGTGCATTGGAGTGCTTAGGGAAATCTGTACCATATATACGCCTAGATCTTAACGGAACGATAACATTGCTAAATTTCTTGATATCTTAAAACACTCGAAATAAGACAGCGCCTGTCGTAGCGTTTGACGGCAGCCTTAGTGAGCTTTTATGCGCTTTCTGACGGTGTGCCAAGCTTCTAGCATTCCCAAGCAGAAGTCTGCGTTCCTTTCCACCATTGAATGGGCCGAGTCCTGACCCTGTCCGTTTTATGTCGCACCTAGAAGTAGCTTTGAAGGAAAACACCTGACCCTGACATGTAAAGGTCGCAGGACTTGCTCATACGCTCTGTTTCTGGGAGATCAACAATCAAGCTATGAAAGCGGATAAGTGGATTAATTTAATGGAACTAATTTTCGGGAGAGGTTGAGGCTTTCAGTTTTTATGATTGCTCGAGGAAAGACTTTTTAAATTACAATCTCCTCCAAATATAGAGCGTGCAAGTTTGTCGTAATGCCCAATATAAAAAAGCGTTACCCAACCTGCGCAACTGTTTCTGATACATCCACTGTGCGGCCATTGTCACGACAACCGAAGTGGTAATCAGCTGGTCTTTGAGAGCGGAAGAACATTTTAAATAGCAATTTAAAGCGAAATCAGGCAAAACAATAACGGTTGCAGAGAATATCAGGTGTTATTTGTTGTAACACATGGTGACGCTTGCGACATAATACCAGTGTTAGCCGATGTCAGGAAAGAGCAGAATCACACTAACCAACGAGAAAGTTCAAGAAATACAAGTTACATATATTATTTATAATATTTATTATACCTAACAGGAAACCGTTATGATATATATCATTATGATTGTAATCATAACTTTGTAACTATTGCAGGTGGGCGTCTGGTTGCACTTGATGATATGTAGGTGACCACTAGCAATAGTCATTCCAGTATTTAGAATTCGTGGAGCGCTATTACCTTGGGGCAGTGAATGAACCAGTGCTGGCCATTTTTCGCGCAAATTTAAAGTAGCGTGCTAGCCACGTGACCATCTCGTGCCCGCCTTGATAGGAGCAATGAGCAAGACCGAGTAGCTCTGCGAGGGCAGCGCTGGCTCGAAAATTAAGGTCACATGGCAAGCGTACCACGGTGAAGCGATTTGGTTATAACTCTGTTGGGCGCGTACATACAGCCGGAGCTCTATATTAGAATTGCTCTAGAAACGGCTACGGCTGGTAGAGCCGCACTGTAAAAGGTAATCGTGTTTTCGTAATTCTAGACAAGAGGTATAGCTGTTAATGAACGCCACTGAAAATCTTTATTGCAGTGAGGTGCCTACGTGCGAGAAGCAGAATATTACAACCTTGTTACCGAATTTAACGTGAATTAACGTCAATACATACATACATACATACGTACATACATACATACATACATACATACATACATACATACATACATACATACATACATACATACATACATACATACATACATACATACATACATACATACATACATACATACATACATACATACATACATACATACATACATACATACATACATACATACATACATGCATACATACATACATACATACATACATACATACATACATACATACATACATACATACATACATACATACATACATACATACATACATACATACATACATACATACATAAATACATACATACATACGTACATACACACACACACACACACATATATATATATATATATATATATATATATATATATATATATATATATATATATATATATATATATATATATATATATATATATATATATATATATATATATATATATATTTCTGATGGCTACATGGCTACCAGCATTAGTAGTATACTGCAGAAAAAGTCCACTTTTAACTTTTAAAAATCTTCTTACTAAAATTTGTGGCGGACTTCCCAGTAAAAAGGGGTGAACTATTTTCAGCTGTATAGTGTAAATATTTAAAGATTGCTGTTGCTGCCTTAATTGGAGCAGCAGCGTCATTCCGCTTACATATACTGTCACAATTTTTTCTTCATTGTTGGTATTAAAAAAAAAATCTGCTCGAGAGAAAAATAACACATGGCGTGATCATTTGCGTCGACCAGCCAGTCAGCATCCGGGCTGATGTCAGCGTAAGTACTGCAGGTGCTACTTTTTTGAATGCGCATAACCGCAGTCCCTTGGTATAGATGACTGAATCTTTCCGTTCTGTTGTTATTGTATGCCAAGAAAATAAAAAGAGCGTCGTTTTTGTACTATTTTTTTTTTCAGTCATCTACTACGCACGCACTTCAAGCCGAGCTGTACGGGCTGCAAACTGCGGCATAATACCTGCGTTTAGAGGGCCCAAAATAAAGTATTTCGAAAGTACAAGAGGAACAAGGGGCGAGAGTGAAGCCTCAGTTCGCCAGCCTGCACAAACACAGAGATATCCATCATAGTCACTGAACCGCAACCTCTGGTCAAGTTACGAGACAGCATTTTTTGATTGAACATGAGACCGCGTGTTCGAATCCTGCTGCTGTTAAAACGCCCGTTAGTTATGAAACAGCAACATCCGCTGGACCTCGGCGGCTGCGTTTCGATGGAGGCGAAACGAAGAGGCGTCCGCGTGCTGTGCGATGTCAGCGCACGTTAAAGATCCCCAGGTGGTCGAAATTACTCCGTAGCCCTTCACTACGGCTCCTCCTTCTCTCTTTCCACTTTCACCCCCACTCTCCTCCCTTCTCTTACGGCGCGGTTTAGGTGTCCACAGAAACCAGTGTGACAGATACTGCGCCTTTCCCTTCCTTTGGACCAATTACATACATAAGAAAATAACAGCTACCATCGAGCACACAACTGTTCGGTTATAACGCGTGAGATTCCACTAACACTAGCGTTATGCTTGACTTTTTTTTTTATGTTTATTTAAGTAGCTATGTGTTCATACAAAAAAAAAAATAAATACAGGGTTGCACTTAGCTTAAGATTGAGCTTAACAGCAAAACTTTCCTCTTTCTCTTCTTTTTCTTCTGTCTACCTCTTCTCTTCTTCCTCTATCTTGCGTGTTAGTTACTCGGTATAGTTTCATTCCTGTCTTTTATTTGGCTCCATCGTCAGAATCTATTGCGTCGTCCTGACCGGGAAATTATTTTAACGTCAGAACGTCAGAACGTTTTGCGACGTCTCGCTGACACACCTCGCGTAAATTTCGCAGAATCTCGCTGAAACATTCGCAACACATCTCGTGGAATATCGCGGACACATCTCGCAGACGCGAGATATTCACCATGCGCGTATAGAAAGGCTTTCGCCTTAAGAGGAACACGAATACATTAAAATGCTTTCGAGAGCCTTGAAAGGATTAATCTCGCTAGGCCTCGTTTGGGCTCTGCCATGTGGTTGCATTGTCCACATAGTGTCGGCAAGCTGCCGTCGTACTGTATCTGCGCTCATAGGATTCGCGCTTTCCTCAGAAATTGGAGGCGTTACAAAGCGAGAGCCGCTTCGTAAATGTTTCAGCGCTTTCGAACAGGGAACAAATTTTCGTCAAAGTATTCCCGGAGCCCTATGAACACGCACTGCCGCCGGGAAACTTCGTAACTAATGCAGGCCTTTCAGGCTACATCGTAAACCTCAAAGGACGTACGAGGGAGCGCGCATTTAATTTTTATTTGCTTCTTGTTCAAACGCGAGTTTTCGGTCCGTCTCTCGTCCGCCGGAGCTCATGAAACGATGAAGAGTGACCGATTGCGCCTCCCGTGTACTGCCGGGTGAAAAAATTTCCAGAGCTGTTTGCTGAATATTTAGAAAAAGTTTCAAGGTGTTTTAGCTCTCTACAGAACATAAATTGTATTAGTTCGTCCGAAGTCACGGCTGTTTCGTATCGTTTTCTTTCTTGTCTGCTCTAATAAAATTTATCAACATAAACGTGAATAATGAGGAGTTAATCTCAAGGAAAACAGGTATATAAGCACTGCGCATAAAAGAAAACGGTGAAAAAAAAAGATAACGTAGATTGCAAGCTAAGGGCTTTTCCTTCTAGTCCCAAAGTCATGCCTGTATATTGTAATCTATAATAGCAATTTCAATTTGTTTCTTTAAAAAATACGGCAATGAAGGCGGTGACACATAAAGGTAGCATATCATTGAAAAGTGACACAGCAATTTTGCAATACCTACGCTAAGGAGCTGTTTCGAAGCTCCTGTTGGTAGGTTGGGTTTTCGCAGGTTCACCACAAGGACACGCCGAAAGCAATAGCTCTGGAGCCATGCGTATGTAGCACAACAAAATAGCTAGTAAGAAAGAAATTACTCCTTTTATAATCCACTCAAGCAGCCATACGGCTACAAAAGAAAGCTGTGCAAGTCACCAAGAAATTTGGTAGTGGAAGAAACATTTTGCCAAGTACAAGGTATTAAAAACCGAGGCCACTGCCTGTCCGGAGCAGCCCTGTGTCAACTAACTAGGACGGTCAGCAAATACATGCTAGGGCGACGGCAAAATAAGAAGTCGAAGTCGGAACAGAGTTCGTCTAATGTATGGCGGACACATTGTGCTTGTTAATGAGTAATTATTCCCTTATTACATATTTACTCCACTTTGAGGAATTTCTGTATAAACATTGGACCATCAAAGTTGCTGGATACAGAAGAGAACGTCATGCTTTGCGACCCTCTTTTGGTATATAAAAAAAAAAAAAGAACGACGTGCGAAATCTATCCATTCCCCGCTGTAGCGTCTTATGTCTAGCGGTGCTTACCAGTTATGGTGTTGTAGGGGCCAACTGATAGCATATATTCTTGAATATGACTCGTATAATGTAGATATGACGTTCGACTAGCAGGGTGAAGTTAAGAGGCAGACGCACAAAAATTGAACCAATAATTACGTCGTGATATTAAATCCCCTGATTAGCTATATGTTACAGCCCTGTTTAAAGTAATGCCCTGGTTCAGTGTACAGGCAAACTGAAACGGGTTTTCGTGTTCCCGATTCGAAGATTTTTATTTGTATTGATTTCCATACACCATTCCGTGCTCCAGTTTCCAACTGCATTAAGGTTCTATTGTAAACAGCATCGACCATGATCTGTACTTACAGGCTTGAAAAGAACGCTTTAATTTGAAAATAACCAAGGCTTATGGCTGCTGTGTCCCATGAAGATATTGTTGATGTAAAAGGCGAGGAGGCCAGGGCCAAGGACGCTACCCTGGGGAACCCTCGACGACACCGGGAAAGCGCAAAAGGAGTGAAAAAATTTCTGTCGACTCTAAAGATAGGAAGGTATCAAATTAACCAGGCTATTTGGGAGTCTGATGTTTTTAGGTACCAGTTTACTATGACAATCACGGCCGAAGGCCTTATCTGAGAAAACTGCCTCCACCTGTCGGTCCTTATCTGGCGAAAAATCAAATTCATGAATATTGGTCAGATACTGAGTAGTGACTGATGATTCCCTTCTGAACCCGTGCTGTAAGTGGGAGAGAATTTCGTTTACTTTCGGCAGATCTGCAGCATGGCAAGCAACGAAAAGCAGCTTGTAGAACTGTAAAGAAACGAGAAGCCACACTTCCCATCCCAAGTAATTTCCTAATTATACTGCCACCTGACGGCTTGAGGTAGCGCTTTATAGACGAAAAGTTGGAGACTCTCGCGCGCTTCGGCTAGCTATGACTGTGGACTCTTGAGCATGTGTCTTTGTGTTACCGTTTTCCGTGAACCTCTGTCTTGACTGTGTGTCTCTGCCCCGGTTGCCGCTTTCCAAAAATCCCTGTCTTTGTGACAATACAAAGAGCGGCCTAGAGACATCCCTTCAATCAAATAAAGAATTCATTCATTCATTCATTCATTCATTCGATACTGACAGCTTTGAGGGCGACATGAGTAAGTTCTATCATTCTTACACATCGCTAGTGTGCGCTCATAACATCATGCGAGTAACTTCAGTTTTCAAAGAAGGAAAGAAAGCCTCATTTGAGAATCACTACAGAAACGTAGAGAAACATTAAAATTATTCTTTTTTTTTTTCAAAATGGATTTCACTGCCGCATAGAAATAGACTCCTGGAGGTATTTTTCTAAGTCTGGTTATATTTAATTGAACCTGGTCAATGAGAATTGAATGGGTCAATGAGAATTGAATTGAATTGCCTCTTAACTTCACCAGTTTTGAATGGGTACACAATTTCTCCCGGCCTGATGCTCGGCTCTTTTGGGGTGAAATGCTTGGGAAAGGGGTTCATGGACACAAACTGTCGTGGCCCTTACTTTTTTTGGTGGTTGAGAATTGTGTGTGTGTGAGCCGAGAACCAGGCCAGTGGAAATCTAGAACCTATTGAAAATCGGTGGGTGCCCGGCGGCCACAGGTATCGAACCTGGTACCTTCCGAACGTGAGGCCCATGGTCTAGCACAGGCTTGCGCTCTGCGCAAACATGATATTCCGAATTTCTGCAGGCATAGAGGGTACTGTTTAGTTACCTAACAGCCACCGGCTTGAGGGACAAACTGTGACTGTGATCCTCCTTCGTTTTCTCTTCTCCTCTTTAATCCCCTTATCCATTTTTCCCAGTGTAGGGTAGCCAACCGGAGGCTTTTCTGGTAAACATTCCCGTCTTCTCTCTTCATCCTTACCTATATATCTATCAAACACTTGCAGTAAATCTGAACTGAGCAAAAAAAAAAAAAAAAAAAGAAAGTATTTTAACGTTAATATGCTACCAATATTGCTTTTTTTTTGGGGGGGGGGGGGGGGGGGGGGATTGGTGCACACTGGAATTTATTTTACTTTACTGGGCTGCTCATTATTGTTCAAAGCTACTCATAAATTTATTTTACTTTACTGGGAGCTATTCCACGTTTTCTCTGTTGACGTAACATGAAATGCTTGTGTGGCACAAGCGGTACTTATTGGTTAGCTACAAGGAAGGCATTGCTGGCCCTTAAACGCTGAAGCAGCTTGTTTCTAGGAAAGCGAATCTGCTTCACCAGATTTGTCGTAACGCTCCACGGTTCTCTTTCAAAAGCCTACGCGATGTCAGTGCTGTCGTAATGCTTCACGTCGCACTAAACCCGCTTGATATACGTTTAGTTCCTCTGAATCTCCGTATGTTCTGAAGATGGTACAATGGAAATCGTCCTGTTTGAAATCCGCGCAGTATTAAATAAACAAGAGAAAAAGCGATGAGACAAGCTGTGGGCCTCTATGCGGCAGCGTAGTGTATAATGGTGGTTTTGGAACATATTACAAAGTCAATGGGCTGGAAGCAGGCCCAATGCACGCGGAAGCTCAGTGTCGGGTTCTGATTTTTATTTTTCATCTATTTCAGCAACCACAGCTATTGAGGAGGTTATTGCTACTGAGAATGGCCACACTCGCCCGTAGAGTCTTTTCAGCGGCGCGGTCCAAAATAACCTTTTTTAACCGCCTGATTATTTCTGCGTTAAAGCCCGCCTAACTTTGAAATCGTCCTCGAAGTCGTCGAATGCTTTACACTACCTCCTCGGTTGGGGGCAAGAGTAGGTGTCAGCGGCGTCCAGCTGATCAACTGGCAGCTGTGTGTTCAATATATAGGCGGGCTGTACTTGGCTGATCTCGCTACATTTTTTTATTTCGAAGGCAATGCAACGACAACGACGTCTTAACATGGTGCTGCTAAGTTTGATGCTCTATGCCGGCCCCTTGGTGACTGCTATGGAATGTGGAGAAGGAGAAAAGTCAAGCGGCGCGTACCCGGGGTGCGAGCAGGCACGAGTAAGTACCTGGAAGGCTACTATGCTGCACATCTACTTCTAACGTTCGGCTGCAACCCTGTGATTACCGACTGTGGTGGCTCCGGACTTACCAATGACCAACTCCGGCCGCCCATCACTTTCAGTCGACCTTCCGCCTGACGCTATCTTCCGTCCATTGGACGTTGCAGCCATCCAGCTTCGCTTGCCGTCTTTCTGCCATAAGAACCTACAGGTGTGGTTCGCCCAGGTGGAATATACTTTCTGCCTGTCCCACGTCACCTCACATTTCTCGGTACCAGCATCGGCTTTTAAACCTGTCTTCCGAGGTGGCTGACGAAGTCGCGAACGTCATCTATGAACCAGGTGTGATGCGTCATACCAGCGCCTTAAGAATGGCATTCTGGACCGCATCAGTGAATTCGAGAGCGCGTACCTTCATCTCCTGTTCACTGGTGAAGAGTTTGGACATTGCCGCCCTTCCCAGGCGCTCACTAGCATGCAGCAGCTCGTGGGGAAAAGAACGGTAGACTCTAACGGCGCGCTGTTGAGGGCGCTCTTCTTGCAGCGCCTGCCGTCGTCCACCCACCTACTCTTGCTTACCGCAGGGGACGTGCCTATGGACCACCTCGCTCAATTAGCTGACCGCCTCCACGATGCGACTTCTCCTTCGGTCGCTCCCTCAGTTCCACAATTTAGTCCTCCGACATATCACGACTAAAGGCACGGATCGAGCAGCTCGCAGCCTCCGTTAATGCCCTTCGGATGTCTTCACAAGGCCAGCGCGGCTTCTCCCCAGGTCCTCGCCGCCATTATTCTTTTTCGCATGGTACTCGCTTACGCGTTCCTCCGACCACAGCTATTTGCTAGTATCACCGTACTTTCCAGAAACGTGCCCGCCGGTGCACTTCCCCATCCGAGTGGTAAAAATCAAATGTGTGCATGCATGCATCAATGCTTGCGCGCGCGCGCGCGTGCGTGCGTGTGTGCGTGTGTGTGTGCGCGCGCGTGTGTGTGTGTGTGTGTGTTTGTGTGTGTGTGTGTGTGTGTGTGTGTGTGTGTGTGTGTGTGTGTGTGTGTGTGTGTGTGTGTGTGTGTGTGTGTGTGTGTGTGTGTGTGTGTGTGTGTGTGTGTGTGTGTGTGTGTGTGTGTGTGTGTGTGTGTGTGTGTGTGTGTGTGTGTGTGTGTGTGTGTGTGTGTGTGTGTGTGTGTGTGTGTGTGTGTGTGTGTGTGTGTGTGTGTGTGTGTGTGTGTGTGTGTGTGTGTGTGTGTGTGTGTGTGTGTGTGTGTGTGTGTGTGTGTGTGTGTGTGTGTGTGTGTGTGTGTGTGTGTGTGTGTGTGTGTGTGTGTGTGTGTGTGTGTGTGTGTGTGTGTGTGTGTGTGTGTGTGTGTGTGTGTGTGTGTGTGTGTGTGAAACGCAAAGTGAGATCACTGATCGTGGCATGTGACCTCGTCTTGCAACCCGTGCTCCTTTTCTTAGTCTTGGATCTCCTTTCCGGCCTACACTTTCTCGTCGGCACGGGTGCCAAGGTTAGCGTACTGCCAGTCTCCAAGACTGACCGCATATCAAGGTCGCCTGGACCTGCCATCAGGGCGGCGAACTCTTTCTCCATCACCATGTACGGCCTGTGGTCTCTCACTCTTGACATTGGCCTGCGGCACACGTTCTGGTGGGTCTTCACTGTAGCCTACGTTCATCAGCCTATCCTCGGCTCCGACGTCCTGATCCATTTCAACCTGGACGTCAGCACGCGCAGCCATCGCCTCATCGACAGCAAGACGCGCCTTTCTCTGGCGTTACTACGGCTGTCCTCTCCACTAGTGTCTGCTCGCTGATTTCGAAGCTCCACTACTCTAAAGTCCTTGCAGACTTTTCAGAGGTCACGAAGCACTGCAACCTTAGCCAACCACTGGGGTACAGTGTCACCCATGATACTGTTACGCATGATCCACCTGTCGCCGCAAGCCCGCGCCGCATTTTCGGTGACCGTCTGGCGATTGCTAAAAGAGAATCGAGCGCATGCTTCAAATGCGTATAATTTGACCTTCGTCCAGCACTTGTGCTTCACCGCTACATCTGGTGCCCAAGAAGAAATCAGGAGGCCAGAAATCGGGCGGAGACTACCGGGCGCTCAATGCTTACGTGGTCCACGACAGCTATTCCCGTTCACACACACACGATTTCACCGCACGCTTGGAAGGATGCAAGACCTTCAGCACAATGGACGTTACCACGAATGGCTTACCACGAAATTAGCGTTAAGCGTGAAGTTATACCAAAGACGGTCATGACAACACCTTTGGACCAACTGTTTGAATACATGCGCAGCTTATCTACCGGCTCCTGTGTGTTGAATGTATAAACGGAACGCACTTAGCTGATCCCGCTACATTTTTTTATTTCGAAAGTACGAAAGTCATAGTACACTTATAGAGACCAGTACGCCATGCTGAACGCTATGCAACAAAAAATGGTAGGGGTAACATTAAGAGATAGGAAGCGTGCAGAGTGGGTAAGAGAAATGACCCAAGTTATCGACATCCTAGTGGAAATTAAGAAGAAGAAATGGGCACGGGCAGGACATGTAGTGCGAAGAGGGGATAACCGATGGTCGCTTAGGGTAACAAACTGGATTCCAAGGGAAAGAAAGCGTAGCAGGGGGCGGCAGAAAGTTAGGTGGGCGGAGTAGGTTAAGAAGTTCGCAGGGGTCAAGTAGATGCAGCTAGCACAGAACCGGGTTAGGTGGAAAAATATGGGAGAGGCCTTCGCCCTGCAGTGGGTATAGTCAGGCTGATGATGATGATGATGATGATAATGATGAAGCCATGCTGAAGCAGCCAGATACGTGGCTCAGTGTCTCGATGCGCTGCGTTTGTCTCTGGTCAGGGGGTGGGTGCGGATTCTGGCAGGAGTTGTCGGTGCCTTCAGGATACGTTGCGTATTCTCTTGGTTTCAACCGTATCCTATGGCCGGTGGGACGGCGGCATGCAACCCTCGCCTCCTTGCGGTGGGGCAAACCTTTGTCGTTGCAGGCTTCCTCAACAGGGGCAATATCACCTCCCAGCACCGTGCTTATGATTTTGCTATTGCGTTAAAAACTTGCCTGCGAGCCTCCCTTTTTTCCAGAGAGCCCCAGTTAGTAACAGTTTATGCTAGAATTTACTTTTTGGTACTTTTCTTCCTCTTACTTTTCAATCGTTTTGCTTTCTCTTGCGCATTTGCTCGGTCCGCTCCTTTTTCCGGACCCGTTTAGTCGCACTTGGGAGTCGATAGTTTTCAATGCAACCGACGGGATGATAAAAGTTGCCAATCACTGCCTTTGATTGCAGCCATTAAGAGACGCCAATCAGCACGAAAATAATTTGTTTTCTTAACTGTGCCAGCGGAAGCTCTATGTAAATATTGCTCACGTTAAAAACAGGCTCTCTGGCTCTTTTTGACACTTTCAATGCTTGTACGGCAGAAAAACGCAGAATTATAGGCGACAAAGCTGGAGTTACGAACCTACGCTGGCCGATTTAAACTCTGAACGTCCATATGAAATGGACGGGTTGTTGCTGTAATGCGTTGCCACTGAGATCGGCGGACAGAAATCGATGTTGGTGTCGGAATTTTACTTTTGAAATCCAGCGATGACGACATCTGTGCAATCGAAACTATGTATAACGAGCTTGACGGTTAGATGGATTCCGTTCGCTGCATGCGGAGTTCGTAGTAAGTGAACTTGTCCTATTCAAAAACTGAGAAGTTTGATAGAAGTTCGCTTACTTTTTTAGAGTCGCCTATGCGCGTCTTTTTTCTTCAAAGAAGGAACCCTTAAGCCGCTATCTATATGCTCTCCAGCATGATGATATGCTCCTGGCCCAGAAAATTTCTGGGGACCAGCCACTTTGAGAAACGTGAAAATAGTGATTGCGGCGTGCACGCAATCTGGTTCTATGTCACCATCCACCTTTTCGATTCTCTACAAGGATGCATCGGCGGAGCTACCACAGCGCATGTGTACTCAGGATAATAATAATAATAATAATAATAATAATAATAATAATAATAATAATAATAATAATAATAATAATAATAATAATAATAATAATAATAATAATAATAATAATAATAATAATAATAATAATAATAATAATAATAATAATAATTTTATTTCCAGGTTCAACTGGAGGGTTTCCCGGATAAAAGCTGCCTTCGCAGCTTGACAGTGTCCAGGAAACCCTTACAAGCAGCAGCAGACGAGTGGTAAAGGAAATCTCCAAATCTGTCATATATACAGTAGTCACATTCAATAACAAAACATTAAATACACACGGAAATTCACAATAAGATTTAAAGTAAATGGCACAAAGAGAAAAACAGTTGAAATGCGCAGTTTTTAAGGGAAAAATGTACAGTGGGCAAACATTCAGCAATCTACAAACAGAAGCATAAAATCACATTTGAACAAAATATTTGCGCAGCTCGGCTTTTGTGTATTCTATTGTATTTTGATAAGTGTTTAAAACATGGGGCAGGTTGTAAGACAGCATTTGTAATTTATAATCAGTGCGAAAACGTGGTACATTCCATGCGTTAGTACTTCTTGTGTGCATGTTAGCACGATGCGTCTCCAAAGATGCTAAGGAAGAATAATATTCGGCAACGGATGCCTTCGAAAAATACATGATTTGTAGTAACCTATAATTATACAATTGATCAACACGGATAATATTATGAGCTTGGAATGCATATTTGGAGGTGGTCGCATAATCAACATTAGCTATTATTCTAACAATTTTCTTTTGCAATACGAGAATGTGCTGCTGTGCCGGCTGCCTGTGCGTTGCCTCAACGCGGTAGCAGCCAGAATGCGGGTATCTGACTTGGTTGCGACTCATGTCCCCGACCTGGTGGGCCAGCAAGGCATTCCTCGTGACTAGTGTTGAGACCTCTAGTCGCTTATGGCGGCTGATCATCGGTAGCATGCATCAGTTTTAGCTTCAACGCACGTTGCCCTTTTTTCGCGCTTCATGCTCTTTTGCTTGCACATTATAACCTGTACCCAACTGTGGTACGCTCACACACCAAGTGACCTTGCAGCCGGTTTTATGTAAAATACGATACTTTCTCTGAGGAGGGGTAAGGCACCTGTGAAGTGTCCTTTGTTCCCCACGTTGGCGGGAAGAATACAGGATACAGTCAGAGTTATTCATTTTATCTGAGTCGCCGCTGGAGCGATAACCTTAATACATATTTTGGCGGCAGCTCCACTTTTATTCGTGCACTCGTTATAAGCGAGTATTCGTTATAACTGCGCCCGTTAAATCATGCTCGACTGTATTTGTGTTCTTTGCGAGAATTCAACGCTTCATTTTCGATGCGCGTATCGCTTTAGTGTTAGATGGTGGTACCTACTAATGCAAACCACTCGGTGTCACTTTAATTATGGAAAGCTTTAACACGACTGTCGTTCGGGAAAAAATTACACTGCTCTTAAGTGTGTTTAAGAGTGGTAATTGCGAAAGCCACTTTAAGGGACGGCTTCCATTAACTGCATCGTCTGTGCCATCACTGCTATTATTATGATCATCACTATCGCTACTATCGTCATAAGCATAATCAACTAAATGCATCGTTATTGCCATCGCTGCTATCATTCTCAAGAATTTCTCTGTTTCCCATAAGACCGGCTTGGAGTAGTGGTTTGCGGGCTCAGCTGTGAATCGGAGGGATAGTGATTTGATTCTCAGTAGAGGCAGATTTTCGCTTTAAGTGCCACTACGATGGAGACTTTGAGCATAGAATCTAGTGACTCTACTCATGAGGCAAGAAATGCTTTCGCATTAAAAAAAAAAAATCTACAACCTTGCGGAGACGGTGTCGCTGCTGGCGTTGTGAGTGAGACATATTGTTACGTGGCGGCAAGCGATGACAACAGGAGAACAGAGGACAGAGAGAATATGCTCGATGGTCGTGAGATGACGTTTAATGAATCTCTGTGCGGGCCTAGCGCGCGCGCTCTTGCCCCCGCCACTATCTTCTTCTTCCTCCGTCCGTAACATGACCCGGGGCCACCGGGCGATCATCCTGATCGTAGAGGAGGAAGTTTACCGATGATGATTCCATGGCATGATGATGGGCGTGTCTGGATGCTTGAAGAAGAGGAAGAAGTAAGAATAGTACGGCTTGCCGGTACGATGTCTCATGCGTGGGTGATCCGCCTCGCCTGGAGCTGTCAACCTTCCGTCACCAGATTCCATGGGACCGATGGCTCAAGGTCACGTCGGGCAGCTTGGGCGGTGGTGGCGTATTCGTGTCTATTGGTTCCTTCCGGTCATTCGGGTCCTTCGTCTCGGTTCTGGCTGGTGTGTCTGTTCTTGTCTTCAGGTCCGGGCTGGGGGCTGGGCGGTGGTAGTTGGTCAGGTCTGGGCTTGAAGGGCTGGGGCGAAGCTACTCGGCGATGTCCCTGGGCCCTCGGTCGATGCTCCAAGGCGAGGATGGGGATGACGTACGGCGCACCTCCAACCAAATGTTACGTGGCGCCAAGCGATAACAACAGGAGAACAGAGGACAGAGAGAATATGCTCGATGGTCGTGAGATGACGTTTAACGTTTAATGAATCTGTGTGCGGGCATAGCGCGCGCGCTCGTACTCGCGCCACTGCCCGCTTCTTCCTCCTTCGTCCGTAACATGACCCGGGGCCACCGAGCGATCGTCCCGATCGTAGACGAGGAAGTTTACCGATGATCATTCCATGGCATGATGATGGGCGTTGGCATCCTTAGCCCTTTTCCAGTTTCCACCTCGGGGAACAAATGGATTGCCGTCGCCACCGATTACGCTACTCGGTACGCTATTACCCGAGCCATCCCGATTAATCCCCTGACTAAATTCCTTCTAGAAAACGTGATTCTCGGGAACTACTAACTGACCGTGGCCGCTGTTTCCTGTCGCGAGTGGTCGACGAAATTCTCCGTTCGGGCTCCGTCCACCACAAATTCACCACCGCCTATCACCCCCTGACCAACGGCCTCACGGAACGTCTGAACCGTACCCTCACAGACATGCTGGCCATGTATGTGTGGCTTCGGTCTTTGTGTTTCTTTTTACACCTTGTGGCTTGATTAGGACGAGGGCTCACGCGATTACACAGGTTTGCTAACTTGTCTGGAGCGGAGAAAAGGTGTACAAGGTGTACGGAGAAAAGGGGACAAGGTATAAAAAGAAACACAAAGACCGATATGTCACATGCAAAAAGAATGTAATCTATTCTATACCACTGAAATGCGGCCGGCAATACATTGGGCAGACACGCAGATGCCTCAATGATAGGTTACGGGAACATAACAATGATGTCAGGAATGGTGTGAGAGGGCATCTGGCTGGTCACATCAATGAAAAAGAAAAAGATGGTAAAACAAAAAAGTGTCCTGTTTGTTATCCTGATTTTAAAAGCTCTTCTGTCATTGATCGCCAGAAAGACCAGCTCACCAGGGAAATCGTAGAAGCGTTCAATTTACTATCCCAAAAAGAAGATACGTGTGTAAGCACCGCCTCAGTGTTTTTGTCTGACAAGGAAATGCAATTCCTCTCTGCCAATCTGTGAATGTCTCTCGACGATAATACTGTTTGATTGCTTCCTTGTATGTTCAATCGTTTCATGTGTCCTCTTCATTGTTTAGATAGTGCTTACTTTGCCTTCTTTCATGCAATAAAAGTTCAGTTGTAAGTTAGCGCCCGTCCCGTGATAGATAGATGGATTTATTGAAAGGAAAAGGCAGAGAGGTTAGCCCGAATAATTCAAATCTGGCCTGCTACTCTGCACTGGGGAAGGGGAAGGAGAGAAGAAAGAAGGTCATGATGGGTGACGATGTGGGAGAAGGCATATGAAATATATATACAGACACAGCAGCTTGCTTTACAAACGTGAATCAAGTCCGCTGGCGCTCAAATAACGGCAAAGAGCGCGCACTGCCTGGACGCCCTTCCCCTTGTCCTGCCAAGCGCCCAGCAGCAGTTCCTCCGACAGAGGCCTCTTGTCTAAACGCTTCAAGGAAGCAGCTAGCACATTTCTTTCGTTCGCATACTCTGGGCACACCAATAATACATGGTCCACAGTCTCTGGGATGCCACAAGTTAAACATTCCGGTGAGTCCATCTGTCCAATTAAATGTAAGTACTTGCGCGTGAAAGCCACGTTTAAACGAAGTCGATGTATCAAGCATGTCTGATGACGCGGAATATCACGCGGAACATAAAATTTAAATGTTCGATCAAGCCTTCTTAGACGGATGTGTCGGGCGTCTGGTTGAGCCCAGTAAGCTGGCCCGTCCCGTGTGTCTCGCTGTGTCCTTGTCTGTTTAGCGCTATGTTGCAAGAAAACTGTCACCAACTCGCCCAAGCTTCCACCCTGGTAAACCTTATTATCAACGTTCTATTTCGCTAACGTAGACCGCTACGGCACTGTGCTTTTCCCGCGGGGAGGGGGGGGGGGGTAGTGTTACTTAGCTGTATTCGCTGTTAATGATGAGGATGAAGAAATGCGACAGAGACCGAGAAGACGACGACGCTGAGGGTTGTGAATTCTGTGCTCTAACTAACGTTAGTTGTGCGGGCTGCTTTCGGACTGTATACATCTTCCACGTAACAATATTAAGCATAGCCTGCCCTAACCATTAGTTGGCAGGTGACGTGTTTGGACAATGACTGGCTGACGTGTTGTGAGTTGTCGCATGACATACGACATGGCCGATCTGGCAGGAGTCGCCAACTTTGGGTAGCTGCTTCGCGATGTGAGAGTAAGGTGGTAATCGAACCAGGGTCTTTTGAATACAGTGTGAGACAGGCACGCGACTTATATGTTAAACCAAGGCTTTACATATGCGTCGGGTGGTCTTTCCCATAAAGTCGCAGCTTACGACTGTATTCTAATGAGCAAATTTATGCGTGGGATAAGAGGCGCAGATTAATCGATTAACGACTAAGCGAGTAGCTTAGTGACTGCAAGCGAGCAAGGATCCAGAAGAGGGGCTGCATACGGAAGCCACTAACACTCGTGAGTCATACCTTTAAAGGCGTATCTGAATTGCTACCGAACGTCTTTTTTAATCACACGTTGGGGCTGAAATGTTGGAACACGTTATTATTTTTATTGCAGACTCATTACTACTCGCTCTCTTGGATTTTGCAGAGGTGGATGTCAGGTTCTTTTCAAGCAACCGTTCGAAAAAAAAAAAAAAGACATTCGCTAGCAATTAGTTTCGATCGCATGTCACGGAGAGGAGATCAGCATTGCTGGTTACTGCGTTCGACGCCATTTCCGTCTTTTCCTTAGATGGTGTTTGCTAGACGTGGTAATATACAGAAAGAACTATGTACACATACTATGTACACATAGCCTTACACAGCACTCAGCCGTTGCTGAACTGCACTATGTTCACAGAAAAGACAGCTAAAAGGGTTGGTAAAATAAACACCGTGTCAGTAACGCAAGCCAATTTGGTCCTAAGTCATTTTCCTCATATATGTCATTTAGTTGGAGCATCATTCGGCAGGTAATAATTTCTGAGTGCAACTACAGATTCATCGTCGCGATATAACATGCGCGTCTCACACAAGCTATGGAGTTCGATAAGGAAAATCATGTCATAGGGTTCGTAATGAGTTTCTGCAAAGTATCGCACACTGTACAAATTGGGACCCAGTCTTTCTTTACAGAGTTCTTTGCTGTACGTTCCAAAAGACAATTGCTTAATAGAAATTAATGAAACAGTGTTCAGTTTTCTCAGGCAGATCACAAAGAAAAAAGTTGACAGAAGATACGAAAATATTTTCCTATGAAGCCAGGTGTTCACAAGTTGAGCTTTTGTGTGTAAATAAAAAACAAAAAAAGGCGTTTTCGTGCAAGGAGAAATTGACATTTTGCGCACCCGCTTGGTCTTAAGGGCTTTGATGTTCGTCATTCCGATATTTTAACGTGGTTTTTATTTCAAAGAAACAGTGTTCTATAGCCGGTTCTTTCAAGGACTCAGCTGTCAGTCTTCCACGATGCGCTTCTCATGTCTCCGTCTTCATCGTCTTTGGCTCGTATCACATATTTTTGCTAGATATCTTAATTAGGCTTCCTTTATGGTAATAAATTCATAAAGCATCCTTTAAATACTTAGATTAACATCACAAGACATGTGCCGAAGAAAGGCGGAATGTTCGCTAAATTTTGCTTCTGCGTATGTATCTGCTCTTAGCCAGACGAAGCAGCTGCTCAAGTTTTAGCGTTAGTATTTTCCTTAGCTTAAATTATCTGGATATTGTTTCCCTGTGAGCACCTTTAAAAAATGACCATGGCTTAACCTACGGTTGTACCTAGTTTAACGAGTGGTAGCTCCGCTTATTTACCTGAATGTTTATCTATCACAACTGAATTTCTCACAGTGGCTTCGGTGATGCTACAGCTCTGAAACTGTGTGTGTGTAGGGGGTGGGAAAGAAAGGGGGGGGGGGACTTAAATTCTACATAAAAGGGCACGAGCGATAGCATGATCGGCTCCCATCAGCGTCTATCCTTGTGTGCACGTAGTTCCAGCTCGTTTATTTACCAATTCCTTAAACTTATTTCTGTAATATCTCATATATTCTTATTAGATTGCTGTCCTATACTACATTATTCCCCTGCCGGTCGTAATTGACCAGCATACGTAGCTATAAAGGCCCGGTTTAACAAACCTGTGCTGGCCTGCCTGCATGACCTAGGAGCCGTACATCACGATCCATGGAAGGCTGATTCATATCCCATCCTCTCACCTCAAATCAAGAACTCGAGTTGGCAGGAGGTCCTTCCAGCTTTACGACAGCATGTGGTATTGTTAAAAATCAGTGCTCGTTTATGTCACCTATTAACTACCACATGACAGAGGCATACCCAATACCCATGTCAGACATGTGTAAGATAGCTGCAACATGCGTAAAAAAACAACAAGGAAGATAATTAAGAGCACACGCATGTTGCACGCAAGATTTCCTCAACTGCGACCTACGTTCGGGGAAAGTTGCGTACAACTACGTTGTTAACCCTTGTTATTCGACACGTTGCTTACGAAGACCATAGGGCTGTATGGGCCAAACTTCAACGATTAGCTCTCTTTACTTTGTTGGGCAACTTGATGGAATAACTGCCACTCCCTTCCCCTCCCCTCCTCTCCCTCCCTCCCTGCACTCACCTTTTGAAAAGGAAATACATTTTATTGAATTGACTGCACTTCAAAGTGCGGCAGAAGAATTTTAGAAACAACAATTTTGACGACTGTCATGATGTAGGAGAGGGAGAATTGTACTTTGCTCACAAAGCATAGCCATTAAGAAGGCAGAAACATGACGCAGTATTCTCCCGCTTTGAGACCTAATGGACCGTATTACATAGTAACATTGTATCGAGTTTATCCGAAAGTCGCGTACCAGCCCCGAGGGCAAATTACCAAATGCCGCTAGTAGAGCATAGAGCACGCGACTGCTGCGCATCTAGCGGCAGGGGCTTAAATCCGCTATATGCCTGTTCAGCGTTGGGTGCTCCAAACACACAGGGGTTAGGAAAATCGATTTTTTGGATCACCCTTTCAACATTCCCCTCCCGGTGTAATAGACTTGCATTTACTTATTAATGACACCTCAGGGTGTCTAGCGTCATACATGCCCCATTAGCGAAATTGAAGGCCACATAATATATCGACAGCGCTGCAAAAACACGGCTCTCGGAAGCAAGGTAAAACAACAGTGGTATACACTGGGGCTTCGGTGCTATGGTCTTAACTGAAGCGTCAAGCGGATGCGGGTTACGCGCCCGCAGGGTGCGTCTGCATTGGGAACGAGCGGGAAAAGTTTCACGCAGTATCCGTCCGCTTCGGTGGAGCAGGAATTTGATTAGGAACGACCCAGTTTACGGCCCGCGCTTGGTTATTTGCCACGCTTCGAAGCAAGCAGCGCGCGGGCGCACGTGCGCGTACACGGGTCTGCAAATGACGCCGCCAAGACTCGCTGGGAGGATGCCTTGAAAGTTTTTGTTTTTTGAGAAACGCGTTCGAACTCCCCGTCTGGAGATTTATGACTCAGCTATGCTTCTCTTTACTTTTTTTTTTGTTTTAGAGGGTGGAACTTGTGTTAGTAGTTCTTAGGAATTTGCATCTTGCGTGTGATTAATCTTACAATTAGTGGTCCGCGTAACAAAGCTCGTGACTGACATTTGGCAGTGTATATTTTGAAATGTATCGTGTTTTTGGAGTGCGTGAGCGTAACGCGTTATATTACGAGAAGTGGAGAAGATCATTCTCGTTTCAATTCAGTGCATATAAAAGAAGTTTGTGTACTGCATATTCATTAACGGATGAAGCGGTTCATGTGATTCTGAGCTTCACTGCGTTTGCAAAAAGCCGAAATCAACTGCCTGAATTATAGCTATTTCAAAGAAGGAGGCAATGAAGACTGATTCACATCAGAGTCCAACCGATGTTTATGCTGCAAATGAGAACGCATTAAGCGCGAGCATCTATAGGGCTTTAGTTCGTGACGAACCGATGCGAGCTACAGTTTGATAAATGCTTAATGACGGCTCTAATTGGAACGAACTTAGAGCACAAAACCTAAACGAATGGATTAGGTTTAGTGGGCTTAACGTCGCAAAGCGACTCAGGCTATGAAAGACGCACTTATACAAATCTTCTTGTTACTTCAGTACACGCGGTCTCGTTTTTTAGCAAGGCATGTCTCAGAGGTATGAAAAGCGGGAGATATAAAAGGAGGCGTTGTCATAGACTATTGTGTTAGTGAGAAATCCGTCCGTTTATTTTTTGACGCCTGAGAATTAGAACCCCTGTGTCGAGAAAAAAGATGTGTGTTGACCGCGGCGTCGATAGTTTGAAGCTTCGCAGCCTCTAAGAAACGCACTTTCGTGTGGCAGGTGATAGCTGGCAGATGATCGAGCTGTACTCTGATTGGTCGGCTAGTTGCTGACGTCATGAGATCAGATGAGTTGGTCGAATGGGAAGAAGCTGCCAACTCGCGCAATGCTTTTCACTTATAGAAGGCAACGCAAAAATATAGAGGAGGCTACGGTGAGGGTGACATGAAAATCGATTCAACTGGTACATTGGCCCCTTCGGCTTGAAGCCCCGCTGCCTCGAAAAATTACAAGCATGTCTCAGGGCTGGTTGTAGCTGACATGGGACAAAGCCGTACACTGACCACTCGGAAGCGCACTGGCGTACAAAGCACAATTCGCCTTAGCTCATGGATGTGACCGGGATAAAATAGTAAAGAAACGAACATTTATACCTCGGTAACAGGTATGATAACAGCCGGAGCGCCATGACGCAATACGATGTCGTGGACAAAAAAACTCTGCTACTTCGGTGGCAGTTCCATTTGTGAGCGACGCGGTCTCAGCATATCGGGTCAAGTAGTCTGTCGCGACAACAATCCAACGCTTTCCATTACTTGACTTCGGGAAAGGACCAAGAAGATCCATTCCCACTTGTTGGAAAGGAGTTTTCGGTGGCGCGATCGGCTGAAGAAATCCAGCTGGTTTCACGGGTGGAGTCTTTCGGCGTTGACAATCACGGCAGGTTTTAACGTAAGACCGTACTGAAGGTAAAAATTTCGGCCAATAGTATTTCTCCCGAATTCTTGCAAGCGTACGACTAACTCCCAAGTGGCCGGCGGATGGTTCGTCGTGACAAGCGCTTAAGATGTCAGGCCGTAGGTGGGTAGGTACTACGAGTAGAAATGTCTCTTTTGACCTTTCAAAATTGCGCTTGTAGAGAACTCCACTTAGTAAAGCGTATGACTGCAAGCCACGACGAAAAACAATCGGTACTCTACCACCGCGTCCTTCCAGATAATCGATGAGTGGCGCCAGCTCCGGGTCCTTGCGTTGAAAGTCAGCCATATGGGATTGGGTAATGGCCCCAATAAAGGGAAAATCGTCAGCGTTTTCCACTGCAGTGGAGTCAAATGGCGCGCGTGACAAGCAATCTGCATCTTGGTGTTTATGTCCCGACTTATAGACAACAGTGACGTCATACTCTTGAAGACGGAGGCTCCAACGAGCTAAGCGCCCAGACGGATCTTTAAGGCTTGCCAGCCAGCACAAGGAATGATGGTCGCTAACAATACGGAAGGGTCGTCCATACAAATATGGCCGAAACTTGCTGATGGCCCAGATTACCGCAAGGCACTCCTTCTCCGTTGTCGAATAGTTCGCCTCCGATCGTGAGAGTGTTCGACTCGCGTAGGCGATAACCCGTTCTACTCCGCCTTGCCACTGAATAAGTATCGCGCCGAGGCCAACGTTGCTGGCATCGGTATGTACGTCGGTTGCGGCGTCTTCATCGAAATGGGCGAGTATTGGGGGTCTGTGTAGGCGGCTTCTAAGCTCCTGGAAGGCTTGTTCTTGATCGTCTCCCCACAGGAAGGGTATGTCTTCTCCGGTTAGTGCTGTCAGTGGTTCAGCTATCTTAGAAAAATCTTGGACGAAGCGTCGGTAGTATGAACAAAGACCTAGAAATCGTCGAAGTGCCATTTTGTCGGTGGGGCGTGGAAAATTTGACACTGCAGTAGTCTTCTCGGGATCAGGGAGAACGCCCTGGGCACAGACAACATGGCCGAGAAAGCGTAGTTCCTTGAAAGCAAAGTGGCATTTCTCAGGCTTGATCGTTAATTGCGCGCTTTTGAGTGCTTGAAGCACGATGCGCAACCGGTCCAAGTGTTGCTAGAAAGTAGGCGAGAAAATAACAACATCATCTAAATACACCAAGCACGACTGCCACTTCAGACCTGATAAAACCCTGTCCATCATACGTTGGAACGTGTCCTGTGCAGAGCAAAGACCAAAAGGGAGCACATTAAACTCGTATAAGCCGTCGGGCGTCACAAATGCAGTCTTCTTTCGGTCTCTCTGATCGACCTCGATTTGTCAGTATCCGCTTTTGAGGTCTAATGAGGAGAAGTACCTGGCATCGCGTAGTCGGTCGAGGGCATCATCAATCCTGGGCAGCGAATAGACGTCCTTTTTAGTCACGTTATTTAACTTTCGGTAATCGACACAGAATCTCAAGGTGCCATCTTTCTTTTTGACAAGGACCACTGGCGACGCCCATGGGCTCGTTGAAGGCTGGATCACGTCGTCCGCAAGAATTTCATCCCCTTGAGTTTTAATGGCGTCGCGTTCCTTAGGAGAAACCCGGTACGGGCGCTGGCATACCGGTAACGTGGTCTCATCGGTGATGATGCGGTGCTTGCCGACAGGAGTACGACCGACCTTAGAGCCTGTGGCGAAGCAGTCTGCGAAATCGCTCAGAAGAGCCGAGAGAAGATTCCTCTGATCGGGCCTCAAGTCGGGGTTAATTTTAACGGTTTGCAGAGCATGACAAGGTGCGGCCTCTTCTTTAGGGTTCGCTCCGGCGGTGCATAAATGAGGCAAGGCAGTAACATCGTGAAGGACGGCAACAGCCGTGTCCTTGGCGAGGTGCCGCATCTCCTTAGCAAAATTTGTCAGGAAGACAGTAGCACAACTGTTCTGGAGTTGTACGAGTCCTCGAGCAACGGCTAATTCCTTCTCGAGTAGTAGCGGAAGGTGCCACATCCGCGATGTCCTCGTAATCGTGAAATAAGTGATGCTTTACAAGAACCAACACACTAGAACGTGCCGGAACCCTCACGTCATCGTCGACTATACGCAAAACGTTCAGACCCGGATCTTCGTTTTCAATGCGCGCCACGGCTCGTTTCGTCGAAAAGGATACACGCGCTTCTTTCAGGTCAATGACAGCGCCGTTGGTCTGCAGGAAGTCTAGACCAAGGATCAAGTCTTTCGCACACTCTGGAAGCACGATAAATTCTCCGACATACACAAAACCACGGATGCCGACCCGCGCTGTGCACTTGCCTGCAGGTTCAATCAAGTGACTTCCCGCCGTGCGAATTTTCGGGCCAGACCAATGTGTCAAAACTTTCTTCAATTCTCGGGCGAGACCACGGCTCATTACTGAATAATCGGCACCAGTGTCGAGTAACGCGGTGACATCCACTCCATCAATCGTTACACATAAATCGGAGGTAGTATGCCGGATGCTGTCGCTACCTGACACAAGCGAAATCTCGTCGTATCGGCCTGACGATGACGGAGGATCTTCACATTTCCCCACATCAGCGACCCTGCCTCCGAAGGCCGCTGGTATTAGTTTTCCCTGCTAGGGCTGGGAGAGGAGCGGCGTCGGGAAGAGTGGGGACTTGTCGAACGGTAGCTCGTCGGAGACGTAGACCGACGCTCTTGGTAACCGGACGTGACCGGATACTGTCGCGCTGCAAGGTCGCTTGCAATCTCAGTAGGCCGTTCGGTATTCCGAAGGTAGAGGTCCTCCGAGGCGAAACCCCGCATGTTGACGCAGCGGTACGGGCACGCCCGGTAAAGGTGAGTGGCTTCCCCACAAGGAAGCACAAGAGCCGACGGTCGCGGGCCGCCATACTTGACTTTTGCGGGGTGGCTGGTAGATTGGCGGATGGGAGTAGCGAGGCTGTATGCGGCTCCATGCGAGGTCCTCCATGCAAGGACCCTGCGGCTGCATTGCTGGAGCTGCGGCATTGATACTACGGTCCAACGGGGGAGCCTTACTTAGGACGGACGCGTAGGTGGGCCTCGCGTCGAACGTCTGGTGGGGAACGCGCTGCTGGGGAACGTCAGCAACTTGCTGAGCTGCCATACGCACCTCGTCCCGGACGACTTCAGCCAATGAAGGAAAAGATGCCGCGTTGCAAGGCATCTGGAGCGCTTGCATTTCCTCCCGCACGACAGAACGGATGAGATTGCGTAGTGCGCCCATGTCACTGCCGACATGCACGGGGGTGCGTCGGACCTAATGATGTTCACGTCACGGTTGTACTGACGGGCTCGGTGCTGCAGCGTTGTCTCCATGGTCGCTGCCTCGCTGAGAAACTCCGCCACAGTGCGTGGTGGACTGCGCACCAGTCCCACGAAAAGTTCTTGTTTAACTCCCCGCATCAGGTGACGCAGCTTCTTATCTTCTGGCATTTGAGGGTTTGCACGCTTGAAAAGGCGTGTCATGTCCTCAGAGAACATACGCACGCTCTCGTTCTGTCGCTGAATGCGCGAGTGTAGCGCAGCTTCTGCTCGCTCCCGGCGGTCGGCGTTAGGAAACGTGGCTTTCAAATCACGACAAGATGCTGCCCAGGATGGGAAGGCAGCCTCATGGTTTTCAAACCACGTCCGTGCAGACTCTTCAAGAGCGAAGTACACATTGTGGAGCTTACGCTCATCAGTCCACCCGTTGTAACGAGCGACTCGCTCTTAGGTCTCAAGCCAGTCCTTGGTATCCTCGAACACGTCTCCATGAAACGAGGGGGGTGTTCGCGGCTGATGACACAGGATGTGGGTGGGAAGCCTGCTCTCAGATGTCATTGCAGCAGGTTCTACGGCCGTCTGAGGGTGCGTCGTCCTGGTAGCGGCCGGAAGGGGTCCGAATTCAGGGGGCTCTCCACGTAGGCGGCGGCCGAGACGTTGATGTACGGGGGTAAGCTCCGTAGTGACAGGTTGATTATGCAGGACTGGATCGATACCCCGCACCTCCACCAGATTTGTAACGTAACGTTACACAGAAGGCGCTCTAGCACTCTGGCACCGAAGAACACCTACAGCTAGTCAGGTCAGCACGAAAGCGGAGCACCGTTTTTTGCTTCGTCGTCTTCTCCGAATCGCCCGTTAAAATCTTCGTCTTCTATGAATGACATGTGGCAATATGCTTACTTAAGGGATAAATTAATCACACAGGATGCCATAGAGCGCTCTGGCGTACCCGCAGCATCGTTCTCAGTGACCCGGCTTGTAAAATTGCGGAAGCATTACTTATCCCACTACGTGAAAAGTAGGCTGCTTCTCGTACGTGCTAGTAAAGTTGAGGATAAAAAGTCATTAAAATAAACGACATATGTGCTTCCAACAGCCTGTTTTCAAAACGAGGTTTCGGTGAATACGGCTCTAAAACGCTGAGCGAAGCTTGACAGTTTACGTGGAAAATGGATTAATATACAAGCAGAAAGGCCTGTCCTAACCTTACTCCAAAATATTCCATAGAAGGGAATACAATACTTTAGCATTCATACTCGTAGACAGTGTTTCATGCTTCTACCGAATTTGATTTAAGGTCTTCCTTTGTATTGCGTTTAACGAGCACTGGTTGCTCCTAATAAAAATCATCCATCTGTGTTTACGCCCAGCCATGTCTTGTGATATGTGAAATCCCCGGCATGAATCAAAGTTCGCGAACTATTTACTTGAAACTTCTCAACGACCTTATCGTTATCGTAATGACAACAGTGTCCCACGTCCACCGCTATGGCTGAGGGTGGCGCTGGTGAACACTCTCAAGGTTCGTATACAGACAACATAAATACCCAAGAAAGTAACAGGGGGGACAGCGGCCGATGTAGCTCAGTTGGAAGAGTACCGGACGCGTTATTCGGAGGTCGTGGGTTCGGATCCCACCATCGGCACGTTGTTTTTTCTTCTACTTTGTGTCTAATTATCTTTCCCCTAAACAGATTACATTACTAATTTCTGTGATTATCCAAGTAAAAATTTAAAAAAAAAGAAAAGACATAAGTACCATCCCCAACGCTTTCCTTGGCCTCGCCGACTGTTGGCTTCTTTCCTTCATGTATTATAACGAGCACCCTCATTTCCCCTTGACCGATCTGCTTGTAGCTTACGGGGGTCTCGGTTCTGGCAGTCTTGAAGCCATAGGTAGCGTAAGGGGGTTCTAGCGCAGCTTTCGCCCTCGCTCTTGATCACGTTCTACGTGACGCTGGCGGTAACAAAGGACGTCCCACGTCCGCCGCTATGGCTGAGGGTGGCGCTGGTGAACACTCTCAAGGTTCGTATACAGACAACATAAATACCCAAGAAAGTAGCAGGGGGGACAGCGGCCGATGTAACTCAGTTGGAAGAGTGTACCGGACGCGTTATTCGGAGGTCGTGGGTTCGGATCCCACCATCGGCACGTTGTTTTTTCTGCTTTGTGTCTAATTATCTTTCCCCTAAACAGATTACATTACTAATTTCTGTGATTATCCAAGTAAAAATTAAAAAAAAAGAAAAGGCATAAGTACCATCCCCAACGCTTTCCTTGGCCTCGCCGACTGTTGGCTTCTTTCCTTCATGTATTATAACGAGCACCCTCATTTCCCCTTGACTGATCTGCTTGTAGCCTATGAATGGGACTTTCAGGTAACAAAAGCAGAACCGAATAGGCTACCAAACGTTTTCAGGACGTGAGAATTAAAACAAAGCTTGATTTGTGAGCATTTTAAGCGTGCAGCCACCAACTGATGGCTGGGTTTCGTACTTTTCTGGGCAAACAGCGCCTATAGAGATCGAGAAAAATAAGCTTTCTCGAAATTTCGGCGCTACACCATATTTATTGGGGCAGCTGTTCCTTTCATGGGCGCTCCCTGGCTGGAAGGAATGAAGGATGCGGCAGCATTCTCTCCCTGATCACTAGACAGTCGGGCAGTTGTCGTCGCTAAACAGCCTTATACATTTACAGAGATGGTTCGCCATAAATAAGAATATCACCCTGTAAAATATGCAACGAACTTATTAAGTCAAAGAAATAAAAAAAAAATCTAAGAACGAATACGATACTCCTTAATGCGAAATTCAAACGGAGCTATTTGAACGTTTTCTGCGATATACTAAGGGAAATAATTTAATAGAAGCTTGAACGTATGTATGTGCAGTAACAAAGCAGTCTTTAGTTCTCTCAGGAGCCAAAGAGATTTTTTCCCTAAAAAGAGACAATAGCTACAAACGAGTGCGGCAGAGCTCATGCCTCTTTTTTTTTTTATCTTTTTCTCAGACATTATTTTTGGCTCGTGGCTCTTTTTCACTCGGTTACATCGGCAGCGGCACCAACGGCCGAACGGGTGCATAGGAGCTGCGGTGTAAAGTTGAAAAAAAAAAAAAAAAAAAAACGGCCTTGGGTTACTTTCCCGCCACACATTTAAATCATGCTAATTTATATAAATATTGATAGCACCTTGCTGCTCGACCAAAGCTGCTCTTAAAAGCGCGCCCTACAGTTTAAGACGCTCAGTGTTACATCATTACATTTTTACCATTCGACGTTCCCATTCCAAAGCCTGCGTTTGCGCTCGCTATCAGCCCAACAGCTGCAATCCCTATATATGACGTCATGAATAGATTGCATGCCTGTAAACGCTCTGAAGTTTATTGGTAACGCTGATGTGGTAAGAACGTGCATCGCGCTTTGGCGTCTAGCTTTTGGAGGCTACACAGGTTATGTAACACGAGGCTGCCACAGTCTTGCAACAGGAGTATAGCTGAAAAAATGCAATGTGTATTTGTTGGTGGGGTACATTATTTATCAGCTCGTTGCTTCGAGTTACGGGCTAGTTAGTTTAGCAGAAATAATAAAATAAAAGGAAGAAAGTGCGGAGAAAATCAATCAAGAGAGGGTGCGCTTGATGGACATAGCAGCATTTGGTAGTAAAACCAGAGTTGAGAGAGAGAAAGAGGCGAAAGAAAAGGCAAGGCGGTTAACGAACCATAACTCATTTAGCCACCTTACACGCGTTCATGGTGATAAAATGGTTGAAAGAGAAAAAGAAGAAGGAATAAATATCACTCACGTTTAAAGATGGAACAGGTACAAGTTTTCATTTGTCCTATTTGTCAACATGTCAGGAGTTTTATGTAACCACTTTACCTGGTGGTTACCACTGCTTTCACTTTACCTAAATGTGGCTTCTTCTGTTCAGTAGCAGCAGTGCTTGCCTCAGTAGCAGCACGGACAGTGGGCATGCCGACTGAAGCAGCAGCAACAGGAGTAATAGCTAAGCTGCTCAGCCTTTTTAGTAGGTATGCTGTGTACAGCAGCTAGTATGCTGTAATGCACCAGTGATTGCGGAGGTAATGACGGAGATGATATCAGAGATCTGGCTCTTCTTCACGGTACAGTGTCACGAAATTCACAATACCAACTGCAAAGTCTGCTCTGTTTCTAGTTGTATTAAGCGGCAAAATAAGGAACGAATTCGTGTCGCGAAAAGGATAGAAATGAGGCTAGTTTTGAAAGGCAAACATAAACAACTATAAAGAAGTTCAAGTTGAGTTAAACTGAATTAATGGTCAGTACTGTCAGTCACGCGAAGGAGCTGATGGGCGTAGAAAGCTCTACGGAATAGCTTTGACTCATTTGTTTGATGGTTACCAAAATAATGAAATACGAACAAGTAAGCAGGATGTAGGCCAAAACAAAATTGAGAAATATAGGCTGATATAAAAGTGAAAGCAAGGAGAATGAAGAAAAAGGTAAAATGTTTAAGCGTTATTTCGATTGTATTCGTTGTTTTTTTTTTTTTTTTTTTTTTTTCAAATGCCGGTCATATTTCAGTTGAAATCTAATATTTTGCATTGCGCCCGCTCCTCTGGCCTGTGAAGAATCATCCTGGTAGTAAGGAGAACAGAGGAGAATTTATATCCGTGTTGTCTGTCATCTTAACGATCTCGAGCATCGCTTGCAATATAAATGCTCGAGAGTTTCGCCCTCCAGCAAGCTCGCCGAATGAGCGCAGTAACGACCAAACGTCAGCGGCGAGGACGAAACGGCAGGCATGGGCGGCGGAATAGAGAATAGCCAAGGCGAACAACAAGAGACAACCAGCTCGAGAAAACGGAGAAGTCGCGAAGCTGTCGCCCCCGAGCACGCCACTTAAACAGGAAAATTCCCGCGCCAGATTTTTTACGAGGGCCCGTAAAGATTCGCCCTCTCTCCTCTTCATCCTTTACCTCCACTCTTTCTCTTCAACCCATAACCTCTCCCTTCTCGTCACTACAGTGAAGGCGTGAACGCGCGCTCTTTCTGGTGAGTGGCCGCCGGGAAAGCTGCAGAGCGGTCCCCTTAATGAAATGGTTCAAATTACGCAGTGCGCAAATTAACGACCAGGCAATCGTACCGCTCGCGGGATATAACCGCGTCCCGAGAAAAGAAAGAATAACGCGCTTGAAACCGGGCACTGGAATCCTCGCCTTAAAAATCGCTTTAACACGAGCGCTTCGGTCTTTCTAGGGAATAGGATAAAAAAAAAAAAAATGTATGAGAGATGGCGCCAGACCACATGTATGTAGCCTTGTTCAACGGAGCGCCTTGCCTTTGCTTGAGCGCCATTCTAAGCTGTTCTCGTCCTGAGCAATGGGCTGTACATTCTCTGTCTCAGTAATTGCCGGCAGTGCCGTAAAAGCCCATTGTGGCCTTGTTTCTATATCGCACGGACAAGTTGATCCTCTGATGTACGACGGCCAGAAACTAGCATCAAGATGTTTGATGAAGAGGCCACAATAAAAATTACAAAGTTAGCAGTATAGCATTTCAAAATGAAGCTGTGTTCCTTTTCTGAAAGAGCAGAAGGGCAAAGCCAAAGCCGCTGTTCAGGTCGCACACTCTCGTGGGCAATACTACTTGTCCATTTCTTGTTCCCCTGCAATCTAGTCCTGCTGTGCCTGCACAAGTGTTGATGAGGGTGCGGGATGTTCGAATTGGTTGAACCACACCATTATTGATTATTATGGTTTGGTTTGGTTTTGGGGTTTAACGTCTCAAAGCGACACAGGCTATGAGAGTCGCCGTAGTGAAGGGCTCCGGAAATGTTGACCATCTGGGTGGTTTAACGTGCACTGACATCGCACAGCATATGAGCGCCTAGATTTTCGCCTCCACAATGATTGATTATTATGGTCTAAAGATTATTAAAAAAAGAGCTATCGTAATCGTCCAACGTGGTTGCGATTGAGGGAAGAACGAAAATTAAATGCCAGGGCCTGCCAACTTGGTCTGGCTGGCTCACCATAGCTGCCTTGTGTGTACAGAGAAGAGTTTTAAATAGACGTGAGTACAAAGATTTAAATATGAGACTTACTTC
>NC_139345.1:95479978-95616175 GCF_055883805.1 Amblyomma maculatum
TACCTCCAATGCCCGACGCCTTTACGCTATAAAGGGCAGCAGTCCACACTAAGGGTATAAAATAGAAATACATTCCGCGAAAAGGAGTTGATTATGACCAATCACACTTGGAAAAGCCGCTATATGTTATGCATGACGGCGGACACAAGAAGAAAGGCAGTTTTATGGCAACGTTTCTCCGTCGCTACGGTGGCAAACACAACCACCTCTTTTCGCACCAGGCGCCCCGACGTGAGCCGAATGCACACTGCGGTTCACCCGCGTGCCCAAAGGATGCCGAGGCCCGCAGAATGTCGATGCCCACGGGAGAGACGACGGAAAGGAAAGAACAGCGGAAATAAATAGCAACAGACTCTTTTTTTTTTTTTCTCCCTGCCGTCCCACTGCGCTCTGTTACACGAAGGACGCGAACGAGGCGAGAAGAAGCGAGGGATTTCGAACCGGCAGCCGCTCGAAGGCTTCGGTGTCAGAATGCAATTTCACGCCTTTGGAGACTCGGCTGCTTTGTAGGCCGCTGCAGGCGGTGCGGATACGACGGGCCTCAAGCCGCGCGGATTTCCGAGAAGGCGGCACGAACAACAATGCAGCCGGTGCGTTACGAAACGCTCCTCTACCGGGACGGTAAGGAGGCGAAGGAACCTCAGACTTGTTCGAGCGGCCTTCGGTAACAAGGAGAAGGATGCGCTCATTCGTCATGAAACCGAAGTGCACCAACGCGTGCGGGACAAAGTAACCCACACTGAGTTCTTTTTCGGCCAAGCTGCACGGAAATGAATTCGGCGAATACCGTACTCGAACAAGTATCCGGGATTGTTTCCACTTTGACAGGAAAAGAAAGAAAAATTACGCAAAGGTTTGTCAGCATGAGTGACTCTGTCCCTTCACTCTGTACGGCTTTTCTATCTCTCTCTCTCTCTCTTTCTTTTTTTTTTTTGCGTGCCTGTCTTTTACTGTAGCAGTTATTAGTTTGTGCAAGCTTTGCATTCATCTCGTTTATCTTTGCGCGTGCAGTAAATCTTTGTGTTCAAGCATGAAGAGGATGCCGAGAACTCGCGACGTAAACGGGTAGGAGACTGAAGCAACGACTTTGCGCAACGAACGCAACTTTGCGGCGGAGAGAAGATACAGTGAAAGGAGCAGGTAAAGAAGATTAATTCTTTTGTACGCAGACTCGGTAGAACGAACAATCCGTGCCCACCTTGCTAAGGCATAATTCCAACTTGCGAGAAATTGTCTTACTACGAAGGTTCCCCCCCCCCCCCCCCTTTCGCGAGGAAAAAAAAATGATATAAGAAGCTCCCTTCAAAAATACGGTTTCTATGCTCCTACATTTTTTCTCCCTGTTTCCTCATATTCTCCCAACTCCACAGAGTTGCATAGCCTTTACTTATGCTAGCGGAGGTGAGGCGGAAATTTTTCGCTCGCGACATTTCGCCAGCATAATTGCGGTATTCTTTATGTAAACAGGGCCCTATATTCTGCGCGGGCGAAGGGGACGCATAGAGACTTTACTGTCTCCGTACCTCCGTGCCTCCACGCCAAAACCATGTATATGCTTCCCCTTTTCACATTTCTGTTTTGATTTTAAAGTGATGAAAATCCTCCTTGAAATTCGCGACGCATCACTTCTTTCTTTTTTTGCTGACCCCTTCGCTCATTCTTCTCTCGAAATTCGTCTAAGTAAGTTTGTAGATTTGCATGCTAAGCGTATGCAGCCCATTTTTCAAGTCAACGTGAGCGAGCGAATGTGCAACAAGTTTTTCTTTCCGCTGCTGCCGAGTGGTGCGCCGCTAACTCGCACCGACGCGCCGTCACATCGGGGGTTTAAAAATGGCCGTCATTCATGCGTATCTGTTTTCGTTTTTCTTTTTCACGTTTCAGAGCCTTCCACATTCGCTCGCAGAATTTCCTAATGAGCAGCTGCGGAGACTTGCGTGTCCTGGAGATAAGGGACGGTGTACTACGTATTCGACGGAGTCTTCGTGAGAGACTGTCAAAGAAGCTGCGGCCGTGGGGATTCCGCCACTAGCCCAATCAGTGCTCCGTGGGGAAATGGCTGCTGACAGGGGCTTTTTATGACAATGGGGAAACAATATACATAACTATAAAGCAACAATAGAAAAGGGAGTTCACTGCAGGGAAATGGTGACTACTGATTTGGCGATGCACTACCAGAAGGGGCTGGCAAAAATAATATAACCAAAAATATCTCTTCTGTCTAATGCTTCTACAACACCGAGATTTGTGCGAACATTTTTCTTATCTAGAAAAGCGATTAATTATTGAGTAACGGCAAGGCCAAGTAAGAAAGGCATTAAAATGTGCTTTCTGTCATTTTAGCTCTTTTAATCGCCGTTGGATGCTTCTCCATGAATGCGCAATCTATGAAAACTTATGTCGTTTCCAACAGCAAGGCTGACACATTCAGTAAAATGATAACACGCTGCTTACGCGAAAATATTTCACCATGGGTGCGTACGTCAAATAGTGATAGTTTGTGCAATTTAGGCTTCAAATGTATTGTCGTTTTTTAATTGATTAAATATGTAAAATTATTTAGCATGGCTTTAATGGTGTTAAAAGCTTAAGCATGCATTACTGCGACTTCTGCGTGATAAACGCCCCAGGTTAATTTGGGCTTGCCGCTTGACGGGTTTCAGGCGATACAGCACACCATGAAAAAAGCAGTAGCAAACGCCGAAGGCAAAACTCAAGACAATCCTTAAATGGCTAGGAAAGCTGAGAGTGATCACGGTATGCGTTGGGCTGAGCTTTCCTGACTTCTAGGTCTACTCGCAGCCATCATCGTAGATTTAGTCCGATGCGTGTACCAGCAACTTTACCTGGATCGAAACGCGAACAAACTGTTTTCTCTCTCTTTAATGTTAGTGCTCATTTGTGGTGTGCATTGGAGCATTCGTTGGAGCATTACATCCCGGGACCATACCGTTTCCAGCAGTGAGGAACCGTTAGAAACATAATATAAGCACACAACAGGGACAGCACACATGTGCTGGTGAGCCCTTTTCATTTCACTGCGAATATCAAAAGCTCATATCGCAAAAGTATGAACTTATGCGTTACCCTACTAGTGAGACAGCGTACTCGTCGATATATTTGTGCGTGGCACGTCGAGTTCGAACAGTTCACCTTTCTTTCACCTTTGGCCTAAGGAGATAACCGTGGTTCATATCATAGACCGTGGCCACAAGAGCACCGAGTAAGGCACTTCTTTGAAAATGCGTCATCGCATCATGATAATGTTGGGCGTAGCAAGGGGCGCATCAGTGAGATGGCTACGGGAAGGGGAAGGTGCGAGACCAAATATCTAGGAGTTTTTTAGAGCACAGCTCTGCCTTAGGCCTATTCGGGTCTGCGTGCCTGGGTTGGGGAGTAGGGGAACCTCCTTTATCGGCGGCAATAAAGTTTCAAATAAATAAATAATAGGCGCCCGTTCCTTGTTTTGGTTGGCATCGCCGTCGGCGTAAGCAGTGGGAAGCTGCAGGATAGCCCTCTAGGTCATCCTGTCATAATTGCACTGGTCAACCCGGTGCGCAAGTTTCTGCTTGGCCTCCTCAAACCCGTCATGGTCATCTGGAACACAGACGCTTCGGACAAACTATACCAGCGTGGGGATTCTAGTCAAGACCGTGCAGCCGATATGTTTTCACTCGGGAAGCGATCCAACTGAACCGCTTGGAGAAGCACGGTGCTCCCTTGGAACGACCAGCGTATGCCCGGTGATATCTGAGTTGTGTGTATCACGCAACATTCTTTTACTTTCGCACAGGATTATTAGGCTAGACAAAACAAAATGTGAGGGGCACTATACGAGTAAGTACCCCTCGCAATATACCTCAATGCAGTGTCATCGCTATTTTTTCATTCCAGACACATAGGGCCAATATCATGGTCAAATGCATCTCCTATCTTCCTTTCGCACCCGTCGGGTTGCCTTCGTATATATATATAGGAGAAGCCGTCTGAGCAGCGCCATATGACGGGAAGCGGACGAACTCAAACAGTGGCCATCAGCCTCAAGCTTGGCTGCAAGAAGCCTCAGAAATTGATAACTTTCTCCATACGGGAAGCGCCACGTAGCGCGAACTAGCTGAGATAAAGCGTTAAAAGCACGCCCACTGGGAAGCGAGCCACGTGGCCGGCTTTGTAAGTAGGAGTCAGTCACACTTATTAATATTGTGAAACGAACAACACTGTAGGCTAGGCCACGCGACTCTCAACCACTTCAATCTGTTTTCACGGGGCCAATAACTATCCGTCTTCTTTTAAGGGCTTAATAACCCTTAAATGGGGCACCGGGTTTAAAAAGCACTTATGAAAGACGTCAGGCCATCCCTGTGTTTAAATGAATGCCCAAATTTGCGCCGCACCCTTGGACTGCAGCAATTACAGCTTTCACTGGTCTGGCTCTCGCCGTTTCCCTTCCCCCACTGCTCCTCTCTTCTTCTTTTTTTCTGCTCTGACGTCCTCACACTCTCCCAAATATCCGAACGCCTTCCACATTCGGGTTTAAAAAATATTTCCGGGATGTCGCCACCGAAGCTGTCCTTGTCTGGAGGTCCAAAGATGGATGACCCAGAGGCGTTGTCACGATGACGGCAAAACACAAACACAGCAGAACGCCGATACTGGCGTCGCTGCAGAAGTTCTCATGCACGTCAGAGGAATTGCCAAACTGGACGGAAACAAAGATCTACGTATACGCACGACGAACAAGGGGCGAAGCCGGAGTTAAGGGTTGAATGAAAGAGAGAGAGAGAGAGAGAAAGCGATATGAAAAACATTTTATCCTCATAGCCATATAAAAACCTCTGAAACATTTGGGTCGAGCCGAGCAGAAAAAAAAAAAAGGCAATGAGAAGAATACTACGAAGGGCAAGCAGTAACGGTCCTCCAGAGCTATAAGTTTGACAACAATAACTCTTAAAAGTGCCTCGGAGCTGGCATGGAGGGTAAATGGAAGAAGAAGAACGCAAAGCCGGCGTGGTGGCGTTCCAGGGACGACGATGAAAAAAGAGAACAAAAACCGGACGAAGAGAGGAGAGACTGAAGGATGCGCAGACTTGGACGAGGTCCAAGCCATCTAAGGGCAGAGCAAAGCGCGGCTAGGGCGGTGGCGTTCGCCTCCACTGAACAGTAGTGCGAGGCAGCGGGGCAGCAGCCCTAGAATCCGCTGGTCTGCGGCGGTTATTACTCAGGGATGTGAACGACCCCGAATAAAAGGACATACCCTCCCCTACCGCCTCCTTCATGACATCGTTGATGCCTGGAAAAAAAAAAAGAAGAGCAGGAAAAGAAAGCAGACTTAGACTGGGAAAGTAAGAGGCACGTGGTGAGAAGCAGAGGGGTATGGGCACAAAAACAATGTCAAAAGGATGTTGCGAGTTTGCGAGGAAACCAACGGAGATGTAACAAGCCGTTTCAAGCAGGCGCAGAAACACCAGGGTCGGCAAGTTGCCGAGCGGAACGAGAGAGAATGAGAGATGGGAAGGGAAGGAGTGATGTCAGATGAAAGATCAGGAATGAGCCTGGTAATCTAGGCGGCGACAAGTGATATCCCACAGCGTCGACAACAAAACAGTTTCAGAAAATAATAAACACTATAGCGATACGCTTGCTTCCCGAAGTGGAGCTTGAATGAACTTAGAGTTTCAACGACTCGCTAATGCCTACAAAATGTACAGAAGAAAAATTCAAATATAATAAAAGGAAATAGGGGGGAAAGTAAAAACATTGCGGATGACGATTGGAAAGGTGAACGAACCATTTCTGTCTTATGAAATATAAGAAAAGAGGAAGCGACACAAGCGCAGAGCATTGGTGGAGACAACAGGACTTGACGGCTCATGACTACAGTTGACAGACTGTCATGGGTAAACCAGGAAAAAAGAGCAACGCTAATAGAGTCGAACGTTGAGCTAGTTGGTCACACATCTCTTGTAAGAAGGTAGCAGAGCAGGTAACAACACAAAGCATTAGAAGCACACACAAACACAAGGACAACGCTTGGGACTTGGGAGACCAATGTGTCAGTATGCCTTCAGTGGTTTTGTTGAAGAAGGATTTATAATTTCTGCGCAAACCAGCAGGATGGTAAAGAGAAGGAAGAAGTTGGCTGGAGACGTGAAGTGAAGGGAGAAGATGTGCGGTTTCTTGTCAATATAGTTGTCAGTGCAGCGTTGTCCTTGTGTTTGTTTACGCTTCTTACGCTTTGTATTGTTACCTGCTCTGCTGCCTTCTTCACCCCCCCCCCCCCCCCCCCCAAAAAAAAAAAGAGGAAACACTGACACATACGGGAGGACCACGAATGTTTTTGTTTCGCTCCAGATAAGGTGTCGTAATCTAGCGGGAATCACAATAGATGCTATAGCAAGTACGAATAATAACGGAGCAATAAACAAAACAAGATGAAGGGGATCCCAGAGATTAGGACCTCAACGAACCGGTTTCGGCGCCAGTACGTTGCTACAAGAGGGCGCACCAGCAAGCCGTCAAGCTAGAGCACCCAAGAGAAATACGCTGACAGAAACGGTAAAAAGAGAAAGGCTCAGAACGCGCAGGCGAGTGGAAGCTGGCTGTGAGAACAAGAAGGGAAAGCAGTGGCAGTCAACAGGGTAAAGCTGCCGGCTGGATAATACACGCAAATCACTGCGCGGGGAGCCGGCGGAAAGAACACACACTGGTGGCGACTTGCTCTGAAGTAGATCCGGCTCCGCAAGCAATCGGAAACGAACGAGTGAAAACGATTGTGCTGTCACGTGGTACAGCACAACGCGAAGCAGTGATATGAAAGAAAATAAATCCACAATGTTCTTCAGGCAGCCTGCGATGCTGGGGAAGTCGATGCAGCCGCATGAAGGGAGGAAACAAGAAGCGACACCACCACCAACAACAACAACAGGTGTCGCTGAAAAGAGCCCCAAACTAAACCCCAAGCAACAAGAACGAGGAGGGAGGAAGGCGGGATGTTGTGGGTGCATGTCACCACCAGCTGTATTAAGTCGCGAAAGACGAGAGGTGGGTTCTCATGAATAACTTTTGGTCTGCCTTTCGGTATTATCAAAGAAGAAGAGCGCTTAACTGCGACAAGAATGGGAGTGCTTGGATGTTTGGATGTTATATGAAACCAACAAATATGAATGATGCGAATAGAGGTCTACAAAACGAACTCACCGGGTGCTGTTCTGGGAAAAAGCCAAGCCTGTAGAGGCTGGGGCCAGTGATCCTAACCCGGAAGTTATGAGCGCATCGGAGCATTAAACTTGGTTTTACTAGGAAAGAAAAATTCGAAGACCTACTTCGCGTCGATACCGTTTGTTTGTTTTAGGCTTATGACCCAGCCAGCGTTCATTATGTATGACCAACTAAGCTGAAACGGAGACAGGATACGAAGTAACGCATAGGTTCAGGTTGTTAGCAATGTCTCTTTTTTGATATTTCTTGAAATTTTGTGAGTTTATCCAGTAAGCCATTGTGCTCAAAGGCGGAAGGCACGTTTTTCTTTTTTTTTGCTAGTGTTCCTATACCTCAGGCATATATTGCAACATGCTATGGTAACCTTCACGTTGTGCGGTGAAACACAAGACGGATGGCAGGCTCGCGTCTTTTTCATTGGTTTCGAGACAGATCACACGTTGTTTATTATGTTTACATCAATGCGAGGCAAAGAAAGCTTGGGAAAAAAAGTGAAGCTAATGAGAAAAAATTGAGCGATCACGAACAAAATTCTGCTGGAAAGAGTAGCGTTGCCTTCGCGTAGAGGTGACAAAATCTGAGCATGCATCAAAACTGCGATTTGCAAGGGGATAATATCATATTTTAACCAACGGAGCAGCAAAGCATGCGAAGCGAATAGTGAGCCCACATTTTACGTGTTCCAACTATCAGCGCGCCGCTGAAATTTGACAGAGTCGTCGTTTTTGGACGGCTGTTTTTTATCTGAAAACAGCAGTAACACTCTCGAATAGATGTCGTTCTCGTGTAATATGTCGCCGAGCTCAATGGTTCAAATTTTGAACTGGTGTAAAAAGAAGAATATATCCAAATGGCACCATATGGCGCATACCGGAAATCCAGCTCGAATAGTCGGGCATTGCAGCGTACCCTTGGGCCCATGCAGGGGTAGGCCTAGATCGACCGAAAAAGCAGACATACATCGACCGGGCAGTCCAAAACACAGCCGGCGAACGGTCTGTCCACACACACACACACACACACACACACAAAAAAAAAAGATGACATAGTCACAACTGCGAAAGAAAAAAGAGGAGTCGAAGACCTGGACACCAGAAGGAATGATACGAAGGAAATAAAGGGAGAGAGAGAAAAATTTGAATCGGCCTTGCTGGTAGGCCCGTGGAAACTGTAGCGCGACTGGGTTTTAGAGAAATGATGCTCGTCCGTTGTATGCGTGCCAAGAAGTTTTTCGGCGTGCCCGCGGAGCACGCGGCCATAAATCGTTATGTGTACTTCCTTCTCTCCTTTCTAGCCCTATTTTGTCGCTGTTCTTCTAAGCAAAAGCCAAGGGTTAGCGGGGACAGGAGCCGAAGAGTGAGGGAAGTTGAATCAGAGGGATGCGAGCCGCAGAGAGCTCCGACGACGCACATTCTCAACAAGGAGTCTTGCTCAGGGCGCGCGTTCCACTTCCGCTTCTGCTCGTCCCTCTACCCTTCTCACTCTCTTCCTTCCACATGGTAGCGAAAAGCCATCCAACCGCTCCCTCGTGCTTTCAACACGAAGGCGGCGACGAAATAAGACAGTGCTTTCTTACACACGAAGTTGAGAACTAAGGAAGGAAACGGTGTTTACTCTGTAAGCTTGGCCTCTCTAAAGCCGGTACTCCACCATCTCCTCGTTTTCTTCGAATGGTATCCGGGAGCCACCAAGCTTGCAGGCTTGATTCGCAGAGAGTAATCGTTGATCAAGAATAATAATTTTATTGCAATATGCAGGGAAGAAAAAACAAATAAGTGAAAGCGGTCGCTTGGATCTCTGCTGCTGAAACCATGCGGAAATTGATGAAAGCTTTAGTCCTTCTGATAATGGAGTCGAGCAGTTGCTCACTCCTGCCCACGTGCTGTGCACGACATCCCGAGCAGTTCTTTGCACAAGCGGCTGAACTAGAACGCATGCTAGCACTGTGGTCGTGCCTTCGAGTAACTCAGGTGGCGTTTGGCTTTGAATTGGAAGTCCGCATCTTTTGTCTATAAGCAGAACAATACCATCCTGGTGTATTTCAATGGTTATCAACCGCAATGCTGAGCCATGGTTAGATTTCGAATAATCACGAATATCTGCGACACACAATGCTTCGTATCTACCAGTAATGCCTTCATAATATCAGCGCATAATAGCTTCGTCATATCCGACACACAACAACTTGCTGCATACAGCCCGAATACGGAGCTCACAAGACTACTTGAACTTTTCTTGTAGAGAAAGTAGGGAAGATGAAAGTTTCCACGACCATTGCTTAAATGAAACGAGCGGAGTGCCCAAGGAGCACCTGAACCATGTACTACACTTTATAGTTGACTGAGATAATAGACATGAGTGGCTGCTCCTGGCCTTTCGGGGTTGGGAACTTAGGAGCCTTCGTCTTTTGCGGCGGAGGCTTCTTTGCCAGTGTATTGTTTCGACTATGCACGCCATCGCTTCACTCTCCACCGCTTCGGTGGCCGCCTTTCCTCCTTTCTTTCTTTCTTTCTTTCTTTCTTTCTTTCTTTCTTTCTTTCTTTCTTTCTTTCTTTCTTTCTTTCTTTCTTTCTTTCTTTCTTCTTTCTTTCTTTCTTTCTTTCTTTCTTTCTTTCTTTCTTTCTTTCTTTCTTTCTTTCTTTCTTTCTTTCTTTCTTTCTTTCTTTCTTTCTTTCTTTCTTTCTTTCTTTCTTTCTTTCTTTCTTTCTCTCTTCTTTCTTTCTTTCTTTCTTTCTTTCTTTCTTTCTTTCTTTCTTTCTTTCTTTCTTTCTTTCTTTCTTTACCGTCCGGTGGAACAGTGCTTAAGATTCCCGACTGCTGTGTGGAGTACCTGGGTTCGATCCTACCGCTGGTGCCTGCGTTTCGACGGCGGCGAAACGAAGAGGCATCCGTTTGCTGTGCGATGGACGTATGGAAAAACTTTATTTCATCCGAGAGCACGTGCGGACTGTTCCGTGCTAGTTGGCCATCAACCCATGGTTGACTGGCGGCGACACGGGTGGCCCACTTCACTGCCCTGGTCTGGACGACTGGGTCTGAGTGAGTGAGTGAGTGAGTGAGTGAGTGAACTTTATTAATTGCTCGGAGATCGTTTTCTTCGCCTCTTCAACCGAGGCTGACGAGCGGTTGGCGCCCCCAGTCCAGGGCACCACTGGCTTTCGCCAGTTTGCGAGCTCTTGTGACCAGGTAGAGCTGAGCCTCCGGGTCAGAGCTGGCCAGCAAAGCCATCCACTGTCTTTCATTTGGGTTTTCAATTTTTTTGCAGTTGATGTGAGCTGCATTCCCATGTTATGTGGTACAGGGTAGGGGTCTTCCCGCACCACGGGCACTCGTCTCTGAATGTCGTGGGATGCATCATGTGTAATATGTGTAAATTAATGAAGGTGCCCGTCTGTAGCCGCCTCAGATCTATGGCCTCCTCGTTGCTGAGCTTTTTATGCGGCTCCGGATATACTTTCCGCAAGCCTCTGTAGTGTTGTAGTATTGTGGTGTAGTCAGGGTCAAGCGGAATCAGGTCCTCTGTCCCGAGACTGTTGGGCGCACGGTAGGTTGCATGTCCTCGTGCTACCCTGTCTGCGTACAAATTCCCCGGAATCCACACTAGTGTTTGAGTGTATTGTTTTGTTGGCTCGCTTGTGGAAGAAAGGATTTGGTGCGCTACCTTAGATAATTTACCCCGTTGAAAATTTCTGCATGCGGATTGAGAGTCTGACAGTATCGTCAGACTCTCTCCCGTTTCTCTTCCTTGCCTAATGGCCAGTGCGATAGCCACTTCCTCTGCCTCCGTGACTGTACAGTTTTGGATCGAGGCGCTAACTACCTCCCGGCCTTCGCAGTCTGTGACCGTGGCTATCGCCATCTTTGCGTTGGTTTCGTATAAGGCTGTGTCGGTGAACCTTGACGTGTCTTGTCGGCCGAATGTTTTTTCATAATACTCTGCCCTTGCCTGCCTTCTTCCCGGGTGTAGGCGGGGGTCCATGTTTCTTGGTATGGGCCGAACTCGGTACCAATTTCTGACTTCCCGTGATACCTCTCTTGCCTTGTTATAAGTCTGTAGGTGTGTGCTATATCCCAGTCTTTCCAACACCCGTCTTCCCGTCCTCGTTTGTAGAAGCCTGTTAGCTGTGACTTGATTTGGGCTTCTGCTAATTCTTGTATTGTATTGTGCAGACCCAGAGCTGCTAGTTTGTGGTTCGGTGTGTTCTTGGGAAGCTTGACTGCGGTCTTGATAGCCATTTTGATGATGGCGTCCGCTCTGTCTTCCTCTCCTTTGGTCATATTGAAGTAGGGTAGAGCATACGCTACTCTGCTAATAACGAGACTCCGGACCAGTTTGAGTGTGTCGGGCTCCTTCATCCCCATCTTTTTGCTGGTCACCCGTGCTATCATTCGGGCGACCTGCTGGGTCGAGGTCTTGAGCAGATTAAGTGTGTGTTGACATCTTTGATTCGATTGGAGCCACATCCCCAGGATCCTCACGGTTGTCTTTTCGGGTATTGTCTCCCCTTGCAGCCGGATCTCGAGCTTGTGGCCTTGATCTGTGGGAGCAGAGCGGTTGCCCTTCCCTCGCCAGAATCTGATCAGTTCTGATTTTCTTGATGAGCACTCCAAGCCCCTTTGCTTTAGATATTCTTCGATGACAGATGCTGCTTCTTGCAATTTCGCTTCCTTCTCCCCGAGTGATCCTGTGATCTGATCTAATCGTTGCTTAATCATTGCGTTCTCCTTTCTTATTCCTTTTAGCTCGGCTAGAATTTCTGTTCTTTCCTCATCTAGCTGTTTTTGGGAGGGCAATGCTGGCCAGCTCACCTGATCAAGGTCTTTTTTCTTCTCTTCTTTCTTCTTCTCCCAGGCGCCTGGCTTGCTTTTCTTCGCTGGCTTCTTGGGTTCCGCGTTGGCCTTCGACCTGGACTGGGACCTGGACCGCTCACGCGATGTTTCCTCCTCCCCGTCCGAACTGAACCACCTCTGATGCTTCTTCATGATGCCACTCGTTTCTGTGTGGCTCTGACGTGACTTTGGATGTCTCTTTGTCTTCTTTGTGATCTCCTTGAGCTTGCTTCGGCAGCCGATGGCTCCAATCTCATGTGCTCCTCCACAGAGAGCGCATTGGGGTTCGCACTTGTGACTTTCCTCCGGATCTTGCTTGTTGCATCTTCTGCATGCCCTGATAGACGGGTTCGGGCATATGTCTGTTCGGTGTCCTGGCTTTCGGCAGGTGTAGCAAAATTGCTTCGTTGGCTTGTACGGATCGCATGGGATCTCTCCCCCATAGTAGTACACCCACTTCGGTATGACTGGGTCTGAGCTGGCCAACTTGCCTCCTCCTAGTGCTCGAAAGAAGGATCCTGCATAATATCCGCTGGCGGTGGTGCTACGCTGCCCTTTCATAAGACATTGCCATATGTTGCCAGCTCCTCGTTCCATCTACACTCCGGCTTAATCTTTTCCGGGTATATTTTACTCAGTCAATAGGGATTGAGGAAAGAGCAGGTCTGCAATCCCCGCCAGACGCATTCTTGTGTCTTGACCGGCAGCTTTTCCGGGGACAGATAAATTCCGCGGTCAAATTTATCGCGATCTGTGATATATCGCGAAAGGATACCAGCCCATCTCTCATGGACCTTCCCGGAACCGGCTTACCTGTCCGGCTGATGAAACCTCGAGCATTCATGTGAGCCGCCTCGTTCCCAGGGTTCCCAGAGTTTGCAGGTACCCATATCATTTCTACCTACCTAAGCTCTCGCCCTTTGGCCTGGCTGAGCAGTTGTGCTGCTGTACCGGATATTATGCCCCTCGCCTAATTTCGGACGGCTGTTTTGAATCACTGAATATCAAGTCAGCGTTAGTGTGAGATATAGCTAATGCCATAGCTGCTTCCTCTGCAGTTTCTGAGGAGCGGGTTCTGACTGATTCAGCGGTCACCGAACGTCCTCGTCCATCCACCATCGCAACTTTAAATGCGTCCTTATTCCTATAATCTGCAACGTCTACATAGACGGCCCCTTTGTAGTTCCCATACTAAGCATGTAAAGCTCTGGCTCTTGCCTTCCTGCGACCTTCATGATATATCGGATGCATATTCATGGGCAAAGACTGAATGTACAATCCTTTGTGCATTTCCCGTCTCACCTGAACTTTCATGTCCCCATTTGCAGCCTCAAACCCAACTCCGATATTCTCTAATAAGTCCCTTATTGCTTTTGTTTTCGAAAGCCTACCGAATTGCATCACCAGGTGCGCCTCCCGTAGTTCATCTAGGGTGTTGTGCACCTCTAATCTCAGCAGTCTTCCGGTGAGCACATTGTTTGATAACCCAAGGACCGCCTTATAGGCCTGTCTAATCATAGCATTCACCTTATTTTTCTCCGTCTCTCCAATTTCATTTAACATGTCGTATAAACTATTGTACTCATGACGAACGCGTGCACCAGCTGACATAACTCCTTTTCCCGCACCCTTCCTCACGATTGGTGATTCTCCTAATGAGTCTCACAGTAGTGTTTATCGCCTTCTTAAGGTTTTCTAAGGACTCCGCATTCTTCTGCTTAGCCTAAAAATAGATGCCCATGATCCTGATCGTTTGAATATGGTGGTTAGATAAGTCCGTAGTTCGAACCACAGTGACAGGCACGCCCCTAACCTCTGCCTCTATCGGCGGTGGTGGCACATAATAGTTCGCGTGTATCTCTCTTGGTTTATCTCTAACTACAAAAAAAATTACGGGGGTTTAAGCATGGCTTGAACCTAGGGATAAAGTGAAAGCAGTGAGTGTTGCACCGATAGCGCTCATCTTGACGTGATTGCGCATCGTCGAGACCTGGGGAGATGAACTTGCGAGACGCTGTGCGGACGTGTTCCGCACGAGCTCCCGCCTTGAGACCGATTTTCGGCGGAACGCGCTGTGCCTTGGATTTGCTTTTTGTGGGGTCGTCTGCAGGCAGTTGCCGTGCACCTGTGGACACCATATTTTGGCAAGTGTTCCGCCCTTTTAGGGTTTTTTTCACGATTTGTACTCGACCACGGTGCGGCAAATCAGGCCTAATCATTAGGCCGAGCCGACGCCTGCGGCACCGGGCTCCGGGGCTGTGACTTGTGGTTGTGGGTCTTTGCGAGGCTGAAGACAATGGAGTACTCCGTTGAGGGAGAATCTATAACGCCCGAAGAGTTCGAGGCGGGAGAATGGACCTGGGTTTTGAAGGCGCAAGATCGATTCAAGAAGTTTGTGTACAGGGATCACTCCGAGAGTAGGCCTACCGAGAAACAGGCGGGCAGCGACGGGCGCCGGTCGCACGGAGCAGCCCAAGTCAAGCGGGGGAAAGCGCCGGTGTGGAAGAAACGGGGGCCGTTTCTGAAGATGCCATCCAAGGATTTCAAGGTTGTGTGCTGGCCCAAGAATTGGGACTTGAGTATAGTGACGCCGAGGGAGCTCGGATGTGCCTTGAGAGCGGCAGCGGAGCTGACGAACGCGACTGCGGTGGAAGAAGACCTGGTGCGGGTCAATGAGACAAACAACACGATGACAGTGAGCACGCCGTGTATGAATCGTAGTGGGGCATATGCGAATGTAAAGACGCTCAAGCTGGGCGGTCGTGACCTTGAGGTTTCGGCGTACGTGGCGGCGCCGGAGAACTCTGTGCGCCGAGTAATTTACAATGCGTACAACGGATGCCCATTGGCGGAAGTTCGCGCAGGATTCTTGAAGAACGAAGACATGGACATTTTGGATGCCGGACCTTTGGGCAAGTCAAAGGCGATTCAATTCACTTTCGGCGGGAAGCGCGTTCCCCGGCAAGTTATTTATTGGAACTGTCTGTACGCTGTGATCCCGTATAGAAAGTTAGTCGAGACCTGCTATAACTGCAGACGAGTGGGACATCGGGCGGACGTTTGCTATCGTCCGAAGACTAATCTGTGTCGCCGTTGTGGGAAGGAACATCCTGCACCACCGGACAAAGAGTCGCTGACCTGCACGCCGGACTGCATCGTGTGCCATGGGGCGCACAGCACGGGAAGCCGCAACTGGAAGTTTCGTCTAGCCCATCAGCAGCCGACGGGTCTGCAGCACAGCAACGAGGACAAGAGCCAAACTGGCAAGGAAGAGCGGCGTTCGAGGCCCAGGAAGCGGTCATCTAGCGGTGCGAGAGGCGATAGCAAGAGAAGGGACCGGTCAGCTTCCTTCCCGTCACTGCCCGGACCCCAGCCTGGCAAAGGAGGAGGGCAAGGTTCCGGTCATGGAAGAAGTCCAAGTGCCACAAGGAAAAAGGTGAGCTGGCCAAACGCGGGCTCCCAAAATGAGACTGTTTGAGAGAAGGAGCTACAAAGGCAGTTGTTGCAGCAAGCCGAAACTATCAAAAGGATGGAAGCTAGGATGGCAGAGATGGAACGCGCGCTTAAAACCGGCAGAGTAGAAAGGGTACAGACGCCGCTCCAGGCCCCACAGAAAGCGGCACAGGCGAACGCTTCTAGCGTGGACTGATTTATTTATAGGAAGGGAAAGGCGCGGTAACTGTCTCACTTGTTTTCTGTGGACACCGCAACCGCGCCGTTGGGGAAGGGAGGAAGTTGGGAGCGAAAGTGGAAAGAAAGAGGAGCCGTAGTGAAGGGCTACGGAGTAATTTCGACCACCTGGGGATCATTAACGTGCGCTGACATTGCACAGCACACGACGCCTCTTCGTTTCGCCTCCATCGAAACGCAGCCGCCGAGGTCGGGTTCGAACTCGGGTACTCCAGCACAGTAGTCGGGCGTCTTACCACTGCACCACCCCGGCGGGGCTCTAGCGTGGACGATAACTGTATAGCTATGGAAGTGGAGAATCGGGGGACGGTCAAAAGGCCGCCGCCGGCAGATGAGGGAGCTCATGCAAAGAGAATAGCAGAAACTTCGATGGTGCACACGCCGCAGCCAGTAGTTAAAGTCACTAGTCTTAGGAGCGACATGCTTACCCTTGCGGAGAGAGTAGGAAAACTGGAAGAAAGACAGGATAGGTTGGAAGGTCGGGTCGACAAGATCGAAGCCAGACTAGGCAAGATTGAGGAGCGTCTTGACGCCTTCACCAATGACTTAAGGGGTTTCCAGACCCAAGTAATGCGTATGTTTAAACACCTAAATGCTATGCTAGAGGCTAGATTGCCTCCCGTAGTCGGCCAGGAGCCGATGTTAGTGAACCTAGTGCTTCACCATGGCCCCTCGCCAGCAAATTGAGGTTTGGCAGTGGAACTGCAGGGGCTTCCGTCGCAAGCGGGGGAACCTGCAGTTGAACATACAAAATCTAGATAGTAAGCCGGACATTATAGCTTTGCAGGAGGCTAGCGGCTCGGTTAAATTACCGGGATTTAAGACATTTACACCACCATAGATTGATCGAGGGGCGTATCGAGCGTCTTTACGGACATGCTAGTCCATCGTAACACCACAGTGATTCAGTATGCCATAAGATAGCAGCAGGGAGGACTACGTCCTGCTGGAGATTTTACCCAAAAGAAAAGGCGATAACAGTCTCTTTGCTCTTAATGTATACTCTTCTTCAAAAGATAAGGGGGTGGACTTGCCAGACCTCCTGATAAAGACGCAACGGCTAGCGGCTAGGTCTCAACTCATTGTGGTGGGGGATTTCAATGCGCCTCATCCGGACTGGGGCTACATCCGAGCCAGCCCGAAGGGAAATAAACTTTGGCAGGTTGCCCAGGACCTGCGATGGACGATCTTGAACAACCCGCTAGATCATACGAGGATAGGCAACAGTGTGAGCATAGACACCTCTCCATACCTCACATTTGTGAATGGTATCAGGGATGAAAAGTGGGTAAACACGGGACAGCCACTGCGAAGTGATCACTATATCCTTTCCACGATATTTAGTGCTGCTAAGCACAAAGACAAGGTGAAAGGAACTCGAGTGACGGACTGGGACCGATTTCGGGAAGTCAGGAATGACACAGTGACCGGGCAAATCGAGGACTTAGGAGCCTGGGTTGAGGCACTCAAGCAGGCCGTGAAGAGTACCACAAAAGAGGTTCCAGCGCAGGAGGAGGGCTCTACGGCTGACTCCAGATTGTTACACATGTGGGAACCACATGCGAGTCTCCTTCGGAGGTGGAGGAAACAAAGGCATAATGTTGTGTTTCGTAGAAAGATGGCCAAGTTAGAACGAGAAATCGAAACGTACACATTGGAGTTGCAGTGCAAACAGTGGGGGCAGATTTGTGACCGGATGAATGGGCAATTCGGATGCAAAAAAACATGGCAGTTGTTGAGGCACCTTTTAGACCTGACGGCAACCAAATCTGCGCAGAAGGGGCATGCTAGGATTACATTATTCCTAAAGCAGGGAAGAAGCTCTGCATTGAGAATCTGCGTCCCATCTCGCTAACGTCGCATTTAGCCAAATTGATGGATCATGTGGTCCTGAACAGGCTTCAGGGTTATGTAGAGGACAAGGAGGTGATACCTGAAACAATGATTGGTTTCAGGGCTAATTTATCAACGCAAGACGTCATGATACAGCTAAAAAAAGACGTGGTTGATCCTGGGTACGGCACGGGCACCAAGGCTATCTTGGGGCTCGACCTAAGGCCTTTGAAATGTTACCCATGAGGCAATATTGAGGAACTTATCGGACATAAGACCAGGGGGTAGAACCTTCCAGTACATCAGATCGTTTCTGGAGGGTGGGACTGCGGAGATTATAGTCGGAGAAATGAAATCGGATCCCTTCCCATTGGGGGGCAGGGGGACACCGCAAGGGTCGGTATTATCGCCGTTCCTATTTAATCTCGCCTTGATCAAGATACCACCCAGGCTGCAAGGGATATCGGGACTTAAACATACATTTTATGTGGATGACATTACTCTTTGGGTAACAAGAGGCAGTGACGCACATTTGGAAGAAACTCTACAGAACGCGGTGGATATTGTTGAGGAGCTAGCAGGGGAAGCAGGACTCTCCTGCTCTCAGCCCAAGTCCGAGCTTTTTGTGCTGAGGGACAAACCAAGAGGGATACATGCGAGGCACTATGTGCCGCCACCGCCTTTAGAGGTCAAAGTGGGGGGCGTACCGGTCGCTGAGGTCCAAACGATCAGGATCCTGGGTATGTATCTGCAGACTAACAGGAAGAATAGCGAGTCCTTGAAAAGGCTTAAAAATACGGTCAATGCTACCGCGAGGCTAATCAGGAGAATCGCCAATCGTAAGGGAGGTGTTGAGGAAAAGGACTTGTGTAAGCTGGTGCAGGCGTTTGTGCTCAGTAGAATAGTGTATGCGACGCCTTATTTGATGTTGGACGCGACGGAAAAAGGCAAGGCGGAGGATATATGATTAAGCGGCCCTTGGGTTGCCTCACAATGCGTCTACCGAAACGCTGCTGGGGTTAGGGGTGCACAACTCCCTAGAACTACGGCAGGCGCACTTGGTGATGCAGCTCGGTAGGCTTTCAAAAACAAAAGCTGGAAGCGACATATTGGAAAGGATCGGCATTGGAGTTGACGCTCCAGCTGGTGACACTAAAATTCAGATTAGGCGGGAAATGCACAAGGGCTTGTTCATAAAACCTTTGCCCAAGAACATGCATCCAATACATCACGAGGACCGCAGGAAGGCAAGAGCCAAAGCTTTACATGTTAAGTACGGGAAGTACAATGGGGTAGTCTATGTAGATGTCGCCGAGTATAAGGACAAGGACGCATTTGAAATTGCGGTGGTGGACGGGCGGGGACGCTTGATCGCCTCCGGATCAGTCAAAACCCGCTCCCCAGAAACTGCAGAGGAAGCGGCGATAGCACTAGCTATTACTAGTAGTAATGGTGACTTGATCAGCGATTCCAAAACAGCCATCTGAAATTTGGCGAGGGGCAGAATATCTGTCACAGCGGCACGATTGCTGAATCGGGCCATGGGGCGAGGGACTACGGAGGCGGAAATTGTCTGGGTACCAGCACACTCTGGGAATCCTGGGAACGAGACGGCTCACATGAATGCTCGAGGTTTCGTCAGCCGAGTAGGTGAGCCGGACGTTCCGGGAAGGTCCACGAGAGATGGGCTGGTACCCTTTCATGACATTACTAATCATTTCAAACTTGAGCGGAGGATTTACCCACCCCCGGACAAGCAATGCGAAGGCGCAGGAATGCGTCTGGCGACGATTTGCAGACTAGATGCTTCTTCAACCCATACGTGTTGAGCAAAGTCTACCCGGACATTTAGCCGGAGTGCGAATGGTGTCAGGAATTGGCAACCTATGACCACATATTATGGAGCTGTAGCATAGCACCGCCACCAGCGGATATTAAGCGTGATCTTCCCCTCGAGCAGTGGGAGGCCGTGTCGGCCAGCTCAGGCCCGGTCGTCCAGACCAGGGCCGGGGAGTGGGCCACCCAGGTCGCCGTCAGCCATGGGTTGATGGCCATCTATCACGGAATCATCCATACATGCTCTCTGACGAAGTTTTTCCATCCATCCATGCATCGATAGCCTCTGTAAAAGCGCCTTTTCAATTCGCGGTCTTTACATAATCTTTCTTATAATTGGTTCACAGGAAAGGAAAGGCGCAGTATCTGTCACACTTGTTCTGTGGGAACCTTAACCGTGCCGTAAAGGATGGGAGAAAGATGGTAGTGAAAGCGGAGTGGAGGGCTGGGTATTATTTTTTGACCACCTGAGGATCTTTAGGAGGTGCCTAGTGGGGGTTGAGGAGGAATTTCGACCATCTGGGTATCTGTTGTGGCTGTAGGAAAAAGGAAAAGAAAGGTTGTTGTGGCTGTAGGAAGAAGGAAAACAAAATACACGAGCCTGCTACTGGCTCTGTAGCTGAGCCACCTCCACTGCCTCATGCGGACAGAAAAAAAAAGTAAGAAAAAGAGAGAGAAAAAGACGCGCGCCGCAACAGCCAACGTCCACCACCTAAGCTGTGGCGAGTGCAATGACGGCCTACATCAGATAAATATACAGTGGCAGGCTAGCCCCCACCACAAGCGGCGTTGACCTACCAGTCCCAGCCCCGTAGGGCCAGGAAATGCACAGGCCTGCTACTGGCTCTCTAGCTGAGCCACCTCCGCTGCCTGATTTAATTATAGGAAAGGAAAGGCGCGGTAACTGCCTCACTTGTTTTCTGCGGACACCGCAACCGCGCCGTAAGGGAAGGGAGAAAGATGGGAGTGAAAGTTGAAAGAGAGAAAGAGGAGCCGTAGTGGAGGGCTACGGAGTAATTTCGACCGCATGGGGATCAACGTGCGCTGACATCGCACAGCACGCGGGCGTCTGTTCGTTTCGCCTCCATCGAAACGCAGCCGCCGAGGTAGGGTTCGAACCCGGGTACTCCGGCACAGTAGTCGGGCGTCTTACCACTGCACCACCCCGGCGGGGCTCCGCTGCCTCGTGCGGACAGAAGAGAGAAAGTAGTGAAGAAAGAAAAAATTACCGACGATTACGTTTCTTCCTAATGCGAAATTTGAGCGCAGCAAATAAGATGTTTCACCTTTTCGATAGATTGAGGCAAATCCGCCGCCACCGATCTGGCTTTCTGATTGCCACCGCACAGGGGTTGCATTGCAGGAGGAGCGAAGAAAGGAATTAAGTTCGAGCCGGCACTTTGACAACCGGAGACTCGCAGGAAGAGGGGGGAGGGGGGCGGCGTGTACACCCAGCGGCAAACGATGGGGGCAGAAGCGCGCGCAGCAAGCGGACAACGCGATAAAGGGAGGAGGGAAGAGATAGCAGCGACTGACTGATGCTGCTGACGCCGATAGTGAGTCAACCCCAGCTGCGGAGTTGGTTTCAGGGACAACGCCGCCGATGCCGACGCAAACAATATGATACCCTCGCTTCCGCAGCGCCAAGAACCAGGTCTAGTCGTGGGAAGGTGGTCACGTATTCGTCGACGTGCCGGGGCCTACGTGAAATAACCGGCGCGTCAGCAACTGAAGAGCACCCTATCCGCCACACAGGAACAGGGGGGGGGGGACCCTCCCCACCTCTTTCTGCATGGCGGCGACGGTGTTCTATGCAGTCACGTTATCTTGACTCTCTAGCGGCGTCAGCGGCATCCAGAGGTATCAGTCGGTCGCTGGTAGCGCTGGGGGAATGAAAGGGGGGCGGAGCTGGTTACGAGGCCGACGACGACGCCGAAGCCGACGCAAAACCCAGGAACGGACGCCAAAGAGCAGCGCTCTAAAAGAAGAGGGAGAGAAAGACGCGCGCCGCAACAGCCGTCGTCCCCCACCTAAGCTGTGGCAGGTGCATGACGGCCGACAAGAGATAAAAATTCGATGGCAGGCTTCCTCGAATGCCACACCACACAGCTAACATAAGCAGACTGAGATGTCTAGCAGGCAGTTCAGCAGGCACCAGCAGCGTTTGAAATTGATTGACAGGAAGAAAAAGCGCAGTATCATTCACAGTTCTTATGGCTGTAGGAAGAAGGAAAAGAAAATGCACGGGCCTGCTACTGGCTCTGTAGCTGAGCCACCTCCGCTGCTTTGTGCGGACGGAAGAGAAAATAGAGAAGAAAGAAAAAGAAGAGGGAGAGAAAGACGCGCGCCGCAACAACAGCCGTCGTCCACCACCGAAGCAGTGGCGGGTGCAATGACGGCCTACAACAGATAAAAACTTGGTGGCTGGCTAGCTCCCGCTGCAAGCGGCGTTGACATACCGTCCGAGCCCCGTAGGGCCTGAAACTGCCGCCCTTCAACCTCTCCATCGTGCGGACAGAAAATGTAGCGAAGAAAGAAAAGGAAGAGGGAGAGAAAGACGCGCACCGTAACAGCCGTCTTCCACCACCTAAGTGGTGGCGGGTGCAATGACGGCCTACAACAGACAAAAATTCGGTGGCAGGCTTCCTCGAATGCCACACCACACAGCTAACATAAGCAGACTGAGATGTCTAGCAGGCAGTTCAGCAGGCACCAGCAGCGTTTGAAATTGATTGACAGGAAGAAAAAGCGCAGTATCATTCACAGTTGTAATGGCTGTAGGAAGAAGGAAAAGAAAATGCACGGGCCTGCTACTGGCTCTGTAGCTGAGCCACCTCCGCTGCTTTGTGCGGACGGAAGAGAAAATAGAGAAGAAAGAAAAAGAAGAGGGAGAGAAAGACGCGCGCCGCAACAACAGCCGTCGTCCACCACCGAAGCAGTGGCGGGTGCAATGACGGCCTACAACAGATAAAAACTTGGTGGCTGGCTAGCCCCCGCTGCAAGCGGCGTTGACATACCGTCCGAGCCCCGTAGGGCCTGAAACTGCCGCCCTTCAACCTCTCCATCGTGCGGACAGAAAATGTAGCGAAGAAAGAAAAGGAGGAGGGAGAGAAAGACGCGCACCGTAACAGCCGTCTTCCACCACCTAAGTGGTGGCGGGTGCAATGACGGCCTACAACAGACAAAAATTCGGTGGCTGGTTAGCCCCGGCCGCAAGCGGCGTTGACCTACTGTCCCAGCCCCGTAGGGCCAGGAACAGCCACCCTTCGCCACTACTGATTGATTAATAGGAAGGGAAAGGCGCGGTAACATTCTCGCTTGTTTCTGTGTACACCTCAACCGCGCCGTAAGGGAAGGGAGGAAGGTAGGAGTGAAATTGGAAAGAGAGAAAGGGGAGCCGTAGTGGAGTAGTGGAGGGCTACGGAGTAGTTTCGACCACCTGGAGATCTTTAATGTGCGCTGACATCGCACAGCACACGGACGCCTCTTCGTTTCGCCTCCACCGAAACGCAGCCGCCGAGGTCGGGTTCGAACCCGGGTACTCCGGCACAGTAGTCGGGCGTCTTACCACTGCACCATCCCGGCGGGGCAACCTTCACTACTATTTCCCCATGTACCACACCGTAAAGAAAGGGAGGAAGGTGGAGGTGAAAGAAGAGAGGGAGATAGAGGTGCCGTAGTGGAGGCCTGCAGTCCACCGCGCTATAATGGATTTCGCCTCATCGCACATTAGTGGTCCAAAGTGTCCTCTAGAATTGTTCATGGGATTAAACAACCCAAAACGACTCAGGGTATGAGAAGACGATGCAAATTGCGATCACTCGGTGTCGCGTATAAATACATTAGAGAAAATGTGGTTAACGCGCTCAGCGATTACGGAGGGCACTGTGCAGTCACCCTCAATAATAATGTAGACACCGTCAAAATCCTGAGCCAACGATATGTCAGTCTGAATATCACGTATACGTATCAGCGTTCATAAACATTGCCGCTCACGAAGACGACAGAGTTCGACATGCTTTGAGGAAGAAGGTGTTCAGAATATTCACGTGCTTCAGCCGAAGTAGCCTTCATTGTAGCCTACAATCGTGGCTGCATTCTCCGAAAGCGGTTTTACTGTTACTAGTGACCGAGCAGTCATCAGTGCCACTCGCTCTGTCCTGTAGCAGCGATGGTATTGAGAAGAGACTAGGAGCGGTCAGCGTTGTTGCTCACGTATTGCGGTTGGCGAGCCCCACGGGTTTCCTCTATCGTGATATCGGACCCTAAGAACGAGTGTTGGCGTCGCTGCCGAGAGAGAGAGAGAGAGAGAGAGAGAGAGAGAGAGAGAGAGAGAGAACTTTTAATGAGCATAATAATGAGTAAAAATTCGCAGGAGCTGGGTGGTCGGTGCCCCTAGTCCAGGGCTCCGCTGGCAGCAGCTGACTTGCGGACTAGCTGGATAATCCAGGCTTGCTGGTCCAGGTTGTTGCTGGTCAGGGCCGCCTCCCACTGCTCGTGTGTCGGGCATGACACTATTAACGTTGGGTCAGGTTTGTCCTGGCAGTCCCAAGAGATGTGATAGAGTGGGGGCTTGAACCGCACCAAGGACAGTCGTGTATTTTTTTGGGCTTATCTTATTTAAAATTTGAAGATTAGGGAATGTGTTTGTATTTTTCTCCAGTCTATAGCGTCCGAGGAAGGAAGTTGTTTGTGTGGTGGTGAGAAAATTCTTCTTTCTAACCGTAGGTGTTCCAGCCTGTCGCCGTAGGGTCCTAGGAGAGGGGTGAGGTAGGGATGGGGATCCGCCCGGTTTGTGAGAGCTCGGGCTAGATCATTCGTTACCTCATTTCCTCCTAGGCCTTCGTGTCCAGGTGTCCATGTAATTGTGTGCGTCTGGGGGATGCAACGCAATATAGCACACGCTCTTTTGTGAGGTTTTCCGGCCAGGTAGTCCCTGCAGGCTGGTTGGGAGTCCGTCACTACGTGTGATGACTTCTTTTGGTTGTCTTGTGTTTTTATGGTGACGGCTATTGCCAGTGATTCCGCTTCCGCAGGATCCTTGGCATAGATCGAAGCCTGAATAATTGGCCTCTTCTTGTGGTTAACTGCAGCTATTGTGAACTTGCCAGGTTCGCCGTAAGCCCCTATGTCCACGTAGACAACTTCCGCGTCTTTAGACGATTGTTTTTCCAATGATTTGACTCTGGCTTTCCTTCGACCCTTCTGTAACTCATGGTGCATGTGCTTGGGTATCGGGTTCACATAGATGTTGTTTCTTGTGGATGTCGGAATTTGTGATTTGATCTCAGAAGTTCTTAGTGCCTGCCATAGCCCTAGTACAACTCGGCTCCACTCGCAGTGCCAGAATGGAGTTAGAACATTTCGTTGACCTCTTCGTCATCGTCGTCATCACAATAAGTAGAGTTACGCGCTCGATGAATCCATAGCGGCTCCGGGAAATAACAGTGCAGTAGAGCTCCGGAGAAAAACTGGTTTCGAAGCTCCAAAAATTGATCTTCGCTGCCGAAGATCATGGTTCCAGTCTACTCATCCTTTGCGCACCCTCTGCGTCTCATCCGAGAACCTTCGGGCGTCGTCTCACCTGGATTCGACGTTTCAGTGAAGTCCCGTGGTGTCCCCCAGCTTGGTGTTTTTGTTGGAAAGCGACGTAGGCGCCAAGGTGTAGGTAGTGCAGAAAAAATTATGAACCTTAGCCGATGGCACTTCTTATCAAAAGATGCACACAATTTTGGGAGCTTCGAAACCAGTTTTTCTCCGGAGCTCTACTGCGCTGTTATTTCCCGGAGCCGCTATGGATTCATCGAGCGCGTAACTCTATTTATTGTGATGACGACGATGACGAAGAGGTCAACGAAATGTTCTAACTCGATTCTGGCACTGCGAGTGGAGCCGAGTTGTACTCAGGGCCGCTCCGCAAGGTCAAAGCTGATTTTGTCCACGATGAAGGGCTTTCCAGCGTTCACCACCATTTCGACCCTGTCCTTGCCCGTGTAGACCGGAAGAGAAGTGAGACTGCCGCCAGGAGCGTACCGTCCAGCTTGTTGCCCCTCGCCTATCGAGGTATTGGGTCTCCGTCGCCGTAAATACAACAGCCGCCAGTGTGGGGAAGTCGTTAAATGCACCGAAATTTATCAGCAGCTGGGGAACCTAGGGGTAAACGCACCGCAAGAACGGCTGCATCGGGACGTAGTGCGACACGTTCTAGATGACGATGACGGAGGACCACCTCTAGTGGCCCGGCATCGTGAGCATCATCTTGACGCCTTTAATGGGTGGTATATCCTCGGCATCGTAGGTCCTCGGCGCGGACTGAGAGGAGCATGCTGCATTTAGCTGATGCGCAAAGAGAAGCTCCCGCTTTTTATCATGTGCTTAGTCGTGCTTAGTCCCTCTGCTTCTGAAGGCAAGTCAAGCAACGAACTTTTCGAAAGTTTAGAGCAGGTGCACCGGACACAGCGAGGAGAAACGTGACCATGAGGAGCGTTCTGGGCTTGTCCTGAAGGCGTGCGAAGCCCTCACTGACTAATTTTCTGCATTTGTAAAATTAGGACCTCGGCTACTCGGAAGATTGTTCAGAGAAGTGCATCGTGGACAGCAAGACGTTGCTTCTCGGCAGTGCCCACCATATAACAAGAAGCGTCTTCCTTCCGCACTCCATGGCGGACTGTGAAATGAACATTGCTTCCCAGAGCTGTTTTCGTACGGAGCTGAGTGATAGTTACAATTTTGACACCGAGAAGTTATCTTTTTTTTCATGAAATATACAATGACTACGATGAAAACTTTTGCATGATTTATTATACAAATACACTTGTATTTTAAAAATCTACTTTCCGAATATGTCACTTGGTATATATCTGCATATACCTGTATATTGTCTAGACTGAACATTTTAAACAAGTGCAAGACGTATACGCAAAAAATAGCTATCCTGACGGTTGTTATCTGATCGAAATTTTGCTAGTCTCTAACTTGCTGTGAAAAAAAAAATCCGGTAAATAAGGTGACCAAGGCGTGCGAAAGCACTGTTTGTCATAATTTGACATAGTTTTACTTAGCGGTTTGCTACTGAGAGAAATGAGCAGAGCTTGACAAAGTGTTAAAGTGTAGTTGGTTTGCTTTTGGGGAAAATAAGCTCGCAGTATCTGCCTCACTTCTCGGTAAACGCTTAAATTTCAGTTAAAGGAAATTCGAGGCACTGCCAGGTTGGGGATGTAGGAAGAAGGAAAAGAAAATGCACGGGCCTGCCGCTGTCTCTGTAGCTGAGCCACCTCCGCTGCCTCGTGCGGAGAGAAGAAAGTAGAGAAGAAAGAAAACTTCACAGTGGCTTAGCTGTATTTAAGCCTAGGAGATTGCGAAAGTAATCTATGGAACTGGCGTGTGGCAGAGTCAAATCGACTCACTCTCCGGGCATAGTCTGTACACATTTGATCCTGTATATCTCCGTTGGCAGCAGTGAAGCCGGCCTTTGCAAGTGAACCTTCCCGCTTTTTCCTATGACATTCAGCTTTCTCTTGAGGCGATTCTTCCGCACGCCGTTTCTTCCTGGTCACGTTACTTCTCGCCCTAGACGCACGCGCCTTTTTAAGTAGCTTTTGCAGTTCCCCATCACTTTTTTGAGCACGTTGTAACCGTCTAGTTGCATTCTTGCACTCCGCACTGGTTAGAGAGAACTTTGATAAGCATGTAGATACAGAGTCTTCACTATTCAGAGCAGACATTAAGTCCCACCCCGGTAAGTCTTGTTCTGCTTCAGTGGCTTGAGAAGCACGCATTTGCCGAGCCGTATCTTAAGCACGACGTCTGGCTCGGCGCTCTTCACGTTGTTCCTCTGTCTCCGTAGTTCACTGTCGCTTCCTGGCTTCACACTGGCGAGCCGCCTTCTCCCTCTGCTTCTCAGATAGCATGACGAACTGTCTTGTTGTGGTTGTTATGGCTGTAGGAAAAAAGAAAAGAAGATGCACGGGCCTGCTACTGGCTCTGTAGCAGAGCTACCTCCGCTGCCTCGTGCAGACGGAAGAGAAAATAGAGAAGACAGAAAAGGAAGAGAAAGACGCACGCTGAAACAATAGCCGCCGTCCACCATCGAAACGGTGGCGGGTGCAATGACGGCCCACAACAGACAAAAATTCTGCGGCAGGCCAGCCCCCACCGCACAGTGACCTAAGATATTTGCGGGTGCGCCTCAAGCAAACTACTGTATACTGTACCATAGTATATAGTACCACAAGAGCCATTGTTTTCACACCATCAACAAACATTTCCAATTTGTTCTTTAGCATAAACACGGGCAGAGGTATGGACGTCATCGACTCGCCGGCGGCCTCACCTCCATCGGCCGCGCCCCCTAGTTTCCCGGAGGCGGAGGGGTAGAACGACGTCGAGGGAAGGTGACCTGCGCGGGCGCTGGGGTGGCGGCGTCACACTACGATCAGATGCAGGAGATGAATTCCGCAAATGTGTCGAATGGTGTGAGTCCCCGGTAGGCATAGTCGGGGATCGTTGTTGTTCGGTGTGCAGCCGTCCGTGAATGTTCGCGTGGGGTCGGTAATCTTGTACAGTTGGAAAACGACGGCGGCAGTATCTAGCGATATGCCCCGCAATGCCACACCTGTAGCACACAGGTTGAGGGCGCCAGCGATCAGCATAAGGGTCCTCACTAACAAAGTCGCGACATTGGTTGTAGCGAGGCTCTCGCTGCTGACGAACCACATTTTCAGAGTAGGCGGGCCTCTTTTCCATCGGCTGGTGGTCATAACGTTGAGTATAGCGGCGCTGATCGTCGATATGCGAAGCGCCGCTAGGTTGAACCCACGGAGTGGACAGGGCGGCAACATTTGCCTGCGGTGCACAACTCTGCCGCACATATTCTTCACTACAGATGGCGTCCCTAGATCTTGACAATTCCTCGCGTACAATCTCTCGTATCATATCAGCCATGGAAACTGAAGGACAGGCTTCAACACTGGCTACAGAGGTGACATTGGCCAGTCTTCCGAACTTAGGTGTAATTCGTCGCAGCTTGAGAGCCTCAAATGTTCTACAATGCTTTATACCATCAGCGGTGGTGCTCAGGTTCTCTTTGCTAATAAGAAAATTATAAACGTCTTCCGCTATTCCTTTCAGGAGGTGACCGACTTTGTCTTCTTCAAGCATAGTGGGGTTGACGAGTCTGCATAGCTTTAAGATAGCTTCGATATATGCAGTACAAGTTTCGCCGGGTACTTGTGCCCGGTGAAACAAAGTTTGTTCAGCGCGCTTCTTCTTTGCAGGTTCATCTCCAAAATTTTTCTTGATTTCGCTGGTAAAGATAGCCCATGTACTTAATGAATCCTCCTGATTATCGAACCAGTCGAAGGCAGTGGCGGCAAGGAAGAACACCACATTATCCAGCTTAGTAGCGGCGGTCCAGTGATTGTATTTACTCACTCTTTCGTAGTGCTTCAACCACTCATCAACGTCCTCCTCAGGTTTTCCGGAAAAAGTACGCGGCTCTCGATAATGGGGCCAGTCGTTCGCCGTCGATGGTCCTGGCTGCTCGGTACTGCTATCTTCAGCCATGTCTGATGGCATTGGTGGTAGGCCAGCAAGTCTACGGCTTCTTCGGTAGATGAAACGCTCCGTGGTCGCTACCCAGCACCTCCACCAAGATGTTACGTACTTTGTACGCGATGTTACGTACTTTGTACGCACGGGGGGTTTATTTACAGGGATCTGTACGAAGAGGACTGCGGCGAAGCGTACAAGCGTTCCTCTGCCCTTGCTCTTTCTTCTTCTTCACCGATCTACCCGACCGCTCTTTTTCATCTTCCGTCGACGTTCTACGAAGGCGCGTGACAATATATTTTGTACTGTGATAGTCAGCACTTCAGCCATCGACATGCACCAGTGCGTTGTGCGACGAAGACAAAGAAGAGGTACGCTGGGCTCGCCGTTGCAAGGTCCTCTCCTCACAGCTCTCCATCTGAGCGTTAATAAACGCCCTATTACAATTGGCGGAGGTGCCGGAAACGATCCCATCCAAACTGGAACTGCGAAGCCGTACACTGCCCTCTACGACCGCCATGCAAGACGAGTCCACTTCGACGCTGCCGGCCATCCCACCCACGATCATGTTTTCTGGCGTCGTGCGCCAGCGTGACCCTTGCCTCTTCAGTGGCACGGCCGATCAAGATGTCGACGACTGGCTGTCATGCTTTGAAAGAGTAAGCAGCAACAACAAGTGGGATGACTTATACAAGCTCAGTAACGTCATATTCTATCTGACGGACGTGGCGAACCTCTGGTTTCGCAACCATGAGGCTGACCTGTCATCTTGGTCGGAATTTAAAAAGAATTTCGCGGAAGTGTTCAGCCACCCGGCAGTGCCTAAGCTTCGTGCCGAACAACGTTTACACTTTCGTGTTCAGCGCGCTGATGAGACCTTTACCAGCTACATAGAAGACATCGTTGATTTGTGCAAACGAGTCGACCCGGCCATACCGGAAGCCAACAAAATCCGCTACATCATCGAGGGCATTACTGAGGACGCCTTCCAGATGCTGGTAGCGAAAGATCCCACCAGCGTTAGTGAAATCGTGAAGCTTTGCCGGAGCTACGACGAGCTCCGCAAGCGGCGCGCTTCTAGGCGCCGCTCCAGTGTGTGCGACGAAGGCGTATCCGCATTAGCCCTGGGTGGTTCGCCAACTTCTGAAGGGAGCCCGCTGAATCAACAGATCAAAGATTTTATTCGTGAAGAGGTTGTCAACTCTCACTCTTTCCCCATTTTCAAGACTCGGGCCGCCTCATTCCTGAACTGGCTCCATCTTTGGCCCCTACTATACGCCGTGTCATGCAAGAACACATCGCTGATGTCTTGCCGTCCAACCCCGTGCTGCCGCCTGTGACGGCACCTCTCACGTATGCCCAAGTAACGGCTAGGCCACCACCTTCGCCCACGTCTGGCTCCTATGTGCAGGTCCCTGCTTACCGTTCACCGCCGCATGCTGAGCCTTCGTTCCAAGTCCCACCCTCAAGGTTCCGCCCACATCCTATGAAACCTTGGCGTACTACGGACAACCTTCCGATTTGCTATGCCTGCGATCGGCCGGGCCATGTAGCACGCCTTTGTCGCCAGCGCCTCCAACCTTCACAGCCTGACACTCGACTTTACCCGTACGATATCGACTCACGCTCGCAAATGATTCCGCCCGGTTCTCAATTTGTCTCCCAAGATCGCCAAACCTATGCCACTCGTCGATCACATTCTCCTCGGCGCCGATCGCTTTCTCCAATGCTGCGACGTCCTATCAGCACCGTTGAGGGAAACTAACAGTCGCAGTTCCTGGGGCAAGAACTGCGCTTAATTCCTCAAGTCCTCCGTGTCGTCCCGCTAATGTTATCGAAGTTTCTGTAGAAGGCGCCACAGTTCTCGCTCTCGTCGATACCGGTGCAGCCGTCTCCGTCATCAGTGAAGCGCTCTGCCATCGAATTCGCAAAGTGACCACTCCGATTTCCGACTTTTCGCTCCGCACCGCCTCATCACAGCACATTCACCCCTCCGCATCTTGCACAGCCCGCGTGCTCATTCAAGACGTCTTGTACCCCATCGAGTTTATTGTTCTGTCGAACTGCTCGCATGATATCATCCTCGGATACGATTTTCTATCGACTCACCAGGCCGTTATTGACTGTGCTCGTGCTCAAATTTCCTTCACCCCCCTCTGTGATGCCCCCTTCTGTGATACCCCTCCCCGCACTGCAAAACTTCTCGTCGCCCATGACACCGACATTTTTCCGTTTTCTGATGCCCTCGTACCACTGTCTTGTAAGTGTGTAACTCCTTTGACTGCAATTTTTACACCTTCCGAAGCCGCCTCCCGTCATCCCTGCCTCCTTTTTCCGTTCGCAGTTCTCGAAATTCAAGACGGCGAGAGTGCACTTTACGCCTCGAACCCATTTTCTTGCCCAGCAGTCCTGCTCCGTGGCGAATGCATTGGACGTCTTGAAGAGCTTGATCCCGGTCATATCACCACTCTTGCTGACTCAACCCCCTCCTTCGACGTCAGTCTGTGCTCTTGCGATGTTGCGACCGCTTCGACGCCCTCCGACGTTTTCCAACATGCTATTGATGCTGATCTTCCACTTGCGCGACGTGATCAACTTGTCGCCCTCTTGCAGAACTTCGCTTATTCATTCGACCTTCCTCAAACTGACTTGGGCCGCACGTCTGTCGTAGAGCACACCATCGACACCGGTAAAACCGCACCTTTGCGCCAGCGCCCCTATCGCGTGTCGGCATCGGAGCGCCAAGTAATTGCTGATCATGTGGACGACATGCTCCGTCGTGGTGTCATTCGGCCATCCCACAGTCCCTGGGCATCTCCAGTTGTGTTGGTACCTAAGAAAGATGGCTCCTTCCGGTTTTGTGTCGACTACCGCCGGCTCAACAAGATCACGCGCAAGGACGTCTATCCTCTGCCACGCATCGATGACACACTGGACTGCTTGCAGGGCGCCGAGTTTTTCTCCTCGTTGGATTTACGATCTGGCTACTGGCAGGTGCCAATGGATGACGCTGACCGCTCTAAAACTGCCTTCATCACACCAGATGGATTATATGAATTCAACGTCATGCCCTTTGGGCTTTGCAACGCCCCGGCCACATTTAAACGCCTCATGGACACTGTGCTTCGTGGATTCAAGTGGCGAACCTGTTTTTGCTATCTCGATGATATCGTAGTCTTTTCTACCGATTTTCAATCCCACCTGCTCCGACTGAAGGACGTTCTCACTTGTCTCGCTACCGCCGGCCTCCAACTGAAACTGAAGAAGTGCCGCTTTGCTGCTCGCCGACTAACTATTCTAGGTCATGTCGTTTCTAAGGATGGCATTCTTCCCGATCCCACCAAACTTCGTGCACTAGCCGAATTCCCACGCCCAAAATCACTGATGCAGCTACGAAGTTTCATCGGCCTGTGCTCCTACTTTCACCGCTTCATCTTAAATTTCGCCTATATTATTGCTCCTCTCATCCAGCTCCTCTCCGGCAGCTCCGACCTCTCCGCATGGACACCTGCACGTGATGATGCCTTCAACACTTTACGCCGTCTTTTGGTTTCGCCTCCCATCCTCCGCCACTTCGACCCGAATGCGCCAACTGAGATTCACACTGACGCTAGCGGTATTGGGGTAGGCGCCGTTCTCACCCAACGCAGACCTGGTATCCGAGACTATGTGGTGGCGTACGCAAGCCACACCTTGACCAAGGCAGAGTCCAATTATTCTGTTACGGAAAGAGAATGCTTGGCCATTATTTGGGCCATCGGCAAATTCCGTCCGTATGTCTATGGCCGACCATTTTATGTGGTCACTGATCATCACGCTCTGTGCTGGCTGGCGTCTCTCAAGGACCCGTCCGGCCGCCTTGCTCGCTGGGCTCTTCGCCTCCAAGAGTATGACATTCGTGTCATATATCGCTCAGGCCTCAAGCATGCTGATGCGGACGCTTGTCATATATCGCTCAGGCCTCAAGCATGCTGATGCGGACGCTCTTTCGCGCTCACCGCTGCCTCCCTCTTCGTTGTCTGATGAAATCTCGCCTACGATTTGTCTTCGCTTGCCACTATCGACATGGCCACGGAACAGCGGCGCGACCCGTGGATATCTACACTTCTGGACTTTCAAGTCACTCTCCAGGTCGTTTGTCTAGGGCGCTTGCCCGCAAGGTCACCATTTTTCAATTCGTGACGGGCTGCTCTATCGCCGCAATTATCTTCACGACGGAAGGAAGTGGCTTTTAGTCATCCCCCGTCATGTCCGCGCCGAAATTTGTGCTGCTTTCCATACTGATCCCCAGTGCGCCCACGGCGGAGTGTTGAAAACCTACACGCGCTGGCGTCTACGCTTCTTCTGGCGTGGAATGTACCGCTTTGTCCGCCATTTTGTCCGCTCTTGCCAGTCTTGCCAACGCCGAAAAACTCCTCTCAAGTCTCCTGCTTCGTTGCAGCCGTTGCCCTGTCCTGCCCGTCCGTTTGATCGTGTCGGCATAGATCTATATGGTCCCCTTCCTACAACTTCAGCTGGCAACCGCTGGATTATCGTGGCAGTGGATCATCTGACCCGCTACCCTGAGACATCATCATTGCCCTCTGCTTCCGCACGCGACGTGGCTGCCTTTATTCTGAAAAACCTGGTTCTTCGCCATGGTGCCCTCGCGAACTGCTCAGTGACCGCGGACGCGTTTTCTTATCAGACGCTCTTGAGGCTCTCCTGAAAGAATGCCGCATCATACACCGCACTGCTACCTCATACCACCCTCAGACGAATGGACTGACAGAACGTTTCAACCGCACTCTCGGTGACATGCTGGCTATGTACGTGAACACCGACAATTTGGACAAAGTTCTACCGTTTGTTACTTACGCATATAACACCGCGACACAGACCACTACTGGATGCTCTCCATTCTTTCTCCTTTACGGGCGCGAGCCACCCTGTACTATGGACACACTTTTTCCCTACCGCCCTGACGTTTCCGAATCTTCCCCGCTATCCGATGCCGTCACGTACGCAAAAGAATGCCGTTAGCTCGCCCGCTCTCTCACAACAGAAAATCAGTGGCAACAAAAATACCTCCGTGATACCGGCGAAGCTTTGTCATATCTCCCGAACTCTCTGGTGTGGCTCTGGGTGCCCTCCACAACCCCTGGCCTTTCAAAGAAGTTTCTTGCTCGCTACCACGGGCCATATAGAGTCCTCCAGCAAACATCTGCAGTCAACTACGTAGTTGAGCCCGTCACGCCCTCTGCGGACTTGCGTCGCCGTGGTCGTGAAACAGTTCACGTGAACCGATTGAAGCCATTCTATGACCCCGCTGTGCTTTCCGCGCCATAAGTCGCCAGGATGGCTCCTTTTTTTTTTACCTGGGGGGAAAATGTACTGTGATAGTCAGCACTTCAGCCATCGACATGCACCAGTGCGTTGTGCGACGAAGACAAAGAAGAAGTACGCTGGGCTCGCCGTTGCAAGGTCCTCTCCTCACAGCTCTCCATCTGAGCGTCAATAAACGCCCTACTACAATTTCTTTTATTTTTACTTACCCTTTTCTTTCTCCCTATCACTTACCTCTTTGATTTCCTCTACCTTCTCCTCGCTATTCCTTTATTTCCGCCGCCCCAGTTCAGGTGCTTCAGATATCAGTAGCAGATACCGGGGCTGGCAAACATCTTTTCTCTCCTTTTGTACATACAATAAATAACCACCACCACCACCCTGCCGCAAGTTGCGGCGACCCACCCATCCCAGCCCCATCAGGGGAGCACTCAACTGTCTTACAAACGCTGAACTGGCATGTTTTATACAGCGTAGCCTCCCTTGATTGGTTTATAGGAAGGGAAAGGCGTAGTAACTCTCACTTGTTTTATGTGAACACCGCAACCGCGCCGTAAGGGACGGGAACCGCGCCGTAAGGGATGGGAGTGAAAGTGGAAAGAGAGAAAGAGGAGCCGTAGTGGAGGGCTAGGGAGTTATTTCGACCACCTGGGGATATTTAACGTGCGCTGACATCGCACAGCACACGACGCCTCTTCGTTTCGCCTCCATCGAAACGCAGCCGCCAAGGTCGGGTTCGATCCCGGGTACTCCGGCACAGTAGTCGGGCGTCTTACCACTGTACCACCCCGGCGTGCCGCGTAGGCTCCCCTCCTCTACTTACCGAAGAGAGAAGAGAGGCGAGGTGTCTCCAATGGACGACGACACCACATGTTAGACCGCAAGCCGCGGTTAGGCCGCAAGCGGCGGTGGCCTACCTTCCCTAGCCCCATCAGGGGAGTCGTATTGCTCTCGCAATAAAAAAAGAGGGAGAGTAAGACGCAAGTCGCAACAACCATCGTCCACCACCTAAGCGGTGGCGGGTGCAATGACGGCCTACAACAGATAAAAATTCGGTGTCTGGCTAGCTCCCACCGCAAGCTGCTTTAGCCTACCATCCCAGCCCCGTAGGGCCAGGAACAGCCACCCTTCACCACCTCCAACGAGGCGAGGAGCAAATGTGGTGCATACCACTCCAGCTTCGGTTAGAGTGCATTGTCTGGCCGCATTCAGAAAGCGCCTACTGACAAGATAGGCGATGATATAACCGTATTTATCTAGAGGTATGTCAGAACGTACGTTGCGATCCTCGGCCCTCCATCATGGTAAAACACCAGAGGATGCCGCAAAAGTAGTGAGCAGTGTAATGACGAGTGATATAAACCCCTTTTACTCACGATAGTACACATGTATGTCGTCGCCTTAAATCACTATCCCAAGCCAACCTCCAACTTGAATCGCAGATAAATGCTAATCGAGAAACTAAGTGATATATCAGTCTGAACACCGCTGCTCTAGCAGCAGGTGGCTGCTCCTGGCCCTGATGGGGCTGAGACAGGTAGGTCACCGCCGCTTGCGGTGGCGGCTAGCCTTCCAACGAATGTTTTTCTGTTGTAGGCCATCATTGCACCCGCCACCGCTCTGGTGGTGGACGATGGCTGTTACGGCGCGCGTCTTTCTCTCCCTTTTCTTTTTCTTTCTTCTTTATTTTCTCTTCTGTCCGCACGAGGCAGCGGAGGTGGCTCACCTACAGAGCCAGAAGCAGGCCCGTGCATTTGCTTTTCCTTTTTCCGGCAGCCACCACAACAACAACAAATATCGCCAATTCTACACTTGGAACGGACGCGCGCCAAGGAACGCCACGAGACTGTCGCGACGACGTACAGTCCAGTCTCATATTTGCAGGAACACGGCAACGAACGCATGCCAATAAAAGAATTCCCAGAGCACTGCAGAATCTGCAGTGGAGAAATGCGAAAACCTGAGCTTTGCTGCTGCACACGGTACATCGCGCGCCCATTGTTGCACACAAACAGTTCTGTTGAACACATCAAAGTTCTCAGGAATTCTATAGCTGGTTTACAAAATGGAAAGGCTCAGTATCTGTCACTTACAGAATCTCGCTGACACATCACGCGGACAAATCTTACCGACGCGACACAGCCCCATACCCTATCCTTCCCCACGACCGCTTTCCTGACCAGTTTTCTTCTTCCTGCAATCTCTGTGACAAATCTGGCGACTTTCTACACACACTACTCACATGCCCCTCACTCCCTCATCCTGCTTTACCAGTGCTCTAGCTACCATTCCTAACCTATCCCATGCTTTCTACGCTGATGATATCACCCTCTGGGTGACTACCGGTAATCTTGGAGAGATGGAAGCCGCTTTCCAGGCGGGCGCTAAAACGGTCGCCGATTATGCTCGCACGGTCGGGCTAGCTTGTTCTCTGTCTAAGTTGGAGCTCCTGCTCCTCCTGGCTCGAAGCATAGTTCCAACCTCATCTCCTAACCTTAACGTCACTATCGACGGACATCCCATCCCTTCTGTCTCTTGCATCCTTTATCTTGGTCTCTCTCCAATCCAATGGCAAACACACTACTGTTCTTTCCCGCCTTACTACCACCGTCCAGCAGACAGTACAGCTGATCCAGCGGGTCGCTAACCGACACTACGGCATGCGCGAGCACGACCTTCGTCGTCTTGTTCAGGCCTTTGTGCTAAGCCGCCTTGTCTACTCCCTCCCCTACCTCTTTTTGTCTCGTACCGAGGAAGACAAGATCAACTGTCTCATCCGCCGAACCTATAGGTCGGCTCTCGGGCTTCCCATTTTCACCCCCCCCCCCCCCTTCTCGTCTACTTGCGATGGGCGTCCACAATACTCTTTCAGAACTTGTGGAGACCAATCGCGTGGCACAACTCGATCGTTTATCTCGCACCACCCCTGGCAGAACCCTTCTTACTTCCCTTCGCTTGACCCCTGTCTCCCCTGTCTGTGTCAGCCATCCCTTGCCCAGCTCCCTCTTCTCCATGCTCACTGTCAAGCCCCTTCCCAAGAACATGCACCCTGAGCATCATGCCACTCGCCGATCTGCCCGCGCCTCCACCCTCTGGCGCCAGTACGGTGCACGGTTTGACGCCGTGTATGTTGATGCGGCGCCCTACCTCTCGCATCCCGCCTATGCCCTGGCCACTGTTTCTAATACACGAACCCCCCTCTCCATCGCCACTATCCCTGCTCTCACTTCCCCTGCCGCAGAGGAAGCAGCCATCGCCCTCGCAATTGCCACCACACCAGCCCTTTTCATATTTAGCGACTCTAAGACTGCAGTCCGGAACTTTGCAAAGGGTAGAATCTCTTCCTCTGCGCTCAATATCCTTAAGCACTCCTCCCCCCTTTCCCGACCTATCCAACTTTTTTGGGTTCCGGCTCACGCGGGGCACCCTGGAAATGAGGCGGTAAATTCTATCGCTCGCGAGATGACCGACCGAGCTGGTCCCCTCCACCCCGGGATGTACACGCGTGACTCCCTCCTCACCTTCCATGACATCACCCTCCACTACCACAACTCCCGATTATCCCTCCCTCCCCCTTACAAGTCCCTATCTAAAATCGAACAGAATACGTCGCCCCATTTACAGGCCCACACTTTCCTCTCCCCTGCATGCCTTGCACTTATTCACTCCGGTGCCTTCTCGCCCCAATGCACGCTTTGCAGCTCTCCCCGAACAGACTATGCTCACATTCTTTACTTTTGTCCGGCGCACTTCCCCCCCCCCCCCTCTCCTGGCAAATAAATAACCCGCAGCTGTGGGAGGCTATTTTGGCCAGCTCGGAGCCGCATATTCCTCAGCGGCTTACGACCTGGGCAGCGGAAGTCGCCGCCAAGCGTGACCTGGAGGCCACGACCAGCAGCCGGAAGGCCACCCACGGAACGGCGGCAACTTAATTTCATTTATATATTTGGCCTTCACTGAATAAAGTTTGTACCACCACCACCACCACCACCACCACCACCACCACCACCACCACCACCACCACCACCACCACCACCAGAGGTGGGCCTAGATTACTGGGAGGAACTACTCACCAGTACCTCCTATAAGGACCAGCTCAAGATCATTGCATGCGCTCTTGCTCGGGAGTGGGAGGCAGAGCTGGCCACGGGTCTCTCTGAGCAGCACAGCCTGCTCACCAGGGCCCGGGAGACAGCCCAGGCCAATGGTATCTAAAGCCCCAAGGGACATTAATGACATCATGGACTGAGGAAACCACCCACGCTATTCCGCTAACCAATTAAAGTTTACTCTCTCTCCCTCTCTCTTGCTCGGATAGCCCTCTAATGGCTTTCCTTTGATTTGTAAGAGGGCGCTTCATACATGGAGGGAGCTCTCAAATGCCATGCAGGGGGCAATGCCCCCCCCCCCCCCTCTGTAATATTGGCAGTAAATGTTTCTACCCCCCCCCCCCTCACGCCACTCACGGGAGATTTTCACTATAAACCTAGAAAGGCTTTCGCCTTAAAAATTGTACATCGCTGAGTGGTGGCATTGGATGTCGAAGTGTATCAGTCGAACTTAACGGAGTGCGTAAGTAGATGCAGGCGGTCATCGATTAGGAGTCAATAACGTCGCTGCAGCGCTAATACTTTCGCATTCTCCCAGTGCAGGTTCTGCTGTGACCTCTAAGTTTTTAGTGCTGCAGCCTTACTAGCCGCATTCTCGCATTTCTGAAGCCGAGTTGACCTTTGACCTTTCAGAGGGATTTTAGGTGTCCACAGAAGGAAGTGTGACAGTTACTAAGCCCGTGTTTTCCTTTAAATTGATATAGAACGCCGATGAACTTTGATGCGCTCGATAGAACGCTGCTTTTGTTCGACAAGGGGCGAGCGATGTACCGTGAGCTGCAGCAACGCTCAGGATTTCGCATTTCTCCATTGCAGATTCTGTAGTGCTGTCGAAACACGCCCACTTCCGGTCTTCCGTTTTTGTTTTCTGCTCATTCATGTCAGAACACGTTTATTTTCGGTTTTGTGACGTCACGAAATGATGTCACATTTTGACGTCGACATATCTGCGTCACTATCTCGACGTCCTCATAAGTCACATGACCGGAAGGGAGGTATCACGTTATCACTTTGGACGTTGCCATTACTCCGGTTGGCTCTTTCGACGTCCGATTAACTTAAATGGCTCTAATTACCTAACTAAACGACATGCACCAAATATTCTCCCCAGCGAGATGTTCCATCCTCTATCAAATGCAGCCATTATTTTTCTTATAACTTGTTTCGTTAAGACGTAATCATGCGGGAAAAACATATACCAAATTATTGCTTACGCATTAATAATTGAGACACAGCAAACACAATCTTGTCAAAACACCTTGCCGCTGCTGCACAATATTCTGTGATTAACCGAGTTAAACCGTCTCTATTATTTTAGTATTTCAAGAAAGCTTTCTATTGCAAGATTAATTGCGAGCCCTTGTTCTTAACACTTCTTTAGAAAGCTTATTGTAGACATAATTTATATTTTCAAAGACGACAGGAAAAGATGACGACAGTTAGTCACCATGTAGAATATAACTCCTCTGTGTTCTGCTACCACGAGCAAAATTAAACATAATGTTGCTTATATACAATACGCCAGCAGAGCCGTGTAAATGAGAAATTCTTATTCTGCGGAGCAGCTTCTGATGTCTTCTCTTTATCTACCTATCTTCCTTCTGCACTCTTTTCCGCAACAAAGCCAAATACATTCGCATATCCTCGAAAGAAACTTCTTTCGTGTAAGCTGCAGTCTCTGATACGCATACGCGCTGAATACGGATGTCTACGGGGAGGAATACTTTTTCCGGAGAAGTCAAAATGGCGTGCGCGTGGAAAGTGGTGACTCTGGCGAGGATCAAAAGAAAGCGAGTGCTGCATCTCAAAGAATTTCGAACGCCGCGAGCCTTCAGATTCTCTACTCGCGGCCACATAGATATCGCGCTCGCGCCGCGCAACGTACCACTGACTAGCCTCGAAATTCAATGCATTTCTGCCTTTTCGCGGGCTGGCATCCTTTCATTTCATTTTCGCGCCTTCATCCCTTGCCTTGGAGCCACAGGGCGCATCGTCCTCCTCTCCGGTTGGCTTGCAGCTGCGGACGTTCGAGGAATTGGAGGCGCGTCGTTTCAAAGCCGGCCTCGGAACCTCTTTCGGCTCGAATGGATTTTCGCTGGTCTCCTCTGTGGGTCGTGACAGCGCGTACACGATGCCCTACGGGGTCTATGGTTTTTGTCACATTTGCAGCTCTTTTGTCAAATTCGTGTCCAGAGAAAAAGCAACAAACTACTTGGTGGCGAGTTTTCCACTCGCCACTGTTTGTGGCTAAGAATTGAAGATGTGTCATAGCTTCCTTTCTCAAAACCAGCGTGGCCATCATTTGCAGATTTTCTTTTCTTTGCGATTTCTCGCCCACATTTGGCAACGCATACCCTGCTTCTTCACTACATTTTGAGTACGTGTATATTCGACCGAAATTTGGTGGAAAATATTTATGCGAGGAATTCTCATTTATAATGCATAAAAATGAACGAGAAAAGGTTGGGAGAATCGTTTTTTTTTTTTTTTTTTGCCGTTATGTTATCTATTCTGAGCGTTGTGACAGGCAGGCTATAGAAATAGCTGGCTATCGACGAGGCAAATAAACTACCTATCTAAACAATAAACCAACTACCTAATTATGTCTATTTGAATAACAAACCAAATAATTAACGAATTATGTAACTAAAATATAAGAAGGTAGAATCTTTTGGTTACAGAAAGCAAGATGCACAATGATGGAGGGGAACCTATGTACGCTAGCCAACACTTCGACCTGTCGAAACTTTAGCTTGCGTATAGAGGGATCCACTTAGCTCTTATTCCTTTAGTTTTTTGCTTACTAACAAAATAATCAACCAAACAACCAAATAGCCAAAAACGAACTTCTTAGCTAAATTATTTTATAAATGACCAACCAACGGATTAATGAATTGAATAACTACAGTTGAATCTCGTTTTATTGAAGTGGGTTCTACATGTTCGTTACAACTGTCACTTCGTTATAGCGGTAATCATCATCATCATCAGCCTGACTATACCCACTGCAGGGCGAAGGCCTCTCCCATATTTCTCCAATTAACTCGGTTCTGTGCTCGCTGCATCCACTTGACCCCTGCGAACTTCTTAACCTCATCCGCCCACCTAACTTTCTGCCGCCCCCTGCTACGCTTTCCTTCCCTTGGAATCCAGTTTGTTACCCTAAGCGACCATCGGTTATCCTCTCTTCGGACTACATGTCTTGCCCATGCCCATTTCTTCTTCTTAATTTCCACTAGAATGTCAGTAACTTGAGTTATTTCTCTGACCCACTCTGCACGCGTCCTATCTATTAATGTTACCCCTACCATTTTTCGTTTCATAGCCCTCTGGGTTGTCCTCAACTTAAGTAGAACCCTCTTGGTTAGCCTCCACGTTTCAGCCCCACAAGTGAGTACAGGTAAGATGCAACTGTTGTACACTTTCCTCTTGAGCGATACCGGTAAGGTCATAATCTGCGAGTGCTTGCCAAATGCGCTCCATCCCGGTATTCTACCCTAAATACAACCCTAACACGGAAATGAGCTTATTTGCGACTATGTACACCGAGGGCGACATAGCTGGACTTTAACGTGCCGCCGATACGGATTGACGGAGCCTTCAACATTCGCAGCGGGCCCCCATCATGCGGCGCAGTAAAAGTACGCACTTACCGATAAGTTTGCTTGCCTAAAGCGCGCCACAAGTTTCTTCTACGGCCCGCATAGCATCCCGTTAACGGCAAACGGGCCTTAAAGAATTACTCCAGTAGATAAACACTGATAGAGCTATTAAGGCTATATTTATTCTCTTTCTAATTGCTCGACTGTTGGAGGTCGCTCAAAGAAAAAAAAAAAGAAAAGACAGGCGCGCGGTGGCAGTTTTTTTCATGTACCCGTTTTTGTCGGATTTGTAGTTGCGCTCACAAGCAAGCATTGCACAACACTTCAGTGCATCACAGAAATATCTCGTGGAGAATGCGTACGTCAGACAGTAGCCTTATATGAGCGCGCCCATCTGAGCAACAAACTGTTTTGTGTTTTTCATTTGAAATCGGCGCGGAGGAAATCAGCACACAAAGTACCCTCCCATTTTATCATGCGCAAGCAGCCAGGCCATAAAAACGGAAGCTAAGATGCGCGTTGAAGCAGGAAAGCAATCCGAGCTCACTTTGTACCTTGTGAAGCGTGGAGAAAGCGTCTAGTGACCTTGGCAGCACCGGTTAGTTTAAGTATACCGCAACAGCGTGCCGTGAGTAGCGCGCAGCGTGCATTGTTCACGTGTCGAGGACCCCATTTTCGGCGAAGAGAGCGTCAATTTTAAACCACTCGTCGAGGCTAACGATTATAGCAAAGGTAGCATGCAGGCACCGCTTAAGGCGCGATGCGATTTCCGCATGTATTGTGCTGCTCTCGACAGAGCAGGTTATGAGCAGTGATTGCAATTTCTGCAGTAAATCGGCGTATAGTAATGCTGGGCCTCGTGAATTGGACTGTATGTTTTACTGGAGGTTCGTTATATTCCATTGTCGAAATATGTTTCTTATGAGAACGGCTTTTTTTTTTTGTTATATAAATATTTCATTATAAACCGCCTCGTTAATGCTAAATATGACTAACTCTAGTATTCGCTCTGAATTCCTATTCATTAAAAGGCAGCAGCCGAGTGGGTCAGGGAACAAATGAGAGGTAATCAGATCTTAGTCACCAACATGCATATACGGTCCAGAACAGGGCGTATGATCCTATAAGGCAAGATATAACCAATGGTCTATAATAGAACCGATGTTGTGCCAAGAAAAGGCAAGTGTACAAGGGCCAGCAGGAAGTTAGGTTTGAGGATGAAATTAAGAGTTTGCGGGTACATGAAGGCCCCAACAGGCATATTACAGGAGTAATTTAAAAAATATGAGAGAGGCGCCTTTCTCCTGCTGGGGGAGTAATGGGGCTAGGAGTGCTGAATTAATTTTCTTGATCAATCAATCAATCAATCAATCAATCAATCAATCAATCAATCAATCAATCAATCAATCAATCAATCAATCAATCAATCAATCAATCAATCAATCAATCAATCAAATGATCATTTTTTCCCTTCTAAACCTCAAAGTGAGCATAGTGTGCATGCCTTACCTTGTCTAAAAGCAGCACGTATAATTCCAGCCAATATTTATTGGGTTCGATTTTTCAGAGCATTTTTTTCTCTGTCGTTTAATTTTTCTTGTTAAAAAAGATCGGCAGGAAAACATATCGCGAAAATGTTAATGTCTTCATAAAAAAAGGTAATGCAATAAACAACCAACTGGAAAAATCTAGAAGTTACAGAATGACACTTTACTTCCGATTTAGCTTTTTTTTTTTTATTTTTCACTGCGTTGAAGCAAACAAGCTGCACAATTATTTCGAGGGCCAGCAAATCGATTTCAGATTGCAGGAGATGAACATTCTTGATGCCGTTACTATCCCTTTGGAAATTATATAAAAGAATAAAGTAAGCAAAATAAAGCAACGCGAGAAGAGTTTCTAAGGAAAGCAGGGTGATGTAGAAACAGTCTCAAAAGCAATGGATCTTGTCGGGATAGCAGGGATGCTGAAAAATGGGACCTGTCGCTGCGAAAATAGGCCTATCCTCAATTTGGTTCGAGCACGCTGATTTGATTGTGCACATGTTTTGCTTTACTCTGAACTGAGTGCCACGGTACACACAGTCTATAAGAAACGAAAGGTGTGTTCGTTCTTGTCTTCCTCGGAACACCAGGTTCAGAGTCCTGTTTGTAAGACGTCAAACGGAGCACACATCCTTGTACATTTTATTTTATTTTTACCAACACAACTGAAACCAATCATTCCCTGGCGCTTCACAATGCAGAACACTCTATTTTATAGCCAGCAATGGGATATTGTTTTGTTCTTATGTGATCGCGTAAGCAAGAAATATTGGTGGGTATTTCACACAAGAATGATAAGTACAGCTAACATCTTTTTTTGCGTTTTACAGCACTTTTGCAGCCGTGCTTTCATATCGATTACGTCATCGACCTGGATGACAAATTGCGCTAATAGCGAAGTTACAGTTCGTAAAGTTATCAAGATATACGCCGTCGAGTATAGATTGCTCATTCTTCTACTGCAAAATGCTACGGGACATTTAGTTGCTAGTTGGCGGCCCAGCAGAGATGCACATAATCAGCCTTTCTTACTCATAAAGGTGATTCGATTTTGTGGGAATCACTTTTCAAAAATCGTTCAGACCGTTGATGAATTAAAGACAGCTTTAAAAACTCCCAAGTAGTAATACAGTGTAGTCACACAAAGTGGAAGCAAAAAGCCGCCCCTGAGTAACTCCCATAAAAAGAGAGACCTTTAATTAGTTCTGCAGGCAGCATAGCGGAGAGAAAAACCAGTGAAAGGAAAGTATAAAAACAATACAGGTTTGCCATAGAAACAAGATGCGGCAAACACTGTAAAGTGTATATTGGCTATATTTATTACGCCGCTTCACATCTGCTTGCTCAAGTTCAGTGTAATTATTGTCGCCGTTGTCCTAGTTGCTGAGAGTAACTTCACAGGGATAATTGATTAGTCACATTTTCCTATGCCTTTTGTCTGCAGCAGAAAATGTACCGTCAAGGAATGACAACAAGGGTACTCACCCATATTCGGTCTCAGGGAAAGGAAAATTTCGGTTATTGTTGGTATCAACTATACTCAACGATATTTTGCCATTGTTTTACGTTGTCTAATAAAGGCCTTAATATCATACTAAGAAAATGTTAAGAGCACCAGTTCTGAATTACAGTCTAATCTCTCGCTTTGAATTATGGAAGTTTAGTGTGGCATCCAAATCTGGCGCTCCGAGGCTTCGCCTTGTTCGAGGTAACCGGTGTTCAACATTTAAAATTATAGGCTGACATTCAAGACGCTTTGATGGTGAACTAGGTCTGAAAATAAATATACATTTTTTTCTCATATGCCTTATGCGTCTTAAGGCGTCATATTCATTTCCAATACACTTTATTATGGCTCATAGTAACGAAGTCAGCGCTACGACCTTTATCTTGTCATTTGAGGGGCTAACTCCGCGCAGCATTCAACAATCGAATAGCAAGAATTCGTACTGACTTTTTTGATGTGTACAAATTTTGATTTTCTGTCCATTTGGTACAGCACTTTTCTGCCTCTGAATGCCCAGAAGCCTAACGTGCTGTACGTATGTTCTTGCGCTGCAACGTACATATGAGGCTGCAGCGCCAAATGATTTCTGGGTCGTTAGGAATTTGGCCACAGGGGAAAAACCGGGTGACCTCATTTTCTCCCTTATCTGTGCCCAAACATGGCCCGAACAGCTTGAAACGAGGGAGAGGAGAAAGTGAGCTGCGGCAGCGGTTGGGGAAAAGACAAAAAAGTATACAAAATAAGAGAAATTTCACCGTTGCAACGCAGGGACATGCTAACGACGAATCAGGAGTGTGGAGCTCGGGCGAACACGTTGGAAAAGAAGAGGGGGAGGGGGGCAGTAGGAAGTGGGTGCCGGAATTTCTAGAACCGGAAATGGGCTCTTCTCAGCTTCCGGTTAGTGGTGTTCAGCGGGGGCAAAACTTTTCTCCGGTGGTGGCAACGGGCGGGTCCTGTTTCCTAGTCGCCGCCTGCTGGCCTCCTTCGGAAGCTTGTCCTAATTTACGTGCAGCGAGATTCATAGCAAGATGTGCGATGCGTTGCTTCAGATGAAGCCTTTTGCAGAAAAAAATGGAGGAGAGCTCACATATTTTAGGTAAGTGCACCAAGTTATGGTTTTCTTTGTTTTATGAAGACATGTTTTCATTGGTAAGCTCGAACGCTCGAAAGGTCCGAAATAACTTTTATTATCTGCCAGTTCATTAGCGTGGAAAAACATCGCGCAGTAAGCAACCCTCTTTTTTTTTTTTTTTTTTGCATTTCGCACTCATCGATGTGCAGTCGCAGCAGCCAGGATTTCATCTCCCATCGCATGTCATTCTCGCTATACTACTGTGGCGGGTACATCGCCTGAAGCGTATATCATTATATATTATTGCGGCCGTTGGTTGCCTTGAGCTAACATGTATTTTTTTTCCAGAAATATATTCTACTCGTGATGCGGTGATCACACTGTGCTCTTCTTATCTTTGATCAGTGCAAACTACCCTCAAGCGGCCTGTAAAGATTTTTCGTATGCCGAGCCTGCGGCTTGATTTAAGAAAAACGCTGTTATTAAACTTTGATAGTATCTAGTCTTCCTAGCGTGCGTGCGTTCCTTTTTCATCGTTTTACACACAACCCCGTAAGGATAGTCATAATATGAGCGGAAAGTGCAGAGGCGGTGCACTACCTAAGTAAACAATAGAAAAAAAAAATTGTGCCAAGATATCTCTCCAAGCAGGGAATGACGCCTCGCTGCTTAATGACTATTACATAAATTTCATAAATTTTTTGCCAACGACTAGAAAAGTTTCCGCCTTCAAAACGGGGCACAAAATTAACATTTGAGAGGGGTCAGCTCTTAATAATGCGTTCTCATTGATATTGCACCGGGCGGCAGACCTATACTGTTGAGTTGCGTGCAGTCGCGTTAAGCATCGGCTTTGCAATGAAGCAGACACAAATGTCTACTTCTGAGCTTTGTGTTATCTATCTTAATAAAAATTACATACAGGCAAGTATTTCGATTTCTTTTCGATTGCAATTAAGCCACAATTAAAGAAAACAATCTTAATTTTTACCATTATGTTTTTTCCACGGTCAACTTTATTTATTATCGTTAGCATTGTTAGTAACATTAGTTTTTATTGTTAGTAATAATAGTTAGAATGGAGTCCGAGCCTCATTGACGGCTAGTGTCCCTCACCATACAACGGTATTTTGACTCGTTTAGGAGTTTCATTGTATCTTTTCAGCTGTGCAGGGAGGCTTCTCCTGCTTACTAAACACTGTGCAACAAAGCAAGCTTTACAGGCGATTGCATTATGCCCAGGGCGACGGGCGCCGGAGTTTGCGGAGCTCAAAGCAGGTTATATGTTTGTATAATGGTATGAAAGATTAAAGATGTAGGTCTGCACCATTACACCCACTGCATCGCAGGTCGCTAATGAGGCAATAAGTTAATGTTCGAACTAACATTGTTCCTGATGAAGAACTACGACAATTTTTGGGTTCTTATAGCAGCAATCGTTAATCCCCAGTCTGCTGCTGAACCTATAATTGGCCGTTGTTGCTCGTTACGAAGAAAGCTGAGACATAATTGACTTCCGCATACTTTCGCGCTCAACTTACACCCCATGACAGGCATATCGACGACTTCTGGGCTTGGCTTCTAGGCGAAGAAGTTCTCTCTAGGGCAATGTGAAGAGCAGAGTCGGTCAGACATTATTAAAAACCAAGCAATACTAGCAACATACAGAAGAAATCTTACGAAAAGAGGCTGATACGCAAAATGATAAACGCGCCCGGGGATATGAAAGGGCACCATGTCAGCAGTGATGGAGATTGAGGTTGCGACTGGACGCGCGAAAGCTTCTTGTAGACGCTTCAGTGGCGAGATTAATAACCGCAGCCTTTGTTGGCACCCACATAACATGTCTCAGACGCTCCATTATGCTTCGTTTTTTGTTCTTATATTTTCCCCGCAGCTGATCCAAAGACACTTTCCACTTTCTCTGCCGTGCGTCGAAGGCTTTGCTTGTGTCGCCTGCAACTGCTGCAAGAGAAGCAGCGTCGGCTCAAGTTTGCTCCCACCTGCATTCTTCTCCCGGTCGTACGACGGAATCCCTTCGCGTAGACATGAACACAATAGGTCAGTTCCTTCAGCTAAACCAGATTGCGTGATACGGCGCCATGTCTTCGTTCACCAGCCAGTATAGCGCAGGAATGTGGAAGAGACAGGTCCCCATAGTTCGGAGCATCGGAGCTTTGAGCCTGGAGCATATAAAAAAGTAATAATAAAGAAACAACACATAATAAAGGGATTTTTAAGAGGTGGGCATATTACACTGTGTTTATTCTTTATGTATTAAACTTTATGGCCTTGTATTTAGTTTTTAGGCCATGCGTGTTAAACGAACAATACCACAAAGTAGAGTGTGAACCTACTTTTCGTAATGAGAATGACTAAAAACGCATTAAATTTTCTCTTTTGGTGTTATCTACGCGTGCGAAGTAATCGAATCTTTCTCCCTAATTCCTCATTTATTTTACGTCAGCGTTTTTGGCTATGCAGCTTTTCTATATGCTATTAAGGAAATTGCTAGCTTAACAGATTAGGGGCAGTGGGAACTAGAACGCAGTTACATAATCTAGTAGAAAAAAAAACAATAACTTTCGCATGTTTCTTATTTCCCCGCGATGAAGAATTCAGTACTCGCACTGAAGATTCAAGGCCTTTTTAAATTTAATGACAGCTGATTAATATTAGCAGTTTGTAATGAATGGCGGCTTTACGGAACGGTTGAATTAGAAGAAATCGTTCTTGAAAATGGAAACTTTCAACCCTCGGCCACATGCAAGGCACGGCAGGCATGTTGATGAAGAACTTGCAGTGTCAATTAGGTCTAGGAAGGAAATAATTCTTTCACTTAAAAATTGTTAGTAAAGCCAATCTCTTTTTTGAGCCAATAACGAAGTAAACATGCGCATGGTTCAGGTTTTTAGGTCTTGTATAAAAAAAGCTGTGCTTGCATTGTGGTGCTTGTAAAAACTCCCCTAAAGCAGCAGCTTCTGAATAAGAAGCTGTGAATTCATTCGGCACCATGCCTAGTATTATAACAAGTTCCGCTCACGTACTTCGATGCAGGAACAGGGGTTTGGTCGCACATGATTTCACAAAACAATTTGCAAATCCCGCTGGCTATGGGAAGCACTACGTGGCCACACGTTCAACAGAGTTGTTCAAGGTCGAGAAAGGCCGGGAAAAAAAAAAAAAGGGAAATGCGGCTGAATATCAGTAAAAACCAGTAGTGAAATTAGTTTCTTTAGATATATGCTCAACACTGATGGAATGGTGCGTCGTTGCTTCACAAATATTTCAGCTACGGGTCTTACGAGTTCTCTTTCTGAAATTGTATGCATTAGGTTCAGATATAACAATTCGGGAATATATGCGCTTTCGGAGGTTTTCTATAAAAAGAACCCCCTTACCAGCTACGTGCTGAGCATGAGTTCATTATCATTCGATTATACGAAATACGTTTCGGTGTGATGGCTGCTCTAAAAAAAAGCCATTCACTATGCATTGACTCTTATTTCGTGCCTGCTGTCCCCGTGAGACGGATTTTTGAACTACTTCCTTGTTATAAAGGATTCGGCGAAAATACTATTTTAGTGAGGGGAGGCGTAATATTGTCCCGTTGGCAAACACAAATACTGAAGGAACCATGCCAGCCTCAGACTTATGCCGGGGTGTGGGCCCGCGGTCTGTAATTTCATTCTAGTTCTCCAAAAGATAAGTCTTCTCCTTAGCATATTTTTATGTGGTGGCAAATATGATAAACTAATACGTTCTACTGGGGAATTGTTGATAACCCTCACTGCATCTAAAAAGGCGGTCTTTTGTGGTGACTATTGTTTTGTGTTCAGTTCTTCAGTAAACCCACGAAAACTCAAATTCACCCCCCCGCCCCCACAAACACACGCATAGATCCCTGCACGTGTGAGCAGAAATGCACACACACACACAAAAAAAACCCTTATTCGAATGTTATGGCTCAGAGAAGATGCCTAAATCAATCTAATGTCGAATTATCGTCCATCGAACAAAACCCACTGCATATTGTTCCACCTAAACATAAATTTATACCTGCAACAAACTGGAAATCATTCATTGCTCTACGCGTGACATATGCATGGAAATAAGTATTCTTGGTGGCAGAAAGTTGCGTAGCTTTCCTTTGTATGCATAATATTTGCTCTAGGGTGGATTCTAAAGAGTAATTACTGCTCGAAGTGTACAAAATCTACTTACCTTAAAGGATTTCCTAAACATGGGACAAATATCGCTCCCAACTCGAGGTCATCGATTAGCTCTCCCCACGCCGTCTGATCTACTTGTCGCCCCCGCTAGATTAGTTGATAGGGAGACCGCTCCGGAGAGGCAATCTTCCCGGATACGACGTCCGAAACTGGACAAATTTTTCGTCAACTACAAGGTTTCAGAGAAAGCTATGTAGCTTTCCTCTCACGCCATGCGGCTACTCTTGCGTGAATGGCAATGCGTATAATCATTATTTAATACTATTCTCCTTCCGCGCACACACAGACACTCCCATGGTTGCTGCCGCAATTTAGACGGAGCATAAACCATTACGGCAATATGCACACATCGCTCTGTTTGAATTATTCCTCCTGGAAATAGCTAAGGTCAAAACGACTTTTTAAGCAGAATATTAATATTTGAAGAGGGAGAGTTCGCTGCTTCTATTTAAATTGCAGTGTTTGTTTTTTTGTTCACTTTGATATATTTTGTACCTGAGGATGTACTGTCATGAAGATGGAGTACTGTAGAGTTGAACTTCTTACGCCTGAGGTGTAATGTTTTAATTTTTTTTTTTACTTCCTTTAAGAGCGCAAATTGCTAGCCATAGCGTTACTGTTTATATCTATTTTTAATGCTATTCTCTTCCAATGCACTGCGATTGGAGATTCTCTTATTTATCGCCGGTACTTGTGTTCTGATATTCTTGGCACGCCGATAAGCACATTCTTAATGCATGCTGGGCGACACCTGTTCCTGGCGAGCCGACTGTTTATTTCAGCCTGAAGGTGCTCGGGAAAGTTGGCTTTCGGTTGAAACGCTCTTATGACAACAAAAATTGTATATATTTTTTTCTCATATGTGTGTCAGAGACTTTAGTCCACTCCCTTTCTCACAACTTTATGCCCTGTATACTAATCCTCTACTCTTGACATTTGGCCCCCTGATGGACACCTCCAATTAGAAAATAAGTGTTTAGGTCAGCATAACTTATTGAAGTAACAAATCGATTTCCTGAGCTGCAAGGCAAGTAACTCCCATATTTTATAAGCCTAGCTCTCAGTACAGTCCTCACGGGAAAGTGCTTGAGGCGGCCAGAAATTTCGACAGAGATGCCGAGGAGCCTTTCCATAAACATCCTGACCTTGGCCGAACCTTTCAAAGCCTTGCTTATTTCTGCCCAGATGAATACTTGCTCGTAGTGAATCACGTAAAATACAAAGAAGCTATTCTCGTTAGCTTCAGTTTTAACCGTATTCCCTTCTTATTACGCCCTTTTTTAGGTTCCTTGACCCTGACGCCGCTGCTGTTTGCACTAATGATTCGCGGGCATTGCACGCTTCACACCCTGGGCTGTTTACTGCTTAAATATATTTCACTGTTCCTAGCCACCAGCATCTCCCAGCAGTCTTGCCCTCCCTAAACAGCTTTTCTTCTCTTGCGTTCAATTTCTTCTATTCTGGGGTCCAAGACTCCTCGTGTTGCTTCCGTTTACACAGACGCTTTCGACAGAATTAACGAAGTCAATATTTTTTCGTGGAACGCATCCACATTTTTGCCAGAGGGCAAGTTTCTTGTTGCCCTGAGGGACTGTAAGCTTTCCTTCGATTTCTTTTTATCCTGTTTGCCAAATCGGCCGTGGCTCTGCTGGCGTCGAACCTGCCCATAATTGCTCGGTCCAGCGCAGCTTTGTTGTTGCAGTTCCTAGGTTGAGCCGGCAACGTCGCGTGGCTAGAGTAAAAAAAAAGTAAGAAAAAGACCTTAGTTGGGCTGTTCTTTTCAGTGCCCACGCTGGCAGCTCTGTCTATCTTTGCTATGCCTTAGCTCCATCTAATTAGCGCTAAAGCGCGCACTCTCTGGCGGCTTAAAGAAGAGGTAAATAATTTTAACCGACTTGCGCTACTTTTCATGCGCGCAGCTGAAGAAAAGACGAGGCAGACAAGAAAAAATGAAAATTGCTGAGATCGCAAAGAACAATGCGCACGCGCGAAGTGCGTCTATCATTTGAAGGAGAAGGAATAAGCCGTACTTTCTGTTTTGGGTATGATTTAAGGTGTTCCGCAGGAGCAGTAACAGGGTGCTGCACGTGCGCGTGCTTCTCTGAATTAAAATGAACATAAAAAGAAGGCAGTCGAATGCAGCGCATTCTCTGAAGATAATTAGGAGCTGCATGCGCGCACACTTTGGAAGCGTAGCCAATCAATTAACCGTCGTAAAGAGCTTATTGTTCTTTGTATTTATCGGAAGCGTTGATTTGCATCTTGAAAGTAATGACTGTTGTTGAAACTGCTGGCCGTGAAGTCCGCCTCCGTTTAAATGGACTGCAATAATTAAGTGCCTGCGCATCGACTGCTTTACATTCCATGCCTGATTATGGAAACTTTTTTTTTTGCCTAGTTTGTCTTGTCTAGTACTTCTTACCCTGAACCCTAATTGAGCTAGAGCAGTGTAATAAATAAGGAATGAGAAAATTGGTAACCGCTAGATGCTCACTACAAATTCCAACAACCGTGGAACTTAGTTAACTTGATGTGTGAAACCATGCCGAAGGGAGTAGACTGACAAGATAAACGCTGATAAAAAAACAAAAAAAAACAAACAAACAAACAAGTGAAGTAATTAACGGTTAACTCAGCTTGCTCAGATATCTCATTGGAGATTCCAAAGTCTGTCAAACCTTGGTTTTTATTTACGCATCAGCTCTAAAAAGGAACATAGTTTCAACTCCCCCCCCCCCCCCCGCACACACAGACACACACACATTGTAAGGAAGCGTAGAGTAGGCAGTGGAAAGCCCTCGTTTTGAAATTGAAAAAAAAAAAAAATTCAGAGTGTGGCTAGACTTCTCATATAAACACTGCCTAGTCGGGCCGCCACTACTCCCAAGTCACAGAACTGAAGAAGTTTGAGATGTCTTCTCAGGGTGACCACCACACAAACGTACACAAGTGAGCTTTGCTTTCAGTGGAATTACAACATAAAAAATCGCGAGTGCCCTCACTCTCCCATCAAGACAGAAAAATTGATGTGGACAAACCACAACGTATTTATTCGAATCTAAAATTAGCATTTTTCGTAACATTTTGCAACAAGCTCTTAATTCGGCTTGGATTCGAAAATTTATATGTTTAATCTATTACTTCAGAAAAAAAAGGAAACAAAAATGTTACCAGAAGCTTAGCTCCGCTTAATTTGATTAACACGCACCGAAGCCGTGCTTAGCATAGTTCGGCGCGGCTTTTCTTGGAGTTTTAGCATTTCAAGTCTAGCACAGAGTTTGAGGAAGCGTTGTCTGCACTAAAGTGGGTTTAGTTTTTTGAGGTAACTAAGTGTACAGAATATGTCTGTCCTCTCGACAGACACCTCCCGCCGCGATGGTGCAGTAGTCGGGATGCTCGACTTTTGTGCCCAAGGGTGCGGAATTGAATCCTAGCCTCGGCGGCCGCTTTCCCATGGAGGCGAAAAGCAAGGTGCCTGTGAGCCGTGCAATAGCAGCGCACGGCAAAGGACACACAGGTGATCGACAGTTCCGGAGCCTTCCACTACGGCGTCTCTCATAGCTTGATTCGATTTGGGACGTTAAACACCAGAAACCAAACCATCTCGTTGGACACTTTTACTTACAACGAACGGCATGCAATCGGAGGAACCCATGCCATCGGTTCGAATCCCTATCGTTAGTCTCCAAATTAACTAGAAAATGGATGCTTAATGGGAAGCAAAATGGCATGGCATCGCCCTAAACACTGCACAAAGCACAGTTGCGTCAAAAGTTTGGTACGAATCCAGGTTATATATATTTTTTTAATCTTGCACATCGCACCTTCGATGCATTGCTGTTGTTGTGGCTGTAGGAAGAAAGGAAAGAAAATGCACGGGCCTGCTACTGGCTCTGTAGCTGAGCAGAGAAAAAAGAAAAAGAAGAGGGGGGAAAGACGCACGCCGCAACAGCCGTCGTGTACCACCTAAGCGGCGGCGGGTGCAATGATGGCCTACAACAGATAAACATTTGGTGGCTGGCTAGCCCCCACTGCAAGCGGCGTTGACCTACCGTTCCAGCCCCGTAGGGCTAGGAACAGCCACCCTTCACCCCTCCCAGGAAGCGTTCTCTTCGATGCATGCCACGCATGAGTCAGCTAAATAGTTCTTCTAAAAATCCACAGAACGCCATTATAAGACAGCACTGCTATCAGTACTCGTAGCCGTAGTTGACGGAACCACTTGTGAGTGAGGCTGTATGACTTCATACAGGTGGTGCCACGTGACCTGACAGCATGAGCATTGTATATGAACGGTGCTTGGAACTCCGAGAAGAGCGGGCACGAGGCTTTCGGAAAATAAATGTCATCGTGTTTTTCAGCTGTTGCCATTTTTAATTTTCTAATTTATTGGTCTGCTAACATTCTAAGTAAATCCTTCTTGTCCCTGGCCTTTAAGTTTCGGCTGTCGGCTTAAAATCACCCTATCTAGATTCGAGAAAACGTGGTAATTATACTCTTTCTGTAATTACCAGGGTGGGAAGGTAAGACAAGGACAACAGAAACAAGGACACTAGGGCTCATTTTCTGTCTTTTTGTCTTCTTCTCGTGTTCTCGCCTTAACTTTACGAATAGTAAACCAACCATTCCAAGTTGCTGCTCTGGCTTTGCTACAAGGACTGCCAACCGTAGTATACGCTTCTTTACTTTATCGGCATGAATAAAAACGAACTGATTACTACCGAGTTCTGTTTTAAAGTGACCTGGTTCGACTGAGCGATCGTTAAGGTTTATTGCGCAGTAGTCAGAGGCCATAATAAAATTCTTAGGTTACTTTTTGTCTAACACCCATGCTTTTAGTTGGACAGTAGATGATACCCCTGACGTCCTTGTAAAATTTCTATGGGCTTTGATGGTGCTGCAACAGGGAAGTGTCGTCCTGTACGTCTATCATTCATAAAAAAAAAAAAGAAGTTTCGTTCTTTTATGTTTTTTTTTTACAAGTGCTGCCCGCATTCCTCTTCGTTGCAGTTTACTTATTTGACGTTCCCGATAAATCTTTCCAACGGCTATGTGCACTAAATAAAAATTACAACAGAGTCTCTCGATCTTAACCTCTAAGAAGAAATAAGGCGCCTTACAAAAAAAAAAAATACAAGCAACACTAGGCATTAGTGTTTGATCTGTGTGACAGTTAAATTGGTTCACAGGAAGGGAAAGGCGCAGTAACTGTCACACTTGCTCTGTGGACACCCGAACCGCGCCGTAAGGGAAGGGAGGAAGGTGGGAATGAAAGTGGAAAGAGAGAAAGAGGAGCCGTAGTGGAGGGCTACGGAGTAATTTCGACCACCTGGGGATCTTTATCGTGGTCGAAATTACTCCGTAGCCCTCCACTACGGCTCCTCTTTCTCTCTTTCCACTTTCATTCCCACCTTCCTCCCTTCCCTTACGGCGCGGTTCGGGTGTCCACAGAGCAAGTGTGACAGTTACTGCGCCTTTCCCTTCCTGTGAACCAATTTAACTGTCACACAGATCAAACACTAATGCCTAGTGTTGCTTGTATTTTTTTTTTTTTTAGCAAGTTTTTGCGTTATCTGAATGAAGTGCGAGTTAGCTTATTACGTTTGGAATTTGGAATTGCTGCCACATTAGTATGAAAAATGAACGAATAATGTACAAGCCCTCCATAATTGAAGGGTTTGGCAGAAAATAAATGAGGTGGTCAATTCACATTTTGTTCAACCTCAGAAAGTCTAACATATTAAGCCAACGACGTACTTGAGGTGTAATCTATACTTTGAAAACTTATGGGAATAATGGCTGTAAGAATTTACGTCAGGCGCTCGTTGAGGGCTATGGATGGATGGATGGACTAAACTTTAATGTCCAACAGATAAGGTGATCTACCCACCCCCCGACACGCAGGCCAAGGGGCGGGTGCCACCGCCTCAGAGGCAGGCCGGGAGGTCTTGGGACCCAGCAGCCTCTTCAGCCAGCTGGACGAGTAGGAGCTGGAGCTCAGGGTCCGAGCTGCGCAGCAGGGTCTCCCAGGTGTCTCTACAGCCTATATTGTTCGTCCTCCTGGGAGAATACGGGCATTCCCATATTATGTGGTCGAGGGTCCCTCTCGCCCCACAAAGATTGCACTTGTCACTCCTAGCCTCAGGGAACATGTGGTTCGCCATAACCGGGTGCGGATATGTACAAGTTTGCAGTCGCCTCCACGCCACTGCTTGTCTGCTGTTTAATTTCGGGTCTGGTGGGGGTACCAGTCTACGATCCAATCTGTAGTGCTGCGTGATCTCCCCATTTTTAGCAAGCACTCTCCGCTTCCTCGGACATCAAGTGGCCCTGTAGCGGCTCGGCGGTAGAGATCTCGAGCCAGCTTGTGGGCCGCCTCGTTGCCGGGGACGGCTTCGTGCGCAGGAGTCCAAATTATTTGAATTTTCCTATCCAACTTTTTCTGGCCTAGGATTCTGGCTGCTAAGGGCGATATCCTACCCTTGCTAAAATTTTGTAAGGCAGTTTTGCTGTCACTGATGACAAACTTCACTTCCGTTCCGACGCAAGCTAATGCGATCGCAGTTTCCTCGGCTATTTCTGAAGATGTAGGTCTGTATCAGTTTCATAAAATTTTTTTTTCCTTTAACCCTCGGCCTCTGTTGGCCACCCACCTAATTAGGCTCAGGGTCTGCATCGCGTGATTCTCCAGCCTCTTGATGGTCTCGCCATTATGTCCGTGTGACTGGAGAATCAAGCCCAAGGTTCTGATTTGCTCGACTATTGGTACCTCGTTACCCGCCACTTTAATTTTGATCTCCGACGGTGCCTTGCACCTTAAGTGCTTCGGATTGTATATAAACAATTCTGATTTCTGCGGCGAGCACGCTAGGCCTCTCTCTGCCGCGTAATCGACTATAATGTCGGTGGGGGCTTGGAGCAGGTTTTCGACGCATGAATCACTTCCCCGGTTGACCCAAAGGGTGATATCATCCGCATATATACTAAATTTTAATCCTTCGAGCTTTGCCAATTGCTCGGGGAGTTCCCTCATAGCCACGTTGAAGAGGGCTATGGAAGAATTTTGTTCACATGGGCATAGAGGTCAACGGGAACAGAGGTCGCAGTACAAAGACGCTCTTATATTTTACTCTGCTGCAGTATCGGATATCGTGAAGGCCTCACCTTCTAGAAAACGGGTCCACGAGCCATGGTCTGAGTGACAACTGCAGTCCTTCTTAAACATTTCTGGCTTATTTAGGGTAAAATAAAAAACCTTCAATAAGAAGAAACAACATCGTGTGCCACCGTGCTAGAAACATGCTGTCGAGGAGAGCGACAATGGACCACCAAGAATAAAACACAAGGGGGGTTAAGGCTTTACCACGGCAAGACAAAACACATTGCGATGCGAATAGGGCGAGGTATAGGACCAAAGCGCTAATGGCGGAGCAAGAAACATTGCTCCTCGCGTGGCAGCAACTCACGCAAAATACGCCTATGTCATTCCTGCAGGCACTGCTTCCCTCTTCTTCCGGCAATTCTTCGTTCCGCCGTCCGTGCAATCCCGCTGGCTCGTGACGCTCGCTGGCCGCCCCTCGCTGGTCTCCCGCTTGCAAAAGCCGCGAGCTTCGCTTCCAACACGCTTATCTACACTCGTCTCCCAGCCGATAACATGCCGCCCCTGGAATGGGCAGTTCGTGCATGCGCACTCATGGTTCCCGAGAAAACATCAATACAAACAGGAAAAAGCGCGTGCGGTTTGAAAACGCTAAAAGGGGCTTCGGGGCCTAAAAATCGAAACTACAATATTTCGCCAGAAAGATTCAGCGGTTGCTGTAATGGCGACCATTAAAGATGTATCCGCTTATAATTTGTCGAAAATCAGTTATAATATATTATATTTTCCATTTGCAAAGTTAGAACAAGCTACTTAGTATTTAGACGCGAAACTAATTACAATATTTGTTACATGGGCGCAGAGGCGCTTACTGTCTCCAATTGCATTTGTTGTTATTGTCCGGTGGCCCGCGTACTTTTACGTGTTCAACGTACCCCATAGGAAGTCAAAAAATGACAATGGAAATAAAATAGTGGTGCTGAATAAATAGCGGTGAGGGAGAAGATATTGTGTCTTACCGAACAAGACACAACTCCTGAGATCATAATTTTCCATCCACATATTTTTTGCCCCATTTTCCCACTCCTCCCTGCCTTGCCTCTCTCCAAATCTTATTCATGATTAAGACTGATTTATAAATGGTCAAACTAAAGAGTTACAAAAAAAGAAAAAAGGAGCACCCGAGGCACAAAAAAAAAAAAAACATTCAAATTTGTGTGCTCAATTTTAGGCCTGGACCACTGTGAGTACACATCATTCGCAAAAAAATGATGGTTATAAGAAACGAAGCCTGTGTTGCTGCACGGTAGTCTGTTACATCAACGGGAATTTATGCTGATGAACATCTCAGCCAATAGAAGCTTATAGCCCTGCAGCAAGGATGAATACTAGAGTAGATATATATATATATATTTAAAGAGACAGAGAGAGAGAGAGAGAGAGAGAGAGAGAGAGAGAGAGAGAGGAAGGGAGGGAAAGGTCGTGCTATGACCGAAATGTCGAAAAAAAATAATGTTTTAAGTTTTAAATGCGACGCTCTGAACACACTATTTTTAATCAGTTGCCATGACAAAGTTTGATATATATATCTCTCTCTCTCCATATATATATATATATATATATATATATATATATATATATATATATATATATATATATATTGTGAGCCTTCTGTGGACCTTCTTTCATTTGTACATGCCATTATCTTCTTTGATTTGTACATACCATCATCATCGTCCCGCGGCGCCGGCACCGGCGCGCGCCTGGGTTCCTGATCGGATTAAAACGCTAGACAAGGCTTCGCTGTCCTTGCCGTCACGACCTCGCCGTCTCGACCTAGCCTTCTTTTACAAGTGGTGGAGGTGAAATTTGATCCCCTTGCTGCCTTGGGCCCTGCCTCTCGCTGGAGCTACGTTCCGGTCGCCGTTTGGCAACTGCCACCATCGCTATGTCTACCGACAGTACCCATGAACAGGCCGGACCCTCTACCTCGGCTGCACCACCCCCTCTGACTGTGCCCACACGACAGCGCGACCCGCCGCTGTTCGCTGGTCGTCGGGATGAAGACGTCGATGACTGGCTTGACACCTATGAACGCTGCAGTGCCTACAACCGGTGGGACGATGCTCTGAAATTTCTCAACGTCTCTTTCTACCTTATTGAGGTCGCCAGGAATTGGTTCATTAACCGCGAGCCCCACAGAACTAACTGGCCCACCTTCAAACAGCAATTCCGACAATACTTCGCCGACCCGGCAGTTCGGACTAAGATCGCGAAGACCAAGCTCGCTTCACGGCTTCAAGGTCCTGATGAGTCATATGCGTCTTACATAGAGGCCATACTTGCACTCTGCCGGCGTATTAGCCCCACCATGGCGGAACCTGAACGAGTACACCACGTCCTGAAAGGAATCAATTTTATGGCGTATAGCATCCTAGTTGCTCAGAATCCTTCAACTATTGATTCCATTATTACGACCTGCCAACGCATCGACCAGCTGCAGTCCTCCCGATTGCATCCCGCCAACGCTACTGGCCCAACCTATGCTGATCTCGATCTGCGGGCACTTATTCGAGCCATCATCCGCGAGGAGCTCTAGGCCCTCAAGCCTGTCTGTCGACACGGGTGCGATCATTCTTCCGTAACTTCTAATGACGGCGGTCTCCGCAGCATCATTAAAGAAGAGCTGGCAACAATCACCCAACCTATGGCATCTGACCCTCCGGCACCCCGCCCAGTACCGACTTACGCGCACGTCGCAGCATTCCCCCCCCCCCCCCCTCCTTTGGTTCCCCCGCCCCGACCGGCACCAACCTAGAATCACGTCAATGCAATAGCGCCGACTCAGCCCGCACCACCCTATTACGCACCTTGGCACCCCTCCCGACCAATTTGCTATTACTGTGGCATTAGAGGACATATATCCCGCTTCTGTCGTCGTCGCCTCCAGAACGAGCGCCGTGGTTACGATACCTTCGAAAGTGACATGCCTTCAACGTCATATTATCAACGCCGGTTTATTCCGAGCCCACCTCGAAGATCATCCCGACCTCCAGAATCCTCGTCTGAGCCTCGTGGAACCCATGCATCCTGACGTCGGTCCCTATCCCCATACCGCCGCTCAGTTTCCCCTCTCCGACCTGCAACAACTCTCCCTGTCCGCCATCCGGAAAACTAAGCGTTGCAGTTTCCGGAGGTCAAACTGCAGTCTGCGAACTAACCAAAAGTCCTCCAGATCGCCCGCATAATGTGATTTCTGTTTTCGCTGAAGAATTGCCGGTCGAAGCATTGATTGATACAGGGGCTGAGATTTCTGTCATTCACGCTGATATGTGCTACCAACGAAAAGTGAAAAGTTCGCGAAAAGTGATGACACCATATGATGGGCCTGAACTCCGTGGAGCCAATGACGTCCCTTTGCGCCCTTTAGCAAAGTGCACCGTACGAGTTGTTATTGACGGCGTCCGCCATCATGTGCAGTTTTCTGTGCTCTCACCATGTGCGCATCTGATGATTTTTGGATTGGATTGTTTGTCAACCGCTTCGGCGTTAATTTCTTGTGGCGACCGCGTTATCCATATGACAGACAGCGATTTTTCATGTGAAGTTTCTGAACAACATCATCCCCTCGTTGCCGCCGCTGATACTGTTCTGCCTCCTCAGTGCGAAAAACTGCTTACCGTTGTTTCTGACCACATCACTGACGGGGACGTACTCATCGCACCATCTTATCGTCATCTTGCACGCGGTATCGCCTTCCCGTCTAGTCTTGTGAGGTTCTGCAACGGCTCAGCGACAGTCCAGTCCAGTTCAGTCGTTCAGTCGTGTCCGACTCTTCGTGACCGTATGGACCATGTCACGCCACGCTTTCCAGTCTCTCACGCTTTCCGGTCTCTCACGGTCTCTTCAGCGACAGTAGCGGCCACTAACACTTCACGTGAACCCCTCGTGTTCCTAAAAGGAACTTCTCTCCCCTGCATGATGGATGTTCAACCTTTGTCCTTGATGGTGCTCACCGCCCCTCTGCCTCAGCAGCGTGTTTCGCCAGACGTCTCTCTTTCGGTTCTCACAAAGACTATTAATCCTAACCTCACGCCGAACCAACGCCAAGAACTGCTGACATTGCTTCGACAACACCAAGCCATTTTTGATGCCACTTCCCCACCACTGGGACGGACTAGTGTTGCGCACCATCGCATTATTACTGAAGGTAAGTCTATCGTTCGCCGACGGCCTTATCGGGTTTCCCTCTCTGAACGAAAATTAAATTAATTGAAGAAAATGTAAATGACATGCTCCATCGCAATATTATTCGTCCCTCGACAAGCCCATGGTCCTCCCCAGTAGTGTTAGTTAAAAAAATGGACGGCTCGGTACGCTTTTTTGTTGATTACCGCGCACTCAACAAAATTACCCGCAAAGATGTATACCCAATGCCAAGAATCGATGACGCCCTTGACTCTCTCCAAGGCGCCGAATATTTCTCGACTTTGGACCTCCGCTCAGGTTATTGACAAATACCTATGCACGAGGACGATAAAGAAAAAACCGCTTTCGCAACTCCCGATGGCCTTTACGAATTTAATATTATGCCTTTCGGACTTTGTAATGCACCAGCGACATTTGAAAGGATGATCGATATTGTGCTTCGTGGCCTAAAATGGAGAACCTGTTTATGTTACTTGGATGACATTGTCATCTCTTCGTGAACTTTTAACGACCATCTCACGCGCCTGAATAAGGTCTTCACGTGTCTCGCTTCAGCGGGCCTTCAGCTCAACACCAAGAAGTGTCACTTTGCACAGAAGGAAATTAAAATATTGGGACATCTAGTCAGCCATGACAGCATTCGTCCAGACCCTGAAAAAATCATCGCGGTCTTGAACTTTGTTCGTCCACAACGGACTACAGAATTGCGCTGTTTTCTCGGCCTGGCGTCTTATTTCCGGCGTTTTATAAAGCATTTTGCAAGTATTGCTGCTCCACTTCATCAACTACTTAAAGCACGTAGCCCTTTCGTGTGGACTGAACAGTGCGAAGCTGCTTTTAATAACCTGAAGCACGCCCTCACATCAGACCCTGTTCTTGGCCACTTCAGTGACAGCGCTCCAACCATCCTGCACACTGATGCCAGTGGTCTCGGTCTTGGCGCTGTGCTTTTGCAGCGCGATGCAACTTCGCGTGAGAAAGTGATTGCCTTCGCCAGTCGGACTATGACTCCAGCTGAGAAAAACTACATCCTTACCGAGCAGGAGTGTCTTGCCGTCGTCTGGGCTGTCCAAAAGTTTCGCCCTTACCTATACGGTCGGCACTTCACAGTTGTGACCGATCATCATGCTCTTTGCTGGTTGTTTTCGCTCAAAAATATGACAGGCCGACTTGGCCGTTGGATTCTACGCCTGCAAGAATACAATTTCGACGTCACTTATAAATCGGGCCGCCAACACCAAGACGCCGACGCTCTTTCTCGCTATCCACTTTCGGAATCGGCTTGCTGTTTTTCTTCCCAATGCATTTCCACCTGTGACCACAGCCAACCATCTCTTTCCTCGACGTATATCACAACAATTTCATTTGACGACTCTGAGAATAAACACGCCCTCCGCTCACAGCAATTAGCCGACGCCTACTGCCGTCCCATCATCGACCGCCTTATTGGCGCTTCGGACTCACCCAATGCTCGACTTCGCCGACAACTTCGCAATTTCAGGCTCGAATATGGCATCCTACTCCGCTTCGTGTATTGCCCTGATGGAACTCGCTAGATCCCAGTCGTGCCGCGTGTGCTTGGCCCACGTATACTGGCGGCTCTCCACGATGACGCTACTGCAAGTCACCTTGGTGTTGACAAAACCTACGACCGCGTGAAAAAACGATTCTTTTGGCCTGGCCTATCTTCCAGCGTTGCCAAATACGTTGCATCCTGCCCTCTGTGCCAACGTCGCAAACGGCCGACGTCTTCACCCGCTGGCCTTCTACAACCTGTTCCCTGTCCAGCCACGCCATTCGACGTAGTCGGCATCGACTTATATGGTCCCCTACCTCTCTCTGATGGGGGTAACCATTGGATTATAACAGCTGTCGACCACCTTACACGCTACGCTGAGACAGCACCTGTACCGACCGGTTCCGCTCAAGAAGTAGCAAATTTCTTTTTGCGATCAATTGTATTGCGTCATGGCGCTCCTCGGGTGCTCCTAAGTGACCGCGGGACGGCCTTCGTATCGACAGTCGTTGCCGAAGTTCTTTACGCGTCATCCACCCTTCATAAGACAACCTCGAGCTACCATCCCCAGACTAACGGGCTGACTGAGCGATTTCACCGCACCTTATCGGATATGATCTCCATGTACATCACAGCGGATCATAGAAATTGGGACACTATTCTACCATTCGTCACTTTCGCCTATAACACAGGAGTACAGCGGACTACCGGTTATACTCCATTTTTCCTCGTTTATGGCCGTCCTCCCACTACAATTCTCGACGCTTACTTCTTCTCTACGCCCGACTACCCCACATCCTACCCAGTTCTTATCTCGTGTGGCCAGATGTCGTCATCTTGCCCGCCTCAACACAGCAGCGTGCCAGGAAGACCGCAAGAGTCGCTACGATTCTACGCATCGCGTGGTCTCTTATCGTCCCGGTGACGAAGTACTGCTTTATACACCACTGCGCACCCCTGGCCTTAGTGACAAATTCCACCACCGCTACCTTGGCCCCTACGAGATCATCAGCCAAACCTCTCCAGTTAATTGTAATTCACGCCTTTTGATCCCCCAGCCGATCGACGCCACCGTGGAACTGAAATTGTTCATGTTTCTCGCTTGAAACCGTTTGTGCACCGCGGTACATCGGTTAGTTAGGAGTGGCCAGGCTGGCCGGCCGCTTCCGACCCCCCGGGCAGATTGTGTGAGCCTTCTGTGGACCTTCTTTCATTTGTACATGCCATCATCTTCTTTCATTTGTACATACCATCATCATCGTCCCGCGGCGCCGGCTCCGGCGCGTGCCTGGGTTCGTGATCGGATTAAAACGCTAGACAAGGCCTCGCTGTCCTTGCCGTATATATATATATATATATATATATATATATATATATATATATATATATATATATATATATATATATATATATATATATATATATATATATATATATATATCCCTGTATGCAATCGAGTAAAGGCAGCATGCTTCGAATAACCAGTGCATTTTTACGCCAGTACATCGCTGGCATGGTAAATTTTCCTGTCGGCATCAATAAAGGTTAAAGAGCAGAATGGAAGCACAGTAAGAAAAGAAGGCCAATCCATAAGCTATCTACTATTAGTGCAGTTCATACGGTATGAAGGATGGTTTGAGGGATTTGAAGGCGGATACGAATGTGGTAAGCTCTGGGGAATAACCGCATGAATCCGTCAGAAAAAAAAAAAAAATCGTTTTGAACGTCATATGCGATTTGAAAGGCCCACTTGCTGCTTAGATGGCCCCGTGAAGAAATACATTGGGTTAAAACTAAAGCCCGATGTCTCTCAGAAGTGGCAGCGCAGCTGGTGCGCGCAGGTGCAGGCTTACAGCTGTACGCCGGCGCAGATCTGAATATGCGCTCGCGTACGGAGCTTGCAGAAAGCTCCTTCTTGTTGCTGGGGGATCAGTGCATTTCACTTCATGTCCAGGGCAAGGAAAGAAAAAAAAAAACTTACCTCTCTGAAACCTCGACTTCGTGGGCGTAACTCCGAGTGGGAGGCTCATCGAAAAGAAGAGCGACTACAGGATAAAAAGTAGGGAGGTAACAATATTTATGATAGGTTATTTAGTCTGACCTTAATTGAAGGGCAACAAAGGTGCAGCGGTTATCTTTATTGGCATCACTACAAGCTTGACTACACCCAATAGAGAGTAAAGGGCTGTATCATATCCTTCCAATTAACTTCGTCCTGTCCCAGCTGTGCACTACCTAATCTCCGCAAGGTTTCTAATCTCGTCGGCCAACCGAAGGTTTTGCCGCTCCATTCTACGATTGTGTTCTCTTGGAATCCAGTGAGTTATCGTCAGCGGCCATCGGTTATTTTGCCTTCTCATTATATGCCCTGCACACATCCATTTCTTCTTTTTGGTTTAAACTGGAATATCATTAATTCGCGTTTGCTCCGTGGTTTAATCTACTTATTTCTTCTTTCTACACTTTAATGCAATCGCTTTCCTTTCTGTAGTCCACAGCATTGTCCTAAAATTAGGTTGAACCAGCTTCGTTAGTCTCCCCTTTTCGGCCACATATGTGAGTACCAGTAAGATAAACCTATTACGTACGTTCCTTTTGAGAGATGCTGGTAGGCTGCCATCCATAATAGGAGAGTATCTGACAAAAGCACTCCAACTCTGTCTTATTTTTCTACTTAGTTCCCTATCGTGGTTCGAAGCGGCGGTCACTACAAGCCCTAAGTAGATGTCGTTCCTTGCCACTGCCAGCGCCTTACTACCTATCGCAAACTACTGCTCCTTCTAGTAACTCTTGAGCATTACTTAAGTTATGTGCGCATACATTTTGGGCCCGCGACTCTGACTTGCCTGTCTAGGTCACTAATTGCTATTTTTAATTCGTCCACTGATGTATACAGCAAGGATTTGTAATTCACTCATCGAAGTCTGCTAACGTATTCTCCGCTTAATATCATCCTTAGCTGTTCGCAATCCCGGTCTCCAAATACTTCCTTTTACCTAGCAGTCAGCAGTACTAGAGTTAGCGTGTCCAACTGCTTGACACGTTTCCTGATTTGCATCTTATTGCTTTCTTATGGATGACTATCGGAGTCCTTTGGACACTTAGCCATATTCCAGTACTTTTATATATGACTCTGCTACATCCTATTGTTCTGATTGCCTACAGAACTGCTTTGGTTACGGCTGAGTCGAACGTTTTTCCGTAATCGATGGAAATTACAAAGTGGTATGCGAGGCTTAATGCCGTAGCGGGAAGGTAAGAGATAATATCGACCGCCCTGCATTATTCTGAGGTGCGCTGACGTCGTAGAGTGCGCAGGCGGCTCTTGAGTTTCTCCCCCGGAGAAATGAAGTCGCCGCGCCTAGAATTCGATGCAGATGCCTTAGGCACAGTGGGTGGAAGAGCGCGAAAAGACGAAACACAAGAAGAGGCGCACAACAGACAACAGATGCCTTAGGCTCTGGAACCAGGTTTCGCAGCCACTGAGCCGCTGGGATGGGCGGAGGATAAAGGAAGGAGACACATAAGTGCGTATAAAGCCGGTGGAAATATTCTTGCAGGTGAATTCTGCTCTTTCAAATGCCTGCATGTTCTCTAGTGGAGTGTGCACAGCTGATTGCTTATGTATTCCCTCGTCACACTCGTACTTCTGCTCAGCATCCTGAGTAAACGAAAAGCAGCAATATTAAGAATACTTGAGGTATATCTGCAGCAGCCATGACGCACTTAAAGTGAAAGGTTCGCATATGTGCGATTAACTTTGACCGAGGATGAGCCTGAGCTTTTTTCTCGGAAACATTTTTTTAATATGATGCCTTTACGTACTTTCATCCATAACTGCTGTTCAAAGTTGACCTCACCAAGAGGTTGCACAAACATCGCACGAATTAGTGTGATGTCCTCTGAGGCAATAGCATGCATTTGCTCTAATATCAACATGCCATAGCATAAGTGAACAGTACTGTAAAGAACCAAGCATGCAACTTCGAAGGGTAGGTCGTTGGTTTCATCGCCAGCCTGTCTGTCGGCGTACTTTGGCTTCTCATATAATCTCGGAGGTTTCCTTCAAATTCGACGCCCTTCTCGAGCCGAATGACATCTCTCGTTGGTAATCACAGAGGACAGAACAAAAAACAAAACAAAAAGATCTCGCAGATGCTTAACCGGTCTGGTAGTAGTAGCATTTCTTTGGTCATACTTTACAATATGCCCCCGAGGTGAGGCTTAAGGAGGAAGGAAAAGCGAGCCTCATGACAAGGCCTGCAACCCGGATTAGACATCGCGGCAACAGGTGGCCAACAGAACCCCCCCCCCCCCCCCCCCTCCCTTAAAAAAAAACAAATAACAACAAACGTGGTTGCAAAAGATACAAGAATAATAACACTAGTCAATAACGAAGTACAAGAACGCAAAATATAAATGAACGAACTGTTCAAATATTTGGCAGTCCACAGACAACACCTTCCCCAATACGCATATAAGGATAGAAAAAGGAAATACACCGTGAAGGCAAATTATAAAAAAGACTTACTGTAGCAATGCAACTAAAATAATACAATGTTAGCGGAAAATTATACAGGAGAAAAACGTATCTCATTTTTTTTTTCTTAAAGACAGAAACACCAGTACATCCTACTGCGATATCAATAAGAGATCCATGATCATTGCACATGGCTGCAATTTGATTAATATTAATTCGCTTTCCATAGTTGGTTCTTTGTCTTTCAAAGAACAGGGCAACCTTACGAAAACCCCGGAAAAATATTCTCAGAAAAATAGGTATTCCGGAAAAATACGAAAGCCTGCTTGATTTTAAAGAAAGCATAAACCGCCAAACTCAAATTGTAGGAATGAAACAAAACAATAGCGAAGATGAAATCTTTCAAAAAGACTTGTTTAGCTAGCTGGGCTTGTACACAATACATGTAGGGCTCTTTTCCAAAGTAAAAACGAAATATGGTAATCGCTATATTGCAGGTACACCATACTAGATTACAATACATGTGATGGCAGTGAACAAAAGCAAAATATATTTGTTTTTTTAAAAACCTGCTGTGAAAGCAGATGTCTAATGCGACATATCACATAAATAGCTCCGGTGGTCATTTTCATTCTAACGAAATTTACGTTATTTGTCCACTCCAAGTCACTGCGGAAATACACACCAAGAAACCGGTAACTACGCACTTGTTCAATCTTCGTGCTATTGAACTTTGTTGTTGCTCAAGTACGTGAAGATTAGAGCAAAAAACAGGGCATTTATACCATTGGCATAGATATTGATACGGGGGGTTATTGGAATGTCGATAACGTCATTAATGTATAAAAAAAAAGATGCCCCAGAATTGAACTCTGGGATGTACCAAGATTTATTTTACCAGAACTGGATTTTACCCCGTGTATCTGAGTATACTGAATATGGGCAGTTAGATAACTCTCCAAAAGTGAATTTGCTACTCTACGAATCGCGCGACTCTAATTTGTAAAGTATTATCGAGTGTTTCGTGGAGTCAAAGGCTTCGCAAAAATCTAAGAATATTCCAGCAGAAAAAAAATTCTTTTCGATATTATTCATTATATATTCTTTAATATCTAACAGTGTTGCCTGGGTTTATTCACTACCTGGAAGCCGTACTGTTGGCTACAGATTAGACGTTTAGCTTGCAGGAAGTTACTATTTATACGCTTAAATACATACGCGCTTAGCTACTTCTGAAAGAGAGGGAATACCAAAATTGGACGATAATTGTTCGGGTCATTTCGGTTGTCTCCTCTAAATAATACAGTAACACGCGGAACCTTTTTTTTAATTTTTTTTTTGGGGGGAATACTCAGCAGCATTCTATTACAATACGAGTAAGGGGGCCAGCGATAATATTAACCGTACATTTGGTAATAACTGGTACTGCGCGAGGGCTAGTATGACTCTATAGTCCGAGTTTCGTGAATGCTAACAGAGGAATGGTACAGTCCTGCCCCTATAAACTTTTCATTTAGTTTATTTTCAGGTGACACTCCGGTATAATTCTTGCAGTTAATACTTAGTTCAAAAGGAAGGACACTTTTTTGTCCCCTTGATGGCAATAATACCTTGCCAAACTAGCCTCGAATTGCTCAACATAGACGAAAAGTTATTAATATAGAATAAAGATTTAAACCTATTTTTATCTGAGTTTAATTTGTTTCGAAAATTCTTAAGCGTGATTAAATCATTCGGGCTTCTCATTTCAAAAAAGCAAAAAAAAAAAAAATCTTTTGTTCTATTCGTTTCAAAAGCTCTCCAGTAATTCATTTTTTTTTTCTGGCATTTTGAGGCCTTCTATAGTTTTGGTTGAAAACGCAGCTTTGTAAACTTCTAGCAGCTCTCTAATAAATATCTCGTAGGCTTGAGACGAGTCTGCTTCACGACACACGTCAGCCTAGTTAATTGTAAACCTATATAAGAATGACCAAATTTCCCGACACTTTTATAGTAATAAGCTCTCTGCGCGTATGTGGAAATATATATTTTCGCCTTCTCTGGAAAAAGTAAAAAGAATGACAAACGATCGCTAATCCCAGATAAACGAACGCCATATTCTGCATAGCGGAAGTGGTGCTAAGAAACATCACTTTTTTCATTAGTTTCTCTCTCTTTAGCCGCATCTGATTCAATGAAAGTTGGTCAAATCATTTGCTTTCGCTTACTTCATGATTCGCCAATGACGCTTTTTTATTTTTTATTTTTACACTTGATGGTTTATATGCATTTAGCCTTACTTTCAGCACCACGCTGGAGAACTTTTCTGGAGGTTAAAGTTTGGCGGAGGGGTATGACAGGCGGCTATTCTGAAGGACTGAGCTGGGGTGAGGCGGTTAGGGGTCAGCTCTGTGAACACGTGGGTGGTACGTAGTACCTCTCAAAAGCAGCTGGCTTTCTCACTTCGTCTTCGAATAAGGTTTCGCGGTTGCTTTTCCGTTCCGACGGTGCATGGTACTCTAAAGGGTGGAAGCCTCGTGGAGGGTGGAAGTTAGTGTGTGGTGAGTGACGCTTCTGGAGAGGGAAGTATTCACTCATCGAGGCTCCACACAGGTGACGCCGACATTTTAGCCAATCGCCGCAGGTAAGATTTCTCAGTAAGAGGCGCAAAAACATGCATAAAACCTGCTCTAGAGGTAGCAAGATCAGAACCACGCCGCGTGTAAACCTCTAGTTTCCGCGCCAGTACGGATGGCGTCAGCGAGCACTCAGTGCTGGAACGGTGGCACCGCACATATGTGCCTAAGTGCTGTTCACCGCTCCTGCGCTAAGCGGCGAGATAGGGGCGCGGACTGGCACAAACACGACAGGGGTAGTTGCACTCGCCGCGACTTGTTTACTGAAAGCTGGTCCCAAATAGAGACCCGGCACCGCTATTCAGTCAATGTGGTCTTTTCTTCATCCGCGGGCATTGGACTCTGCTGCGCTAGAAGGGGGTGCACTCTTTTCGAACAGCCTGTTGAGAAAACCCTGGGAGGCCAAGCAAAAAATGAAGAAGACATAGAGATGTATAAAAGTAGCTAGCCTCACGCATCCTTTTCCTATTGCGAATGTCACGCAGGTAAGTAAAACGAAAAACAGTGCTTTCGGTTTTTGCCCCGCCGGGGTGGTACAGTGGTAAGACGCCCGACTACTGTCCGGAATACCCGGGTTCGAACCCGACCTCGGCGGCTGCGTTTCGATGGAGGCGAAACGAGGAGGCGTCCGTGTGCTGTGCGATGTCAGCGCACGTTAAAGATCCCCAGGTGGTCGAAATTACTCCGTAGCTCTCCACTACGGCTCCTCTTTTTCTCTTTCCACTTTAACTTCATCCCTTCCCTTACGGCGCTGTTCAGGTGTCCACAAACTCGTGTGACAGATACTGCGCATTTCCCTTCCTGTGAACCAATTATTATTATATTACTTTCGGTTTCCCGTGGATGTCATAGTTACGTAAATCTGCTTTTCAGAAGACTCAAAATAAAATGACTGCAGCAAGAACTTCACGCGCTAACTTCAGGTTTCGGATCTGTTAAGCGCTACGATTGTAAAACTTGAGATCCAGTGTTTGCTAGAGTAAAAACCTGATTTAATATTCAGCAGCCATGCTTGGAAAGGTGCTAACAACCGCGCATTGGAGTAATCCATGGGTAACCGCTACATCCAAAGGAAAATGAAACAGGGAAAGCTGAAAGTTACGCGGAGAATATATGAGAGAATCATGATAAAGAATATGTGAGGTTTCTCCCGCAGGTACATGGCCACTGTGGGCTGCAAAGATGAGTGCAATAGGCAAAGTTAAGATACTCAAAACAAGAACACGTCATGTTCTATGTTAAGCGAAGCAGCAACTTCACCTTTGTTTGAATATTCAACACTAGCGTTCACCCAGCGGCTGCTACATTCGATTGCGTAATGTAAGTTTCGAACTTCTGTAGTGCACATTTGCAGAAAAATGCGAAAACGTTTATCTACCGAGAGTTTGGCGCATATGTAGAAGCAGCAGGTGGCCCTAATTGGTCTTGAGCCCTTCATGGCGGCATGTTCGGAGCCCGAAATGTTGGTTTGGTACATAAAAGGCAACATGTTAACTAAAATACATGATGTTGCTACGGATGAGGCCAGTGACAAGGATATTTTGCTAGCCGGTACACGCAGCTGCACTGAATACCATAACAAGGTTTTACGCCATCTCCCCTACCAATCAAAATTAAAAAAGGAGCATATTCCTCGCAAAGTTCGTAACTTTCGTTGGATAGAATCACGCCAAGTGCGCATTAAGAACGTAGTTTTTAACGATCTAGGGTTTGAAACATTACAGCGCCGTTCAATATGCTGCAACAAGCGCGTTGAGCAACCGGGGCGCAGTTTTTTCAGGCATTCTTTCCCCTTTCGATACAACTCGCCCTACACAGAAAAGCGCAGTTATAAACAAGTAACACTGAATCGATCGAAGGCGGGGAATTTGTTTTGCTCTCCCCTTAGCATTACAGATTTATGTTTCCTTGCTGCCGTTGATTTATAATGCGACTAGGAAGAAGTGGTATTATGGCAATAATGATATATAGGAACATTAAGTTATTACGAAAATAAACAATCGTAGGGAAGCTTAGAATAGTACGTGGACAAAGGAATGTACTTGAAAGGCGAATACAGCCCATGAATCTGAGCCACTTATAGTTACCCCCCAAAAGAACAGTTGCAAACTTCTGCTCCCACATGTCGCCAACATCCTTATCGCCATGGCTACGAGGAGAAATTCGAACAAAAGCTTTCTCTGTGGCCTCAGGAAACGCAGCGCAGCCATCGGGAGAAAAAAAGCTAATAAAAGTTTCTGCAACGAAACAGCAGGAAGAACGGTATCATTGCAGGTTGTTCGGGAAGATAAAACCATTGCATTTTCTCTCATATTTGTTTTACAAGTCCAGCCACAGACTGCTGGCGTCAGCCAATTTTATAGTGCCTGTGTATATTCTCGCTGTGCAATGCCCGGGGCGATGCAAGCTTGAGCGCCCCCTCTCCGCTTGCGTTTTTCCTTCCTACTGGCTGTATTGGTTGGCTTATTTTCCTCGAACTCAGGCGCTATCGTCTTCTGGGGCAAAATGTTTCGATACGAAAGGTAGAATCGAGGCACCATAGGCAATGCCGATTGTCGAAGCTATTGTAATATTCAGGTGTAAGTGTTAAGAGAAAACCGCGCATATGTATGCACTAGCCGTAGTGTAAAGCAAGGAGCACCAAATGAATCAGGCTCCATACAGCTTACCAGAAAGTCAAACTACTGAAAGGGCAACAGCTAAATTTCATCACACATTAGAGAGTTTTAGAACGTCGGGGACGTAAACTGAACCGCACAGCGTGGGTCAGCGGCAAATCGTGTGGGGTCTAAGATTTTGGAGTTTGCTAATAGTGATATAGTGCCATTTTTCTTTCGACAAAAGCCAAATGGATGGCCGGATCGGACCGAAGGGTCCGATCCGGCCATCCATTTGGCTTTTGTCTTTTAACTGAAACTTTGAACTGAAACTTTTAACTGAAACTTTTTTTAATTGAAACTTTTACGCAAAGCGTATACATCTTTCAGTCAAAACGTTATCTCCATCGCCCTAACCAAAATTGAGAAAATTAGAGGGTCTCTTCGATGTCTCTTAAAAGAAGCACGAAAGCCTACCCTTTCTCTCTTATCACTTGCCTCTCATTGTTTACCTTTTATCGGCGTTCGTTGCAGTGCTATGTATAATTATAATTGGTTTACAGGAAAGAAAAGGCGCAGAATCTGTCATACGTTTTCCGACAACTGTACGTTTGGACGGTACACCATCTCTCCTTGCGGCGGTGACCTACCTGTCCCAGCTCCCGTAGGGCCAGGAACAGCCACTTTTCAACGAAGTTCGCATGTTCGAATTGCATTCGACTTTTACACACAGCGTGGATGCTCATGACCATAATGAGGTGATAGAGTGTATCCTCTGATGTGAAGCGTATGACGCACGGGTCTGCACGTTAAAGATTCCCACATGGCTGAAATTACTCAGTAGCCCCTTTACTCATTACTCAGAGAGGAGTTTATAGTGAGAAAATCGGGCAAACATAAATCTCAGAATTATGACCTAGTTATGAGCAATATACATGTTTCTATCTACCAACCGATCACATACTTCTACATTTCTCTCTGTGCGATGTCAGTGCGCGTTAAAGAACCCCAGGAGGTCGAAATTTCCGGAGTCCTCCACTACGGCGTCTCTCATAGCCTGAGTTGCTTTGGGACGTTAAACCCCGCCAACCAAACCAAACTTCTACATTTCTCAAGCACGCAGCACTGTCAATGAAATGTTCATGAGTGGCGTTCCTTGGCGCGCATTCAAGTGTGGGATTGCCGATGGCAGGAACGCTAGACAAGATGACACTTCTGGTTGGTTGCTTCGAATTTGGCGGATGGTGACGTCACTTCTCTGTCGACCAATCAGGTGCTCCGCTCGCGCGAACAGCTTTTATCGACGACAGTATGAGCATTAAAGGCATTCGCCTTAAAAACTGCCGGGGAAAACACGCCCGTGGCTACGTATCAAAATTGTTGAGCAACAGTACTTTTTGCAGCATTGAGAGTGGTTTCGTGGCATTTCGCTTCCCATTAGCATCTATCTCTTTACCAAGTTGGAGGCTAGTTTGGGATAAGGATTCGAACTGATGACATATGCACATCGTAAAACTGCAAGTGTCCAGTGCGAAGTGAGATACCCGCCTTCGTCTGCCCCAATACCAATCCGTGAGGTGGTGGAAATTACCCGGTAGCCCTCCACAATGGCTCCTCTTTCTCTGTTGTTGTTGTGGCTGTAGGAAGAAGGAAAAGAAAATGCACGGGCCTGCTACTGGCTCTGTAGCTGAGCCACCTCCGCTGCCTCGTGCAGATAGAAGAGAATATAGAGAAGAAAGAAAAGCAAGAGGGAAAGAAAGACGCGCGCCGCAACAACAGTCGTCGTCCACCACCAGCGGTGGCGTGTGCAATGACGGCCTACAACAGATAAAAGTTTGGTGCCAGGCCAGCCCCCGCCGCAAGCAGCGGTGACCCACCTGCACCCGCCCCATCAGGGCAGAGCAGGGGAGTCTTTCCGCTTTCAGTTCATCCTTCCTTCCTTCACTTTTACGGTCCGATTCACAAGTCCACGGGAAAAATGTGAGAGATACCACTTTTTTTCATTTCTATAAGCCAACCTACATTCTAAAATATGAAGATAATTTGCGTTTACTGGTTTATGACTGTTTTATGGGGTTCAACGTCTCAATGTGACTGACTGATTGATTGATTTATAGGAAGAGAAAGGCGCGGTAACTGTCTCACTTGTTTTCTGTGGACACCACAACCGCGCCGTAGGGGAAAGGAGGAAGGTGGGAGTGAAAGTGGACAGAGAGAAAGAGGGGCCGTAGTCGAGGGCTACGGAGTAATTTCGACCACCTGGGGATCTTTAACGTGCGCTGACATCGCGCAGCACACAGAGGCCTCTTCGTTTCGCCTCCATCGAAACGCAGCCGCCGAGGTCGGGTTCGAACCCGGGTACTCCGGCACAGTAGTCGGAGTACCCGGGTTCAAAATATGAGACATCGTAGTGGAGGGTTCCGGAAATTTCGACCACCTAGTGTTTTTACCGTATACTGACATCGCACAGCACACAGGCGCTTTGCTTTCCGCCTCCATAGAAAAGCGGTCGCCGCAGCCGGAATTGCATTCGCCATCCCTGGGCACAGCTTTACGTCTGTTCTTAAGGCAAAACATAATTATTACAGTTATTGACTCGCAGGAAAGAAAATGCGCAGTATCTGTCACGCTTGTTTCTGTGGGCAGCTGAATCGCACCGCCAGGGAAGGGAGGAAGGGGGGGGGGGAGAGTGAAAGTGGAAAGAGAGAAACTGGAGCAATAGTGGAGGGCTGCGGAGAAATTTCGACCATCGGCGGGAGCACTGACATCATACTGTACATGGATGCCTCTTCGTTTCGCCTCTATCAAACGCAGCCGCCCGCGGTCAGGTTCGAAACCGGGTACTCTGGCACTTAAGCCTCGCGGATTTTTAGCACCGCTCGAGGCGTTGGGGGCCCTCGCCCCGGCAGACGCGGTTTTTCTCGCCCCGGCAGACGCGGTGTTTGACCCCTTGCTCAGAGTCGGGCATCTTAACCACTGCGCCACTGCGGCGGGGCACAAAGCTTGAGCCTTCCCATAATTCTTTGATGAAGACGGCTGTTTTTAACATTTCTGAGTAAGAAACACTATCTGAGAGGCCCGAGAGTATAAAGAGAATACTGTCCGAAACCACGTCGTTTTTTTCTAGCAGGCAAATATAGAAGCCATCCATGACAGAGGACTTGTTTTAATAGGAACTAAAATATGTCAGGAAGATCAAACAGCTACTCCATGGACAGAAAAACGCAGTTGCAGTTCTTTTTAGCGCACTCACTTCCTTTCAGAGGAAACTGTTTTTGATGCACGTGAAATATGCTGATTAAAGCTGTTGGCGACTGTTAAAGGGTAGCCTGACAACAAACCAGAAACTTCGATCTTACCTCAAGGATAATTTATAAAGGTCATGTTTTAACCGGTATAATTGTGCACTGATTGAAACAATGCCAGAAGAAGTGTAGTTTAACATCTCTGGTTAGAGCCACCTCGTTGTTTCTTAATGCTTAATGATATATCCGGCTTAATGCCTGATATCTCTGCGGGCGTTGTTCGATGTTTAATATTGGATATTTACAGTCAATGCGAATATTTCAGCGAGTACCTCTTTTTAGAAATTGCACCAGTCACACCTGCTTCAAGCCAGCTATATTTTTGATCCTAATGTGGCAACTGCTCGTTTTGGTCAAAGTTTACAGTTATTTTATTTTTGTGCAACAGCAATGCGTAAGTGCCAAAGTAAATGTAGAATGCCGTAGGCATTCAAGACCATTACCTAAAGAGCTTAGTTTTGTGCGATCTCGTAAGTAACTTGCCCCAACTTTGCCAGAGGCTTTTTCTCAAGCAATCTACACCTATTCAACTAAATAATATCAAGAAACGAGAATCGACAAAGTACGAAACAACGATCAGTCAAGCGTTGGGTAATTACAAAAGAGTACAAAGAGTGGTTAGAAGCACGGAGTTCAATGTGAACGAGGCCGGACTTTATTACAAGTCCAGAGCTAATTTTTCTCTGCTCCAAATATTTATTGTGTTTTATATAAAATTAGAAAACAGCAAAAATAAGATATCCTCATTAGCACACTTAATCAGTCAGAAAATGCTTATCTGCAGAATTAATGAACTATAGCTTTGAAGGCGGTCATTTCATTCTATTATGAAGCGAAATAGACTCTTTGCCTGAAGATAAAGCGCACGGGAAGACACACACAAGAGAAGAAGGCACAGGACTCAGGAAAGCGCGTGTCCTGTGTCTTCTTCTCTTGTGTGTGTCTTCCCGTGCGCTTTATCTTCAGTCAAGTTACAATGCACCATCTAGCCCAACTTCAAGTTTTGTTAAACTAGACTCTTTGCCGACGTGAAAAACAATGACAATAATGACAAACTGACCATCTCGTGGCTCAGTTGGTGATCTAAGTTTGCTACGTGTATGAGCGAAAAAGCAACACCATTCCCCCGTCACAGTCGTCGTGACGCCGACTGCAAGCTATAGCCAGGAAGCACAAATGCGTTGAGAGAGACTTCTGGTACAAGTTCTGTGCGGACAAAAGCGTCGCTGAAATCTATCCCGGGGAAATAAGCTATTTACAGTCGTAAAAATACTTTAGAAAGCGCCTGATGTTAGGGCATACTTCTCCCATAGTCGGAACCAAATAAACTTAAGCCAACAAAATTTGCTAACTCAACACAAGTGCTTGCAATATAAATATATAAAAAATTTAGCATCGTCTAGCCCTTTAAGAGCAGAAAAGGGACAGAAAATAAGAAGCTGAAATAGGAAGTGTCAGACACCGACACATATGCCGGATTACAAGGAATTTATTTCGTATTGTCACCGACAAACGTGGCAATAAGCATAACAGTACAGCTGGTGTTTTAATGAAGTGAAGCTCTAGAGACAAAGACGACGTACGGCCATGCTCCTAGATTTTGTTCGGCCACATGGTGGCGCCAAAGGAGGGACAGCGGTGTGGCTAAAACACCGCGGTAGCATTTCAGGTGCTCTTAGAACATCTCTAAGAAAATCATGCCATTGAGATACACGAGGCACTCTTGCCACCCCAGGCCAGATAGCAGTGTCCACTATTCGTTGGGAAGTGGCAGGGGCCGAGCGTAGGCTGAAAGGGAGCACCTTGAATTCATACAAACCGTCTGGCATAATAAAGGCGGTCTTCTCTCGGTCACGTTCGTCAACCTTTATTTGCCAGTACCCGCTGCGGAGGTCAAGTGACGAAAAGTAGGTGGTATGACAAAAGTGGTCTAGCGAATCATCAGTGCGCGGTAGTTAAGTTAAGTTAAATTGGTTCACAGGAAGGGAAAGGCGCAGTAACTGTCACACTTGCTCTGTGGACACCCGAACCGCGCCGTAGGAGAAGGGAGGAAGGTGGGAATGAAAGTGGAAAGAGAGAAAGAGGAGCCGTAGTGGAGGGCTACGGAGTAATTTCGACCACCTGGGGATCTTTAACGTGCGCTGACATCGCACAGCACACGACGCCTCTTCGTTTCGGCTCCATCGAAACGCAGCCGCCGCGGTCGGGTTCGAACCCGGGAACTCCGGCACAGTAGTCGGGCGTCTTACCACTGCACCACCCCGGCGGGGCGAGCGCGGTAGGGGGTACACATCTTTTCGCGTGACGTTGTTGAGGCGACTTTAATTTGAGCAGAACCTTAAGCTGCCTTTCCTATTAGTAACGAGGACAACAGGTGATGCCCAGGCACTTGTCGACGGTTGGATGCCGTCGTCTTATAGCATTTCTGTAACTTGGCGGCGGATGGAATCACGTTCTTTGAAACACACCCGGTAAGGACACTGGCCAAGTGGTCGTTGGTCGTCGGTAACTATAATTCGGTGCTTGGTTAGGCATGTCTTTCGGACCTTCGAGGTTGAAGCAAAAAAGAAGCGGAAGGATTAGATAATACTTTCTACTCAGCGTTTCTGAAATAGGTGCAAGTTCACGTCTGCCGTGATGGCTTCAGATCAAGTTTTGACATGTCGGATAAAGCGCACTGGCCGCTACACACTGGAAGTTGTTCAGAATAAGCGACCGTTGCGTTCGCCATCAAATGTTGGGGTTCACACGTAAAATTTGTCACTAGGACTTCGGTTCACCAACTGGCCGGCTCGACGAGGCACCGAAATACACTCAATTGCCGGGTGAGAAGCAGTGAGACATTAACTTCAGCTATGCCACGTGTGCCGGTGCAGAGATCACACTTGTATATGACGGACTTGATCGCTCATGGAGCTGTCATGTGGTTGTCACATATGCACGGCATTGCTCTGTCGAGCTGTTTAACGGTATCAACGGCTCACTCGGTGGAAAACAATATCACTAGCCACAAACAAATCACTGGTAGAGACCAGGGAATCAGAACCTTACATGGTGACGTTTCTAGCTGGCTACTCATTACAGCAAAATAAGACCAGCATCCACTAGTACGACCACGTCACAACTGTCGACGGTTACAAAAATTTCAGCAGAAACCAGCCATTCGCAGCAAGTCGGTGAGTTCGTCAGATAGGATCGTCGCCGGTCGGGCCGTGGCGTCAAATCGACGGGTGGAGGTTGTTGAATCCCAGCAGTAGCCGTGGCCTCATCACCGAAGGCCGCTGTGTTTAATTTTCCCCGGCGAGGGGACGGGTCTTTGAATTGCCCAAAGGACGAGGGTCGACTGAGCGAAGCAAAGCACCTCGGGGATGATCGCGATTGCCGTTGCTACGACGTCAGGGGCAACTCGTGAGCGGCCAGGTAATCCTCAATTTCTCGCAGTCTTTCATCACAGCATGGCCGAGGCGCATCTAGTGGGAATCCTCTCAGACCTATCCTCAGGTACAGGCAATCGCAAAGATTATGGCAGGGCTTCCGCTCGCAGTGATAGCAGAGTGGTAACCTGTTTGGCGTACCACAAATGCGCTTTGTTGAAAGCAGGGCGCCGGCCATACTGCTATTCGACGATATGCAAGTAGCAGTGAGGTGGTCCAGCAACGTATCGGAATGCAGGTGGCTCGGGGGCAGGCCGGCGTAAGACATCACTACAGGACATAATGTATGGCTCTTGCAGTGCTGCTGGCGGGGCCTGCACCGCTCATCGAATTTCATCACGGACATCGTCCCCTGTAGAAGGGATACTTGTAGAAAGAGCATCCAAGCGGAGTTGTAGCAGCTTCTTTGCGGACAATGCTCCGCCCAAGCTCTCGCAGCGTCTCAACCGGGCCGGCTGGCATAGACGCGCAGCAGTGTACGTGTGGCCGCTACGCTTACCTGACGGCCGCATTGGGCCCTTCATTCCTGCAATTAACGTTCCATGCTCGTGGCTTCTTAGGCAAAATCGGGGACGGTTCTTGGAGGCTCGCGAATGAGGCCAGCAGAAACAGCTGCTCCTTCACTCCACGCATGAGATGCCCTACCTTCTTTGCCTCCGGCATGGGAGGGTTGGCTCGATTGCAATACCATGTTATGTCATCCACAAACATGGTCATGCTCTTTTTTTACTGCTGTGATCTGGACCGAATGATGATATCTGCTTTTGTTCACACGCACAAGCTGAATGTGGCGATTAACTCCCGGCGGAAAGCTTCCCAGTTCGCAAACAACGCCTCGTAGTTCTCAAACCACGTCTTCGCCTAGTCTCGCTGCACGAAGTACACATTCATTAGCTTCCGCTCCTCGTCCCATTGGTTGAATGCGGCGGCGCCGTCAAAATTGGCCAACCATTCTTCCATATCCTCGAACTGGTCACCGCGAAATGATGGCCGTGATCGAGGGGCGAGAAAGACGAACGGTGCGGTCTTGCCGAATTACTCACTGGTCAGGCTGCCAGTAGAGGATGTCATGGCTCGCACCAGTGTGGTCAGTAGCTGAAACTCTGAGTGAAGGCCTCGAAGGCGTCGGCTCACTTTATGGACGAGTGTAAGGTCCGCACGTCGGTGGGCAACGTCACTGACGTCGTTGTTGTCAGCGTACACGGGATTCTACCCAGCACCTTCACCAAATTTTAGCAACAAACGTGGCTAGAAGCAGTACAGCACAGCCAGTTTTTTAATCAAGCGAAGCTCGAGAGACAAAGACGACGTTTGGCCGCGCGCCAAGGTATGGTTCGGCCACATGGGGGCACCAGAAGAGTGACAGACGTGTGGCAATATCCATCCATGTTTTTAAATACATTTTGCGCAGGCAAATATCTAAACGAAGTTAATCAATGTCAGGCCGTCATTCATTCCTCCGAGAGGAAACACCACTTTTTCACTATGATAAGCACAGACGAGTCGCTTATGCACGACTGTGCATGCTGTAGTTACGAACGCCTCAAATTCCAGCTTGCTGATCATGTTTAGACTTTCCCTAGCCAGTGATACTAGTGCAGTTAAAGAATGGCGAGCCGCTCGTACAATACTTCACGTGAAAAGCAAGCTAGCTCCGTGTTTCTAATCACAACGTTTGGTCGTGTTCTCAGAGCCATTCGTTGAAGCTGACCCGGTCTACCCGAAATGCACTTTCCTACAGGACTTTGAAATCAAATACACAACCTCATTGCACACTTGATGAACTTCTATTGGTGCTTCGTCTTTGCGGTCTTTATCTCGTTCACAGCCGGAGATACGGACACAAAGACCAGAAGTTTGCGGAGAGCAGAACACACAATATTAACACCAATGTTTTGGACCCCCTTTTCAACCCTTGGGAGATATTACCTCAACACACCTTGTTGCTTCTACAGGCTATACGGAAGTGGCAAAGCGCTTATTCATTTTTTTGTTATGCCAACGAAATTTTATCAACAGCTAAAGCAATGAGGAAGAAAAACCGATAGCTTCCAGCCGGTCCACGTGCTCAGCAAGATTTTGCCGCACATCTTTCGGGAAACTGATTTTTAGCGCATTCATGTAACACAGGTTAGCCGTGCTGCGTTTAATGAGCTTGGAGTGGGGTAATTCTTAACGTAATAGAACGAAACGTAATAGTCGTGTCAGTTGTTATCCCTTTGGTAAAAACTGGATCCTTTTAAGTTGTTTTAAAAGCGTTCAGAATCTTTTCCGGAACAGGATTTAGCTGGTAATTTGGTGATAAATTTAAGGGAATCAAAAGTCCTTCAACATATTTGGAAACGCTACAAAACCGCGTGTCGTGAAGTGCTTCCTGCAGTACTGAATTGAATCTTGCTAAAACGCGTTACACAGGATAGGCGCAATGCTAGGCCCAACAGATGTGCCTTCCTTTTGTAGAGCCTAGTTATCATCTTGCTGTGCAGTGATAGACCTTAAATACACTCTAAGATTATCACGGAAGGACTTGAGTGGAATTCCACATTTCATCTAGAAGCTAACTGTCCCGTTCTTCTCGATTAACTAGCTAGGTGCTTCTATAGAACCTCATTCTAGGGCACTCAAGAAATCATGTCCTCACTATCAACCACGAAAGCAGTATTGGTACCAGGATACCTGTCGCTAAGATTGTACCAGGACATCTGCTGCTAAGGCTCTCCACAATCCACAAGGAACAACAAACTAGCATCAAAAAAGTATCAAAGAAAGAAAAAAAAAGACACTGTTCCCGCCAGTTTCTCCTTCTAAAAATGAACCAACTCGATCAATAATTTACGCTTCTGCTCCAGCTTATTAATTCGAATGAGGTTCGGAGAGTCTCATCACGAAAATCTTGCCCCCTTTCACCGACACAAGCTTTCAGTCCTTTTCTGAAGTCATTGCCTTAGCTTGCCAGACAGCTTCCCATTTTATATTTAACAAGGTTTTCGGTAAGAAAAAAAAAATCTCGGCAGGTTATCAGAATCGCGAAGCTGTAGCAGTCGCCCGCAGGACGAAAACCATTTCCCTTTAGGCCAGAGAAGCAAAGCGAATAAGGACCTTCGTGGGCCAGCGAGGTGGTCAGCAATTACTTCCGTGTTCGAGAAATCACGAAGGTCCGATTTTGTAGCGAGCTCTTTTTGTGTCCCTTTCAGATCCCCATTTCGTTTTTCTGGTAGACTCTAAATTTCCACTGTGGCATTCCGTTTCTGTCTGTAACCTTCCGCCGAAATAGTATAATTTATTTTGTATTTCACTTTACTTCCCTTGTACTCGTTTACCTTTCAAACGACCGAGTCATTCTTGTTGATCAGAAAATGCGCACTTTATTTCAAGTAATCAAAAGGTGTAGCTAACTTTGTATTATTTGCCCTGAGTAAAAATGGAGAATTCATTTTTGGTTAAGATTTGGCAGACATGTCCGACTTCTATAATTTTCCTAAGTTCTCTGTGAGTAGGGCCGACTTTGTATTTGCGTTTTAGTCACGTAGTTTTCCTCAAGCTGGTTAGTCTAACCAGAACTGCTTTTCACGGTGTTACGCTGTTCTGCAATGTTTTTTTTCTTTTTTTTTTGTGTGTGTGTGTGTGTGTGTGTGTGTGTGTGTGTGTGTGTGTGTGTGTGTGTGTGTGTGTGTGTGTGTGTGTGTGTGTGTGTGTGTGTGTGTGTGTGTGTGTGTGTGTGTGTGTGTGTGTGTGTGTGTGTGTGTATGCCCTCCTCCACTGTAATGCCGCTTTGCGTGGTGAATAAATAAATAAATGAATGCTTTGCAGACCCATGCGTTTATTTTACCCACGGTCGTAATCTACAAATGTGCTTAGAGCTATGCACAAGCAAACTTGGCCGATATGGTAGGATGTGTGCACTCTGCACACCTTATCGACCTGCTGTCATTTCCAGGCAGCTTATGGCGCGCACGCAATTCTAATCAGCCTCCATTGCGAACGCGCAGAATTGGTAAACAGTTTCAAACTGAAGTTGACAGTAGCGAACGCAAAAAATAAGTAATGCAAGAAATGTTACCCGCAGAATGTAATGCGTACAGGGATGGTAGGCGGTATTAGTGGGTGCCGTCACCATTCACAGTCTCCGGACGGCGGGAATAGCAGGGCCCATTCAAGCGCCGAGCAGCGGCTTGTCGCAATGGCCACTTCAAGCGACTTGAAAACCAGGCAGTATTGGTGGCGAAGGATTACAGACGCTGATAGTTAAATGATCTGGCTCACAATGTTCCCATCGCTAGAGAACTGCACGCCGAAGAGTATAAGAGATGGGTGACAGTGTCGCTACCGAATTATATTATTAATAATGTTAAGGCTTTTTTCTGGATTCTTTACGGAGTGCTTTCGGTCGAGCATAAGTAACTCGTTGCTTATAATTGGACTTCAGAGGATGGCGCCGGACCAAAAACTAGGTTTATAAATCAAGCCACTTAGAAAAATCAAAAGGAAGAAAAAGCAATGAACAATGCCGTCGCAGCGAAAACGTTTATATACAGTGAGATAAAAATAGATACCGATAAAATCAAAACGAGATGCTACCAGAGTAGCAATACTCTCCTTGTAGATAGTTTTAATAAGTATGAGGAAGGGAAAAACAGAAAGCAAGAGAGAATAAGAAAATACTGCGCATTATGAAATGCAAGAAGAGCAATGTTGCTTTTTAGCACCATTGATATTTAGAAAGTTGTAAGGCAAGCTATTTAAGAGCCGTGGCACACAAAAGAGTGGAGTCTTTTTCATATCACTTGTATAAATGGTATTGAGTGAAAATATTTATTTTCTCTTTTCTTTTTTCGCTGACCGGTAATCTCCATTGTAAGTAATTATATTTTGTTCCCAGGATCACGCAATATATAATTCATACCCTCCGATTTAGCTAATAGTACTGCTAAGCTACCCTCAGTATAGGGTTCTAGCGTTAAACGTTGCCAGGGTGATGGTCAGGGCCAGGGTCAACCAATATATATATATATATATATATATATATATATATATATATATATATATATATATATATATATATATATATATATATATATATATTATGGGGGTTATTCTCGCAAGAATGCGCCACATGGGGGCTAGACGCTACAGTCGCCTTCTACGTGCCAGCCCTAGCAGACAGGGCTGCGACCCGCGGTGAGAGAAATCGCCGCTGCGGCGGGTTCGGGCCAGAGGGGACAAACACGAATTGCGCACTCGAACGAGCTTTAATCTGTCCGAGTAATCATACACGGGAAATCAGCAGCACTAAAATACAACCGCCGTGTAGCGAGCAAACGCCGCGTACGGGGGTGAACTAAAAACCACCTAATGGGGAAGCGCGCCAAGAAGGTGAGAGGAAGAGTCTTCTCACCTGACAAGGCTTCGCGCTCACATCCCGTTGCGATAAGTGCCTACGGTCAGTGGGCGATTCTCGGTGACGGCGGTGGTCTCCTCGGCGGAAATCATGAACCGCGCGCGTGCGCGCCCAATCGCAGAAGAACCCCGAGCGAGTTGCTACAGTCGCGCTCCTCGACACGGAACGGGAGAGGAGGTCTCCCGGTTACGCCGGCAGGAAAGAGGGAAGCTCGCGGCAGCGTCGCCGCAGGCCCGGGAGGCGGCGGGGGGGGGGGGGGGGGGGGGGGGGGGGGGGGGGGTTGGCCAGCATGCCCTTTCCTCCGCCAACCTCTCTGCCAGCGCGCGTAAACACGCGTGTTAATTACGCGCGGGCGTTATAATGGAGGAAGGGGATTGTGAATCCCCACAATATATATATATATATATATATTGTGAGCCTTCTGTGGACCTTCTCTCATTTGTACATGACATGATCTTCTTTCATTTGTGCATACCATCATCATCGTCCCGCGGTGCCGGGGCTGGCGCGCGCCTGGGTTCGTGATCGGATTAAAACGCTAGACAAGGCTTCGCTGTCCTTGTAGTCACGACCTCGCCGTCTCGACCTAGCCTTCTTTTACAATATATATATATATATATATATATATATATATATATATATATATATATATATATATATATATATATATATACTCCGCAAACCCGGCGGCACCAGAGGTCGAACCTGGCATCTCCCGAATGCTAGGCGGATGCTCTACTGCAAGGCCACCGCCTCAGTACCGCTTCCGCAAACTCTTCGCACCCAGGCGTGAATGCTGAAGCCATCCGCTCTCGGTGTGACAAGCAACCGCACGCGAGACGTGTGACATCACATACGTGTCTCCTGTCAATGCTGGCGACAACTGGCGTACCCTTAGAATATACAAAAAATATTTGCAGTCGTGCAAAAATAAATATCCGCACCTTCTGAGTGCAGTTTCACCGATTTCACAAGTGTTGTTTCAGTAACCGTTAATGCACTTCAATGCAAGTTCAACGCGTTTATAGGGTTTCCTAATCCACAGGAACTTTGTCTTCGCATTGGTATATGTATTATAAAACTTTTAGACATGAAGTTTCTCATTCTTCTTCCATCTCTTGTCGTCGTGGCTAAAGCACGCTCAATCGAGGGTTGTGTCCCAAGCTACATAATCAGCGCATTCAAAATTGATTTGTATAAATGTTGAAAAGACAAGATGCAATTGTTGAGTCTGGTGGATCTCCATTATCGGTTTATGTATTATTGGTCATTTTATTTTTATTTTACTTCTTAAAGAGATATCGCGAAATACCAGTTTGATATTTAGACAGTATTAAAAAAATGCAGCAAATTGTGTACACTTTAGATTGGTGTAGTGGCGTAGTTTCGTCATTTGTATGCCATTTTTTTGTCGTTTGGCCCGCCCAGCCATCCTCCTTGTTACAGTTTCTTTCTTTCTTTCTTTCTTTCTTTCTTTCTTTCTTTCTTTCTTTCTTTCTTTCTTTCTTTCTTTCTTTCTTTCTTTCTTTCTTTCTTTCTTTCTTTCTTTCTTTCTTTCTTTCTTTCTTTCTTTCTTTCTTTCTTTCTTTCTTTCTTTCTTTCTTTCTTTCTTCTCCTATCCTATCCTATCCTATGCTATCCTATCCTATCCTATCCTTTGCTTTTGTTTCCTTTTCTTTCTTTTCTTTCCTTTCTTGTCCTTTCGTTTCTTTTCTTTTCCTTTCCTTTAACTTCCTTTCCTGTCCTTTCCTTGCTTTTTCCTATTTGTGCAGTTCTCTTTTTTCTTGCCTGAAGATTACGCTAGAACATTCAATTGCCTTGTTCTTTTTGTCCAGTTATTTCTTCCTTAAACGGGCTGCCGGAGCTTAAACACTCGCTCAGTAATCGGGTACCATATTAACGGCAGCGAATGCATGTCCGCAGCAGATAATAATGTACTCAAATGTAATCAGTGTACTTGGCATCAGCTAACCGATATCGGTTCACACAAATACAACAGTAGCAAAAGTCTCGGTGCAGATTTAACTTGTTTATAAATTCGACATCGTATTGCAGAGCAATTTGATGGTGCATCAACATTGCTTTATCTTCGCCCGTTGCTTTTAATTGCACGTGCCCTCAAAAAGTACTCTTCGAAGTGCAAACAAAACAGGGTATCTCATCACGGACAAGCGCACAGAAAACGAAAAGGTACGACGAAAAAGCTTGACCCCATTTTAGAAAAACGTGCATTACTTCTGACCCTTTTCCTTTATTTCGTTTATTTTTTTTTCTCACGAAAGTATGATTATTGGAAAACGTGACAGAACTCGAAACAGACTCTCCCTGGGTGGACTTAGCGCTAAAGCCCCAGGTTCGATCGAAGGGCCACGACACTGCGGCGCATTCAGAGTCCTCGTATGGGATCCATATCAACATAAAGTTTCCTTTGCAGTAGCAGTCTTCTTTTTTTATTTATGTGCCAGCGAGAATGTTTTTCGGAATAACCAAAATCCTTATGATCGCCTTACTTTTGAATCCGACAGGAAAGTTGCGAAGAAGCTTTCCAGACGATGACAGTGCATTTTATTCCGGTCACGGCTCTAGAGACAGTCAGCCAAGAACAGAGTGCTTTAAGCGCACATATTGCTTGCCATTGGAGACACGTTCGATATGGAATGAAAAGCTAAAGCTGTTTGCCCCTGGGGCCAATTTACCTCCTCACTTAGAGGGCGTACTGCGTTTTCACGGACCATGCCACAGCTACATAACTGGGTAATATTTGCTCACACCACCATAGCCTGAAGTACCGCATGCTTTACCTGACAGTTACTGTAAAGAACCGTTTCCTGAGGCCTACGAAGTCTCGCACGTCGGAGATTTCCGACACTGCGCAGGTTCAACGGCTCATAGAATGTGCAGGGTCGGTATATCACACTCCTCCTCTGTGATGATGCTGGTCTGTTTAGGAAAAACGTGAGAGGAAGAGACATATCTTATAATTCCAGTGAGCTGTTTAGATAAGGCGAAATGATCCGTCTTAAAATATTAAAGTGCATTGAATTTCAAACAAACCCATAGCAAAGCATCACAAGCGGAGTGGACCAATAAGCATATTTTCGTCAAGGGTTGTCCATCATTTTTATTTGTATTATCCCTGAGGAGAAAGTCATTTTTCTGCTTTGAACCTGATACTGGAATGAACAAGACTGAAAAATGCATTGCTCATTGAGTGTCTCCGACGATATTACGTTGCGAGGTTTGTGAGTTACACTAACTGGAGAAGAACCCACCCTTCGTCATCTAAAAAAAGAAGAAAAAAGAAAAAAAAAAACTTGCCCTCTTCAGCTCAGTTCAGTTCAGTTTCAATTCAGTTTTTTTTTTCCTTTAAAGCCCTCTTTCATGAGGGATGAGAATATGCTTGAAATGCAAACAAACAGCGATGATTAGTTTACATCGAAGATTATCTGTTACACGCACTTGAAAAACAGACGGCGACGCGTCGTCGAAGATGCCATAGGAAAGGCCATTCCAGTCTGAAGCCTCTCGAAAAAAAGAGCAAAGAAGACAAAATAGTAGTGCGTGATGGTGGGCGTGCAACCTGCAGTGGATGACTGGTTCGCTGGGATATGCATGCTGCGGCTGTGATATACGGTGCTTGATTCCGAGAAGGTTGTGAAAAAGAGCGAAGCATGCGGCGACGAAATGTGAATAGTGGCAATCCGAATTTTCCTTTCAAAGTTGAAACATTAGTGTCGTACGAGTTTGAGGAATGAATGATTGAATTAATATAACAGCTGGCATAAAAGCAACCGGTTTAATAACATCTTTGAGAGATTGAACTATCCGCCGGAAGTGTATTTCGGACCACAAATAAGCGATGGTCCGTCAGGGTAGAGAATCGAACTCTAAGAGCCGGCAAACATAGCTCGGGGTGGCACAGTCAAGGGGAAATACCATATTCTAGATTATCCAGAATAAGGCGGCAGTCTCTGGTTCAAGATATGGCCTATTAGAGGTTAAATAAAGAGGCAAATGATGGCTCGTATGAGTGTAAACAGCCTCGAAATACCCTTGTGTAAGATAATAAAATTAGTGGAAAATTTAATTTTATCGCGTTTTGTTTTTCTTTTGAGGTGCAGTTAAGGGACGATATACGAGTAGTGTTGGCGAAATACGTAGGGTAGTAAAGGTTATAGATGATTTTATTAGTTGTTTGCAATCCCTGATGGCCCGGCAACAAGGTATTGTGGGAGGTAAAGTAGCTTCATTTGTCGATTTGCGCAGAAAAAGTTACTCGACTCGAAATTAAGTAACACGAGCATGCAGGAGGTTGACAGCTCTAAAGTGGCTTCAACAATACAGTTGTCGGGCCAAATGGAGGAAGGTATCGTCTAAAATCAAGATAATAAAAAAACGCAGTTGCAGAAGAGTAAGACATTCTAGTTGACGGCTGGAAGTTAAGGTGGGAAGATAAAAGCGAGATTTTAATTCAAGTTGCTAAAAATATGCATCTAGTTGCTCTATTTTGTATGGAATCGAGCAAATTGATCGATAAGCTTGATGGGGATACACGTACTACATATTTGCGATAAGTTTGGTATCACGGAGAACTGATTAAGGCCTCACTTACGTCACCTTTTTGCAAGTTATAGCAATTAATGCATTTTTACCGTGTTAATTTTTGCCTCACATATGTTTAGCTATTTTCAGCGCTTCATGAATTTTTGGCGTGTTATTTGTTGCACCTCATATGACAACTTTGTCTTGTCATTACAACTTACGCCTTTCGCTTTCAGCCTGGTCAACGTCTTGGTTATGTTAGCAGCTGATATCTTTTGACCCCTTCATGATCACATCTTTTTTTTTACTTTTTCATGACCTCCTACGAGAGTTCCTTTTAGCTTTATTGTGGATTTATTTCTCCGGCTTGTGAGTTAACGACTAGCTGTTATAAAAAAATCTCTCCTTTTTATTTATGGCTGCATGTGGGCCTGCGTGCTTATGCTTTTTCTGTGATTTATAAAGCACGAATCGAATACGTCAAACATAAAGCTGAATATTTAGCGCAGTTGTGCGTGCATCCTTGTATTTGTGTTGCCGTCTACGTGCGCAGTGGCTCCATGAAGTTTGAATCAAGTATTGAAGGTACAATTAGCGGAATTAACAATTTTCTCATTTCCGCTGAAATACGGCCTACGCGACAGGAATAGAGTGCACGATCTTGGTATCAGCTATCGAGGACCAAGGCCACAAAGCCGCAACGCAGATAGGTTAGAAACCATCTAGTTGGTTAAGGCAGAACCAACTAATTGTAGGAGTCTTTAGCTACACTGTTAGGGATACGAGACGACCGAATTATTACCTTAGTATACATTCCCTTTCGGTATCCGTGTTTTCGTACATGCATTTTCCCAGCCGGTTAACCCTAAATTTATGCTTCTGTTAACTCGCCTATACACACCAAAAAGCGGTCGTAACTCGTAAGCTACTGCATTGTGAGAAGCCCCATCTGACATAGCTATGAAGCACAGCTAAAACCAAGGCGTGCCAACGTGTCTATGTGGTCTAGGAGCAGAGTGTCTGACTTGGTATTCAAAGTTACCAAAAGGTTTGATTTCCATCTCACCTTTCCATATGAAATAAGCTACCCGAGTTGGCAGGTTGTGCAAATTCGGCTATGACATACGGCTTTGTGACGTCACATAATGAGCCGTCAAATCAGTGCACGGTCATGATCCTTGTCAACTATCACGTACCAGGGGCATTGTCCAGGCATTTTGCTCGCAGCGTTGAAAGCATATTTTCTTCAGAGCGGAGCATTTAACTCTGGTAATAAGAGTAATTACTTACTGACATCCACCCAAGTGCAGTCATACTCCCTTATTAGTCCCTTATTACAAATCTATACTCCACCTTGGAGTATTCGTTCACCCAAATATTAGTATAACTCTGCTGCGTTAATATTTGATGCTGAACATCTGCAATACCCCCTTACAATAACACGTACACAGTGTTTCAAAAGTCCAGAGCCCAGGGGTTCTTGTTCTGAGCCCCTTCGTGCTGCTTGTAAGGCATTTCCAGTGCTTCAAATCTCTTGGTGGTTAGAAGAATTTTTTGCCCTAACATGCCCGATGGGAGGGACCTTGAGTAAGGCTAAATCAGCGCTTCTACATGGCTCAGAAGCAGACACCCTGGGTTATATACTTTGGACAAAGGCTGCACCTTACAACAGCCCAGCTAGACTGCACGCAACTAGTTCGGCTACATTAACTGCTGAATGCACGTTTTGCGGCCAGAACGCAAAACGAAGCCAAGCCTCGTAAAGAAAACCCAATGTGGGCGGATTGGGATGTGGCGCTGTCCAGCTCCGACCTTGCGGCACAAAGGACCTTGCTTGAGCAACCAGCGGAGTGCCGGATTGAAGACCCGACCAACCCCGCCCTTCACACATAAACCCATTTTCCCCAAAAAAGTACTACTACTACTGGCACCCCTCTCGCGTGTAAGAAACTAGGCTACGCTTGTTTCAAGCATAAAACGCTTTAAAGTCCCGTTGTCGTTAACTTTAAGGTGACGTCGACTCGCACATATGCGCGCGTGTGCAATAACCCACTTAGTCTCGGCAGTTGCTCCAGTAGTGCAAACAGTGCGAGTCAATAGAATTTGCACATCGCACCTCTAGGAGACAGCCTGCTGTTATAGAACGCTAAAATACATATTTGCACTGTGTTTCATTGATCGACAACAGCACGTGCTTTAAAAATGAACACATTCATCCACTAGCACATTGTGCTCCGCATTTAGCCCGATGACATGCGCCATCTATGGCTCAACGCAAAACTATCAGTTCGCCAAATCAACCACGTTGCGACGTCAGCCCAGCGATGCCTTACAGCCTGCTGTGACTATATGGAGCTGCTTTTTTGAGGCATGAATTCGTCAGGATTTGTAAAAGCGTCTAGGTTGGCTGCAATAAGCTCTTTTATGAATCCAGGGAGCAGCAAAGACCTGGCGTAAACGCAAATGTTTGCTATTCAGGCGGACGCGCTTCCGGCCGTTCCGAAGCTACCTTGTTAAAGGTAGACCAACGCCGTGGGCCATTTTACGCGTCACGTCCGCTATCTACAAACACATATTCACGCGACCTTGTTGTATATGTGTAGCCTAGCTTTAGATGTAAAAAGCAAAACTAAAGGAACTGCTTTCGAAACCACCGATTTGTGTCAGCAAAACAGGTTAAGAGGAGGCTTCAAATTTTAGTTTTTTTCGTGGTTGGTGCGCACAACGTGAAGCTTTTCAGCTCTCTCGAGGCGAATATGGAAAGTAATAAGCAGAGAAAGTCACGCACTCTCCCCTCTCATCTCGTCCTCCTCCCGCTCTGTTGCAAGCGAAACAATAGGAGGCCCTGCTGACGTGCGCGTGGCTCAAGCAAGCCCAATATAGGATCGACGTTGGGAAACGCCCTTAACGCCATCCGATGCTGCAGACCGCCTTAGATTCTGGCCTGTTGGGTACGCAGCATTGTGTTTAGCTTGCTATTTGTACTTTTTTTCGCCCCCACGCTACGTCATCACTGTCCGCTTTAACTCGCCTCTACGCATGCTTGCTCGTTGCGTTCTCTTCCCACATTCCCGTACGCTCTTGCTTCGCGTTTCAGCGCAGAATACACACCACAGAAAGTTCGGTAGCGTTTACGTTGGGGTGGTCGGCCGCAATATATAGCCTTCTACAACCCACCGCAGGAGCCACTTGGACTAATATAGCAACGGCAGTAGCGACTATGGTTGGACTTGCACGCCGCGGCGGCAATAGGGAAGAAGGGATAAAAGCGGACGAAACGGCCTGGCCGGACGTAACGGTTTTTGGGGAGCCGTCGCCCCCGGGGCTTTCCTTGCTGCGCGCCACCTCTTTTCCTCACTTTCCTTTTTTTTTTTTAATTAGCGAAAAATTATCGCACACGCCTGGCACGACCGACAAAAGCTGCACTGCCGTCACTAATCGCCGCCGTCTTACAAAGCGTTCGTGCGGAAAATTGAGAAGCGTGGAAGATAAAGATAAAATATAGAAAAAAAAATATTACGCAAGTCAGACTACGAGCATACGTTGCGCAATCATGGCTGTTCGCTGAAGAAATGGCTGCGGCTCTTTGCGGTCTTTCTCTGCTTTTGTTTAAACTTGTCTTTTTATGGTCATATACAAAAGCTCAGCTTTTCAAGCAAGGACTGATGACGCAAGCTCTCCTCCTTCAGCCACTGGAGAGCGGTCATAGAACTGGGGACAGTAAAGGATATGACACGCTCGCCAGAGTGTTGGAAAGGAACACTCTGAAGGATAATGTACACGTAACATAAATACGTAAGAAAGTAGAAGACCCAACAGCAGTCGGCGTAGCTCAGTGGTAGAGCACCAGAATCCGAATTCGGATGTAGCGGGCTCAGATATCACCGGCAGCATATTGTTGTTTTTTCCTTCTACTTTCTACACTGTTACCTCCACCATTACTAGACCGATTTCACAAAGCCTACTGCGCATGCGCACATATACCGGAAGCAGTCCAACGTCATCTTGGTTGTCGTCATTCGCGGCAGAGACTACATTTACGGCGTCGTCTGCACTTCAGCACACTTTACTACGCGCCTCGATCGGCTATAATAACGTTCCTATGGTCTTACGCTGTGTTACTTGTTAATGACATTCTAGCGGCAATTAAGAAGAAGCAATGGACATGGGCAGGATATGTAGTGTGAAGAGAGAATAACCGATGGTCGCTTAGGGTAACAATCTGGATTCCAAGGGAAGGAAAGCGTGGCAGGGGGCGGCAGAAAGTTAGGTGGACGGATGAGGTTAAGAAGTTCGCAGGGGTTAAGAAGTTCGCAATAGTACGTGCAAGGTGCAAGAAGTATGTACTACATACTGCATGCGTGAAATGTGAAATTACAAAGAATAGTACAGTGGCAATAACAGTGCCTAGAATGGGTGATATACTACGTGATGGCATGATGATAGGTTTACGTGAGTTGGATCGCGGCAGGGTGGCAAGCACGACCAGCGCATGCGCATGTAATCGCGGTGTTGACGGCCAGCCCGCGGCCCGCACGCCCGCTCATTTGCTCCTTGTTATCATGTGGATTAACGTCTACGACGGTCGTTATGTAGTTATGTAGTTTTGGTTCTTCAAAGGTTCCTCACTTCCATCTGTGATGAGGTGCGTCACGTAACGCATTGCTTTCTGCTCGCATTGAGGTTTGGTGCTGCAAAAGTACATATACAAGCGGCGCTGAGAAAGCTGGGTACTGCCGGCGTGTCTCTAGCCCACGCATCGCGTCATTCGTGTTTGTTGTACAACTGGAGGTGTGGTTTGTGCTTACCGTGAGATGCTGTGATGTACGGATTACGTCCTACGAGAGTGCTGTGTGAGACTACGAAGAGTGCTGTGATGAGTGCGCCGATGTCCGGACGGACATCACTGTGTCCGTTTATGATCGGCGATGTTGCACGTGCATGTCAGTGTTTATTAGGTGCAGTGGTAATTTATTTGCACGCGCTGTGCAACAATCAGACGAAAATAAGTCATCGACAATTTGTTAGCCTGCACTACAGAGCTCAAAACTCGGAAAATGGGAATGCACATGATGCAGTTTTCGCATGTTGGAGTGGACCGAAAAATAAGTCCCCAGCCCACACCGCCGAGATGCGCTTACTACAGGTGAAATGGTTCGGGTTTCTTTAAAATAGCTGCCTGGCACAGCACCTTCCTAAATGTTCAGGCGTTGTAATTGTTGAAGACCACTTTATCATTAATAAAGGAACGAAAATGCTTTATGTGTTAATGACTAGTGCTTTTTCGACATATTATGTTCATTTTTTTTTCGTTTTTCCTTGGTTTTCTTTGTATTTCATGCTAGACAAACACAAATAGTACACTTTTAAACGTGTCAGTCCAAAGCTGAACATGAATATCTGCCATGCTTTATATGCTTTAATGCTAGAAAGGTTGACTTGTATAGCATGTACGTACACGCTGCGACATCTTAGCGGCACATTCGGCTACTTGCCCCAAGGTCGTGATGTTTAATGCCAGTGATGGCAGTCGCACTTTGGTGCAGGTGAAATGTAGATGGTTCTGTTTCCTGCAAGATGTCAACGCAAAGTACAAAGCCCGGGCAGTCAAATTAGTCTGGAGCTCTCCAATACAGTATTCTTCATAGCTACATATGTCACTTTAGGATGTGAAACCCTACATGCCACAGGTAGGCTGCATTGTTTTTTAGATTTTGTAACCTCACATCTATGTTTTGCAACATTTGGCTAATTTTAGTTCTCAAACAGTTGTTAAAGATGAAACCGAAGTAGTTCTTGGCATGGTTTCCTGCTTGGATTAATTTGCTAATTGCAGTTCTTTGAAACTTGCATCAATCCTGGACAGTTTAAATAGCAGGCAGTTGAATTACAGAAATGATGTGGATCATGCATTTCAGTTCTGACAAATGGAAAGTAACGGTCCCCTCCTTGCATGCATAGGTGCCCTTAGACAAATACATACTCGGGTGTGTGATTGTGACGCATATCAAGGATCAACAGAAGGCCATGTGGAGCCAGTGTGATATTCTTCATGAAGGCTAAAGTAAAATTGTACAACAGCTGCTGTGCCATGCAGAAAAAAATTGATCATTTAGTGTATGATTAACTGACCATGAATAGCATCTTACTCAGATTATGATGTGATATATATCTGGTTTAGCATCCCAAAATAACTACGGCTATGAGGAACACAATAGTTGAGGGCTCCGGTATAATTTCGACCACCTGCGGTTCTTTTACATGCACTGACACCGCACGGTGCATGACGGCCTGTTGTTTCGCCTCTATTGAAATGCCCCTGCTGTGGCTGGAACCAAATCTGCATCTTTAGGTCCAGCAGCCAAGCACTCTAACTACTGAGCCAGCACAACGGGGCCAAGTATCAAAATGCATGCCACTACATTTCCTTCTAGCCTGTGGTTTTCTTCACAGAACTAATGTATACAAGGAAAAGTAAATAGCAAGAAAACACTATTTTTGTTGTACATTAAATTCACATTTCAGCAAACATTCTCTAGGAAACCATTTCTCATAATGTTTGCATGAAAACCATGAACATCTTACAAAAACAAAACAATGCACTTACTCCACTCCAATTATTAATGGGCAAGGTTGCATCTATGCTACTACACTGCACTTATCACAAAACCACAAGCCCCATCTGCTTTGGCCAATCACTTGATGAAACTAACGGAAACAGATGTCGCATACCACAGACAGGTCATCTCGCAACATATCTCTCCATATGTTGCATTTCAATTTCATGCCTTTCCACTTAGCTTCAACTGTTGCCAGCATTACTAGTCACCCATCTTTTCTGAAATTCCTTTTTACGCTGTTGGGATCAGCATCCTTGTTAACGATGGTCTCCGGCATTTTCGATGCTATCATTTTCACATCTTCCCCATCTGGAAGAACGAAGGAAATGACAAGCTTTGAGTAGACAAAAAATTAGGGAGACTCCTATCTCCACCTGTAAGGGTATGGTGCGCCAGCGTTAATGGTTCTTGTCTGCAGATCCCACTGTGGATTCCCGTTAATTTACATGCCCTTTGCTACAAACATAATTACTAATTCCTTAATTCATGTCTCTGTTATCTCAGATATACTCATTAGCATACGGTCGTAGGCTGCCCTGTTAGGTGATAGACAACCTGGCATAGACCTCTGTAAGCCTCAACCTTTCTTAATTGGAGCTGGAACGTCCCAGAACATATTTCAAATATAACTTTGTAAGCTTGACTTTACAGCTCCTGCCATGTCGTGTGGCCTCGTGACATTTGGCTCATGGCACTTTTGGCTTGTGCACAGGGGTCATCTGTTAAATACTGGTTAACATGCATGAAACATACATTTTCACACAAACTGGTGGCAAATGGTCAAGTGGTGCACTGCAGATTCTGAAATGTATACTTATATGCATGCAAGGATCGCATCATCACATAACATGATCAAGAGTTCTATCAGTACCTGTAGTTACATAGCATTTCAATGCCCATTAAAGGACCACCTCAGACAATGGTTGTTGTTACCACAAGACCTGTTCTAACTGCGTAGTGACACCACTCCACTGAGCGATGGACATGTATATGCATACCCTAGATAGCTCATGATTGTGGATCTCATTTATTTCTATGACTTCCAAGGAGTTCCTGTCGTCAGAAACCATACACTTTATGAAATCGGGACAGTTGTCTTGAAAGGTGATGAAAAGAAATAACCAGGTTACCTTGACACAATGCTAAATTACAGAGGGTGAATATGCTGCATGAAGATACCAAGAAGCTTGTACAAAGAAAAGTGAGAGGGAAATGGCAGGATTTTTGAAACATTTAAATAAACGACAAACTATACTTGTCAAACCTGTCATTGAGGAATGGAAATCATGCAGTAATCAAAAACACAACATGGAGGACATTTTAGGTCATCTTCACAAAACACATACCCAAACCTCACACACAGCTTCATACTTATGAAAGAGGACAAACCAATATGCAAGGAGTGTGGAGATGAACTAACAATAAACCATATCTTACACGTGCGCCAGAGTCGAGATAAGAGGAAAACATTTTGTACAATTTTGCAACAGATCCGTTTCCATCCCAGCATGATTCTAGGAGAGACGTGCAAATTTCCTGCATTTTTGGTTTCCTAAAATGTTCCTAAACAAGCTACATCCTAAAGAACATTTTAGTCATTACACATAAAATAAATATGTTAAACCTTGTTCTTGGTGCGTGGCAGCATTAGTCGCTTATGCACCATAAAAATCAACACAATGCTGTAAGGTATACCTTGGTTAGCTATGTTATATGAGACAAGCTTTCGGTCTGGTGTGGTCCTTATTCACGTGACAGCGTTGTCATGAGGGTCTATGTCCCAGCGATCGGAAAGTGACCTATTCCAATAATTTTAAAAACTGAAGGCGATTCTACAGATTTCTAAAGACTGGAGTGCTCAACTGTTTGTTTTATCAACGTCCGCCTGCTTTGACAGCCTGGAGTGAAACTGTTGAAGAGAATACATTTTTGAACATTAAACGCGTTTCTGAAGGCGTTGCTTTCAATTACGGGGCCCACAAAAAGCAGCTGAATGTCAAACGCCGCCTAGGTAGGCTTTCTAGCAAGACAGCGGTGTAGCGTGAAAAATCGCTCCGCCGGTCCATCGCTGGCGCCGCTGACTTGAAAGGCGAACTGTTCAAACTTGTAGCTACTGACCACACCTGAAACATTGAATTGTGCATGATCAAGGCAGAATTTCTCTTACACTGAGCACTGGTAGCTATCGATTTCGCGCCCAGTATTGTGAAAATCTGTCCTCTCTTCGATCATTGATGCGTCCACGGTTGAACATTTATGCGCCTCGGGGTAGGCCAGCCGTGGGAACATGGATGCATGGTTTAGCAGCGACCACTTCCATGGCACACTCTGCAAAATTCCAAGAGTCAGCTTCTGCAACGAAATGTGCAGCGCACTTTTTCTACCGCGTACCTAAGTCCGGCGACGCATGCATATCGATCCCGCTCGTTTCAAAGCTGCGCGGCTGTTCAGTCGGGTCACGATAACCTCGAGCATGCGGGGGTTTAAACTACGTGTACGCAAAATTCAACGACAAGAAAAAGATGCAGGCTAAGCACTTTAGTCTAGTCTTCCCCTAAATACCAACGAACATTGCTGTTCATAGGGAATTCGGATCATTCACGCTTCCGACTTTCCGGTTGTGCACTCTTGCGGTGCGGTGAAGTAGGTCTTCGCCTCGACGAGTCGATGTGCAGCTCGCCGCAGTAGCAGCGCAGGCCTCTAGTAGATTCGGCATGTCTTGTGCCATGGCTCTGAGGTAGAATATAAACAAAGAATTTAGCTAGAAACATCCTGTTTTCTCGGTCTGCATGTGAGGAACGAGCATATATGCCATTTCACATAATACTTTGGACTGCCGAATGTTCTGCACGGCGAGGTGTGTGTGTGTGTGTGTGTGTGTGTGTGTGTGTGTGTGTGTGTGTGTGTGTGTGTGCGTGTGCGTGTGCGTGTGCGTGTGTGTGTGTGTGTGTGTGTGTGTGTGTGTGTGTGTGTGTGTGTGTGTGTGTGTGTGTGTGTGTGTGTGTGTGTGTGTGTGTGTGTGTGTGTGTGTGTGTGTGTGTGTGTTAGATCTTCGGAGGTCGATGCAGGACCTAAGACAGCGTAAATGCTAGGAATAGCTCGCTCGCATTACGGGCAGATCGAGGTGATAGTTTAGTGCGAAGCGAAAGCTGCTCCTGAATGTGCGTATCTCGATGCCAGCTGGTGGAGCTGGTGCAGTACGTAGCATCGCCTGCAGCTATGTGCGTGACAGCGATGCTTGCCGTACACAATCCTGAGTGAAGACCATGATCTATGTTAGAACGAATGGACTCTTCGTAGCACCTCATCGAGAGTCGCGGAAAGCTGATATCATAGAAGATAAGATTCATTCACGCGTAGCAAGCAGAATGTGGCCGCGTTTGACGTGCATATAGCCATGAGCCTGTATTGCATGTATATCGACGACGTCCACCGTATCTTTACGAGAATCGAATGAATACGTCGGACGTACCTTTAGACACTTCGTACTGTTAAACGGAGTAATACACACGCCGCGTACGACGGCCCATAGTTAACAACCGCTGTTTTCTTAAGTAGAACAATACTGTACGTGTTTCGCAGACCTTTTGTCATAATAAATTATTTCAGCTTGGTCTTCATGTAAAAGCCGCCATTTAGTTGTTTCTCTTTAACGAGATAAACATATAAATATATTCACGAAGTGCTTGCATGTTTATCAGCAAGAAGGTGAGGAAAAGAATGCGATGCCATTTTTCTGAATAGAGCTATAACAAATGCGTGTGACCAATATAAAGTAAGAAATTGAGCAAATCGGGCATGTTTTTGAGCGTGTCAAAGTAGACTTGAATTCATTAGAGCGGGGCAAGAACATGAACGCAGGAAATAAGATGGGCAGAAAGGGCGCCTCCGTCCCTCTTATTTCATGTAATCGTGTCCTTGCGCCTACCACAGGTGTCGCACGCAGGGTTAGCATCCACGCCGATAGTAAAAAAATAATGGCTTGTGAAGGCAACCCTGGCTGTCGGAGATTTAGGTCAGGGTTCAGGGGATAAAAAAGATTGGTTCAAATAGTGAGCGGAATTCCACGACACAATAGTGATCTCCCGTGCCATTCTTTGAAGTCAACTCGTTGCATCTGATATTGAAAGTGGGATGGAAACACAAACACTGTTTTGATGGGCTGTTCATGCCGTCTGTCCGCGCTATTATTGCCCTGATGCCGCAGTGTCTAGGGATACAGTGATAATGTCGTGCCCTTTATTAGCGGCGGAATGATGCAGCTCACGGATAACCGCTAACGTTTGCTAGTGAGAGCCATGGCGCAGAACGTTTTGTAAGCCCTGGAGCCCTGTTTTGGCTCAATGAATATAGGCCATTGCTAGGGACTTTAGATAAATGTACCAATTAATAGAGAGATTTAGCTTACCGTGATCCGCGATACGCCACCGTGATCCGCCACCGCGCGTTCCACTGCGCATGCCCAGATCCCCTTGACGCCGATAGATGGCGCCACTTACTTGATGTCGGCACATAGACCTGCCGCATCGGGACCAATCAGCTTGTGCGCCCCGCCCACGCTCGGTAGAGGGTCACGGTGGCGGATCGCGGATAACGGTAAGCTAAATCTCTCTAATAGAGAAATTTAGCTTACCGTGATCCGCGATCCGACGGTTCACTGAGCCGTCGTAGTAGACGTGCAGTCGGAGTAACTCAAGACCGAAGAGACAAATTACCTTCAATGGAGGACCTCCAGTCAGTGGCGTCGAGAGATTATTACGACGCCGAGGATAATCGTCCTGCACATGTTAGCATGACACTGCAGGGTGTGGCATATCGAAAGGATTAATCACGGTGTAACTAGAACACACATGACCTCTTGAAATCTGATCGAAGCCATTGGCTGGAGAATGCCTTTGAGCGGCATCTGACTCGTCATTCACGTGTTGTATTCGAGTACACTGCACGTGAACGCTTTTCAGTTGTCTTGCACTCACGTGCGCGCTAACTAGCTCCACCTGACACTAGTTTTACATACGGCGCAGAAATGTGCGCGGCCTGCTTTAAGACTCAATAATACCGCATCCATCCGAAAGCAGCGTTGGTTCGACGTTTCCAAGGTCTGTGTTCCTTTAGAGCTGGAAGACAGGACTTCAAGTCGATAACTACGAACCTCGAAAATAAATTATTAATCGAAGCAAGATTTCTACAGCCTTTCGAAGATCAGCGACGTACTAGGTAATCACTTTTGAAGCATAATGCCAAGCGGTGAGTCCGACACATTGTCTTTCGTGTAAAAGGACCAGTACGCAGAAAAAAGATGCTTTCGAGACCGCATCGCTGCACAGATTACCCGAATCTCTCGTGGTACGGCGGACTGCGTGTCTGGAAGCATTCAGAAAATATTGCGATGGAAAAACATGATCTATGTAGATGATGGTAAGCTCAGGATAAGGCAATTATTTCTTGCTAGGACACCCACACACGCAAACACATATCAACGAGGTCCTGGGAATGATTATTGGGGCGCACGCATCATATATCCCATCTCAACGCTGGGCATAGCCGACGCATAGAGCGAAGACAAGCCATCACATACGCTCGTGGGTGGCCAAAACACAACTACTATAGAGACACGAGTCTGCTGGCTGGTACGCGTGTGCGATACGGCACGTCACGGAAAAATCTCATCAGCGAACCGGCTAGAAAATGGTAAACATAAATAGAAGCGTTCTCTGAAACCCAAAGCACGCTTAAGTACGTGCTGTTTTCCTGTCCTCCGCCGAGCTTGACGGCCCCTCGCGCAGGCGCCCTGACGTAATTTCAAACTCTAATGCACTGTGGTTTTACTTCTAGCTCCGTTTTTTTTTCTTTTTCTAGAGACCAAAACATGGCGGCATAAAACCCAGCTTCCGCTGTCGTGATAGCGTGCGTTAATGCTGGGTTGGATGTTCGTGTCGTTGGTTTTGAAGGCCGCACGTTTTCATAGACTCATGCAAAGTTTCTGCGTTTATGAAAATTGCTCCGCCCGGAGGTTGGTATACATTTCAAGCGTCGCGAATATCAGAACTTTTGTTCTAGATGTGGGGAGGAAAGCATTGTTTAATTAAAGCCATGTAATGCACGCGAGGTAAAATATCGGCAGTTTAATTGATTTTTAAGCATCTGCAGTGTATATGACTATGTTGGCAAAGCGCAAATATTTATGTTGCTGACCTAAAGTAATGCATTAGATTTTCCGCAGACTTAAAACTTCAGCTTTGTTCCTTTATTTACCACGGGTGACGAAGAAGATTGGAATTCAAGAATAAACCGGAAAGGTAAGAGATAATAAAAATTGGGGGCGCTGAAATTTCACCTTAAGAATATACGAGATAACGCCTTTAACACCGCCATTTTGTTACGCGATGTTTGATTTAAGAGCCGAACGTGAAAGGCCAGCAGGCATAGGTATAACATCCCGCTTTATCCAAGCCGTAGGAACGTGCCTACGTAACCTAGGGAAAGCTAGGCATCTAAGGGTCCTCGAAGACTGATTCCAATTTAACCCCCCCCCCCCCCCCTCTCTCTAGGCGGCAATGACAGCCATACACTACAACTTGCTGGAAGCCATGCCCATGAATTTTCGCTCACAACGTCGATGCCGGCATCGAATTTTCGAGACGACGTTACCTTTAATGCTATAGCATTAACACGTAAAGCCCTTACAGAGCTGTGATGTGGAAAATCAACGCTTGGTGACATGTCGTAATCACATCCTGTTCGAATCTGTATTCAAACGTCGTTAATGAGGCCCGGCAGTACCCTTTCTACATTCCGCGCGAGAGGGTCATGACGAAGATCGATCGACCGTGGCGCATCGTTGTCAGGCGAATACACTGAAGAAGTCGACAGTGCCGAAACGAAGGAAAGCGTATACGGGAATATTGTCCTGTAGTGTGATTCGTTTCGGGGGAAGGAATTCAATAACCATTTATATAGGAGATCTTTTTACAGAAAGAAAAAGAAAGTACAAACTGAAACCGATGATTTGTCCAAATGCACATCTTCCGTATGTCACCTGCAGTCAGAGTCCGAATGAACCTTATAATTTCGAATTTATTTACGTTACAAGGTACTACATCTTCTTGTTGATTAGCACACCGCACGTGTACAGCGATGGACGTGGTGTGTAGTGTTGTATCGCGAGTACCATATGTGGAACGTGACCTAAAGGACAACCGGCATCGAGTCGGAACCCATTGCCAACCAAGGAGGCTTACGGGAACGTCTACAATAATACGCGCTTCTTATAAAGTTAAATAAGACAGCATGGTTGGTAGTGAACACACCGCCGCAGTGGGCCCGTCACTGCGTGCGTCGCATCGCGACATGTCACGCCACGGTCTGGGACACGAATGGTAGACTAAACAAATATGAAAAAAAAAAGGGGGCTGTTATAGCCGCCCTTACAACTTGCGATTACACAAGCTAGCTGAAAACGGCCTTTCGCTGAATAATGCCCTGACATTCTACGGGCCGATGCACAATGTTCAGCAGAAGATGCCCTTTAACATACACCTTTCAGGTACGCAGCGTAAACGCGTAATTTCGCCCACGTGCTCTGCGGCATCCAGTACATTTACCAGGCAATTTCACCAAATAAACAAACTGGAAATGTTCTCTCTACGCCTTCGTCTTGTTGGGATTGTTCTTGTTGCGAGCGTGGACGGCTTGCTTTACTCTGGTATCAGGGCTTGTGGCTGCCTTTTCTCTCACTTCTTCCAGCATGTGTCTCGAAACAAGACAGGTGTGGCGGTTGGTAGCGTACTGTGACTCTTTCCTTTTTTTGTTTCAAATGTTCGGGTTAGACAAATAAAGAATGGGATTGCGAAATTGCTCTTCAATCCAATAGCGAAGTTTTGTCACTTGTCTGCATTGTCTTCTTCTCTTTTTTTTTTTTTTTTTAAGGCCGTCCGCCTCATGAGATTAGCATGCCAGGTTCGAGAAGAAAAGTAGGAAAAGCTGCTTAAGTTGAACTTATACTCCAAATAAATTGCACGCAAAAACGCGACTTGCAAACGAAGAAAAAAAAGAGGGGAGGGGGAAACATGGATACATAACTGTAAGCTCTTTGTGTGCTTTCTTTTCTTGTGGCTGTCTGTACACACTCGGATTCTTGCGCCACTCCTACGCCTCCAGACGACACGTGCGTAGCGAAGGCCTTCGCAGCGTTTCCATATATCTGGCACGCAAGTGGCGGGCTCTTTTCACAGCCCCGCCATTTTCTTTCGATGTTGAGCTAGGTTTCGCAACCGCAGTTGAGGCGATACCAGTGCGACGCATGGATAACGTCAGGGGCTTTAAACTAAAGCTTTGAAGGAGACAAATTTCTTCAGATACGCCAGAAGCATAAATTTGTCTTTACTGGGTTCAATAATGCTGCCGAGTAGGTGACATGTATCCGGACAGGAGAGATATACAAAATCTCTAAAGCATGTTTTCTATAGGGTGAACCTGTGCGCGAGCCTGAAATTCGGAGGCAGAATTGTTGAGGCATATGGAGTCAGCACTTGTCTTGGCAGCTGTAAACGGTTCTTCACGACATTGAGTGCAGCGACCGCCTGTTATTTAGGTAGCTCGAGAAATTCGGCACAAGAATCGAGGTACATATGTAGCACTTTTAGAGCCGATCAAGAAAATAGGTAAAGTATGCGACTGAGCGAAAAGAGAAACGATATTGAAATAATAGGACAAAGAATAAACTATAAGCCTAAAAAAAAATTAAAGGGCAATAATATATATTGCGAATCTGAGGGCTGTGACCATAAAATATGGTTCCTATTTTAAATTTTTCTCAATGGGAAACGTGGATAGAAATGTTAAACGTGAAACACACGCATTCGAAGGACAATTGAGTTTTCTCTCATGACTTGGATTATGATGAAATAGCGCCCCTTACATGCTTTATGCGTTCAATAAAGAAGCCGCTTGTGTAATTGATGACTTGTTAACCTGGTAGTGGCGGCAATACCAAGAGCAACAGCATCGTTGTGCAAGTGTATAATGCTTCAGGAGCTGACTCCACGACACTTCAGATTGGCATTTTTGAGGGGCGATATTTCGAACCAAATTGCCGTCTAAGAAAATGTAAAAAAAAAAGGAGAAAGGGAGGGGGGAGGGGGTCTCAGCTTTTTTTCTTAATGGTCTGCAATTTTGCTATTCTACGTTGTACATTAGACTAACAAAGAACAAAGTTAATCTCCTAATTGTAATTAGTTAATTTTCTACGAATATGTAAAAAAAAGAGAAAAAGGGGGCTCAGCGTTTTTTTTTTTCTTAATGGTCTGAAATTTTGCTATTTTACATTGTACCTTAGACTAACAAAGAACAAAGTTATTCACCTAATTGTAATTAGTTAATTGTCTGATTAACTTAACCAGCCAAAAGACGTCTTTTGGCTGGTTAAGTATGAACCCATACCAACGTGCCCAGTCGTCAACCTTGTCTAATTAACAACATGTACGGAATAGCTAAAATGCTGCATTGCTGTACCACCCACTTGCACAGATCACACCGAGGCATCTGTTATAGGTTTTATAATATAAACCAGCAAAAGTAAAAAATAATCCTCCTGTAAAAAAAAAAAGAAAAAAAAACACACCTGTTTTCTTAACAGCGCTCCCCAAGAACTGCGCCAACTACACTGCGCCGCAATCGAAGCAAGCACTTTTTAAAATGAGGGAAAAATTTGCAGACAGGAAAAGCAAGTAACAGATACGAGCTGGAAAAGCTGAACAGTGCGCGATGAGTTCGCGATGCACGACCTGGAAGCTTGTTTCTTAGCTAACGCTGCGGGCGGCCTCAGACACCTGAGCGTGCGCGCGTACGCGCTCGCGTCTCCCTGAGAGCTTCAGCACTGGATCTCGACGGGTGCGTAAACCTAAAAACTCATGGCGAAATACTCGAATGGCTTTCCGTACTGCCTAGTGCCCCGATGCTGCCGGTAATGCAAGGCCCGGGCGAACCGTTTTTCACCGCTTGCGTTATGCCGCTTTCGCCAACTTCAGTATATACACACACTACCTTGACATTCCATTTCTTCCGTCGCATTCTTTTCGCTGTACGTTTTCTGCTCACAGTGAGCTACAGCGAAAAAGGGTCAAGAAAGGAGGCAGGGAAAAGCGGAAAATACGAAGTATGGGTAGGGAGGACGGTGGGATGGGAGGAGAGGAGACCAGGAACGGACTAGGTGTTTCGATGCGAGGAGAAGGCGTCGCTGGCATTTGCACGTAAATTACCTGCCTGCCAGCAAACCCATACACTGCAGAGGGAAGGACTGCGACGCGCCTGTCTCAAAAACTGGCCCCGTACATATCACGTCGGGCAACAAACCTCTGGCAACGGCCGGATGCCGCTGTAGGAAGGAAACGAAAAAAAAAAAAAAAAAAAAAGGTCACGCCAGTCGCAAATAAAAACGTGACCGACCATGTGCGAGGAAAAGTTTCTAGCGAAAATTTGCATGCATCGCAGTGAGCTTATTTTTGTCACCTCTGTCGCGTTGCTACAGATGCCCAGAGTGCCCCTGTCTGCCATTCACGTGTTATCCTGTCTCTGAATTCCCGCTTGCGTTTGCTCGAGTCAGTCTTTTTTTCTTTGCATAAATACACATCTGGGGGGAGATCCGCGCAGAAACGTATTTTGTATCTGAAATCCGCTGAATCGTTTCCCGATACTGTCACTCTCTACTCAAAGCGAGAGAATTCCTCGCTGCTGACGCCGAACTGCACCTACTCTTTCCATTCTTCGCCATGCATGTAACTCCGATGAATTGTGACCAACTGTGTAGGCCATGCCTCTGCTTTCATTGCGTCGATGAGTTCGCGTATGTGGCCGGATGTTCTTGCGCCGTTACAGCTTAACAGACTGCGAAAATGTGCGCGTGAGATAGGGAAGTGCTCCGAGTTGACAGATTACATCTCCTGTTGTTGCATAATAGCGAGCTGTGAATTGGCTTGGTCGACTGTTGTGTCGCTATTATGAGCGACCGTTTTTGCTCAGTTTTTCATCGGCAGTGTTCCTTGTCTGCGAAGTGCCAAATGAGAACCGCCATATTAACGAGAAATGCGTTGCTTTCCTTATGTGGCTGCGGTAGGGAGGCCGGAAAGCCCCATGTACTGCACCCGGGAAGACGAAACTGAACGTGAAGTGCATTAATGAATAAATTTAAATATAATCGGGGTACTATAAAAACACTTTGCCGATCGAAGTGACGCACAGCATTTCCTTAAGCTAAAAAAAAACCCCGGCGTTTCGTGTTGCCTGGTTTGAGTTTGCACTTCGCGTCTCAAATATCTACCCTCTTACAATGACCTGTCTCGCATGCCATCACACGTTGTGCACATCCAGGCGCAAAGCTGGCTTAAGAACAATATCCTAACAACCTTAGCATAAACGCACTATAGTCACGGGCGGCATACGCACAAGCAGTCATAACCCTAAACAGTCACCGCTCGAAGGGGAGTAATCACACACTCGTGCTCATTCGGGACATGACACACCCCCTCTCTCTCTCCCAGTCTATTCATTTTTCTTGGGTGGCTGGTACGTGCCTCAGCAGTGAGGTAACATGGGACACATAAAAATGGGTCAATCGACAGGCCAACGTCGTTACCAAATTAGTCGACTGCAGATGAGGCACGGTTCAGCGGCCACCACGCGCCGATGGAGCGACCAAGAACAACGCTCATCGCACGGTGCACCGACCGAGCGCCCAATAACCCAGCCCACGCTCGAAGTAGGCGCCCCGGTTTGCTGCGCTTTCTTCAGCGCGTGAAGAACGTTGCCGCTGCTGCGTCCCTCCTTTGTTCGGTTTATTACCGTGCTTCAAAACTTTCTCGTCACAGGGAACGTGGAAGTCGTTACATTGAGAGGTTTACGCTCTTCAAGCGCTTTTATTAGCGTGAAGCAGGGTTTTCCCGAGCGAACAAACGGGTTACGGTTAATCGGCTGAAATCATTTTTTTTTTCTGTTTCTTTACCTATATCGCCTATATTAATGTATTTTTGCTTCATCATCCTTCCTTTATTGAAATACTGCATCAGAAGCACCTTATACGTCTCTCTCTCTCTTCCCCTCGCTTGAAGATTCTTCAGTTATATAGGAGCGTGGCTTCATTCGAAGTGAAGACGCTAACAAACCCACAAAAGCATGCTTTTATTTTTCTTCGCTATAAACTCGACGATATTTTTCACTCTCACGCGCGATTTTCTAATCGCAGCTACTGAGAGGTAATAACCATCCAGCTGTATCGTATCGAGAAATTGCGTGGAGTACGACGACAGATGCTATTTCCTAACGTTTTCAGCTCCTTTCTTCTGAATATTTTTGGCGAGCACAATTTTCTCGTGCTGTGGTAAAACCGTTCTTCTTTTCCAATTTTAGGCCAATTTGAATAGCAGATAGTAAAAATTACTTGCGAGGAAGACGTCATGCTGAATAACAGGATAACATTGGCTACAACAGAAAAAAAATAAACGTGACCTTGATGAACGTTTTTTTTTTTTTTTTTTTTTTTTTTGCCTGGCACTCCATGGAATTTTAAAACTTAGTGACGACTTTTGCAGCAAGTGCTAAACCTGACACCGAGTTACGTAGAAAGATGACCCCTTCTGATCAGGGATTTCGGTTAATGTGTACTAGAAGTCGGAGAATAGAGGTCAGCGTTATAGTTTACACACTTGGGACTTGAATTTCAGCAGCGGTGCGCACTTACTATAATTATATCCCTGCAGTTATGGCATGCCAGCAGCACGTCAGGTAAGACTCTTTCTAATATGTTTACGGTTGTTATTTAAGGAGCTGCTATCGGGCGCCATGCATACTGCTAGAAATCTATCAGCTTTCGGGTATTTCGTTGAAAGTCTTCAGCAGTCGGCTAACGCGACACCAATAATGTGAGGACAGTACGCATACATGCCACTCCTGTTTTGGCGTATGATGTGGTGCTTGCTTAGGCGACAAACACCGTCACCCTATTTCTGATGTTACTGTCAAAAAAAGGAAGCCTGCTTCGGTGTTGAGTGGTTTATGGTTCCACGATTCAAAACGACTCAGTCTATACGGGCACAAGATAATTTCGGCCGTCTGAGATCCTTAACGTACGCTGGCACTGTGAAGAGCACGTGCTCCGTGCGTTTGATCTTCGTGGAAAAACAACCGCCGAAAGCGAGATCGAACCCATGTCCACCACCTCAGTAGCGGAGTGCCCAAACCACTGAGCTGCCGCGGCGAAAGATGTCTGTGTCACATATTTCTGTATATCTCGTTAGCGCAAGTCTGTCTAGCTCGCAGAATTCCTCATTGCAGGACGCTTGTTTCTAGAATTACCATCAGTCGTCATAATTCAATACACCTGTCCCGGTTATTTCCAAAATGTAAATGAACCTAAATTTCGGACAGTTGGCTCGTTCCTTTTCAAATAGCGAAATTTCCGCACTGCAATTTTACTAGAGCATTGTCATCCTGAATTATTTTCCGTCTGCTGCTTCTTGTCGCAGGTTGTGTGCCAGTAGCTTCATAATCATCATCATCAGCCTGACTGTACCCACTGCAGGGCGAAGGCCTCTCCCATATTTCTCCAATTAACCCGGCTATGTGCTAGCTGCATCCACTTGACCCCTGCGAACGTCTTTACCTCATCCGCCCACCTAACTTTCTCCCGCCCCCTGCTACGCTTTCCTTCCCTTGGAAACCAGTTCGTTACCCTAAGCGACCATCGGTTATCTTACTAGCCAGTAGCTTACTAGTCATAAACAAAAGCTCACGGGAGGAGCATCTTAAAACAAAAAAATCGCTTTGTGAACAGTCCTGCAAAGCGGGCCAATAAAATAGGCATAAAATCATGAGGAAGCATGCGTGCTGCATTTTATGCAATAAGTACAAGGTGGCCGTTAACGGACCAATGAAAATATATTTCTTTCTGCAGGTGTCTTCTAGGAAGTTCAGTCTAAGAGAGTACGTACTTAGAACTTGTTTTAGACTACTGCATTCTCAGGGATAAAGTTCGGCAAAGATTTATGCTTGGCAGCGATCGACGTCACTATCCAACAGCTATCTCATTTGGCTGCGCAAATTATCTCCATCTGCTTGAAAAGGAAAGTGATATTGCAAATTGTGATCATAGGGGCTATGGAACGAAAAATGGTAGCGGTAACAATAAGAGATAGAAAGCGTGCAGAGTGGGTCAGAGAAATAACTCAAGTTACCGACATTCTAGTAGAAATTAAGAAGAAATGGACATGGGCAGGACATGTAGTGCGAAGAGAGGATAACCGATGGTCGCTTAGGGTAACAAACTGGATTCCAAGGGAAGGAAAGCGTAGCAGGGGGCGGCAGAAATTTAGGTGGGCGGATGAGATTAAGAAGTTCGCAGGAGTCAAGTGGATGCAGCTAGCACAGAACCGGGTTAAGTGGAAAAATATGGGAGAGGCCTTCGCCCTGCAGTGGGTATAATCAGGCTGATGATGATGATGATGATGATGATGATGATGATGATCATAGGACCTCTGTGGGAGACTAAGTCGATAACGAATGCAGTGAAAGTCCCATTCCCAGTTCTCCCTTAAAACTTCGGCGTTACCAAGACATATCTCTTCTTGGGGAAGAATTGCGATAGTATCAAAAGGCCCACCAAAAAAAAAAAAAAGCTACACTGTCTGGTTTCGTGCGTCACAAAATTCGTTCATTGGCCAGTGGGCCACATGACGTCATTTGACCACGTAACATGACCAGGCTGTGTGTACTGTGGAAACTTGCCTGTTATTGCAGCCAAAGCTCTTTGTTACTATGCGAGCGATGTAGTAGGAGGGAGCACGGCCAAGCCGCTGTCCTGTTGCTTTTTTCTCTCCCCCTTACTCATGCTATGTGCATGCCTGAAATAAAGACTTAAGACTCAGAGTAGAGGCGAGTGCGGCGTCAGTTTACAGGGGTAGTTTATTGTGCGCAGACGTATCTAAGCAACTCCGCATATCAGGTTGTAATGGCGGCAGAATCTTTTCTTCAGCACGTGTGGTTTGTGCATGATCCGAACAGGAAGGGCTGCACGAAGAGTAGAAGAAGGCCGAGCGGTCTTCAGATTTCAGCGCTATCGCATTCTCAATACATCACGTAATTGTGTGCCTCCTTTGTTTTTCTGGGCACCATTTTGCAGCGATTATTTCCCTCTTTCGGTCAATCATTTTCTTTGGTACTAGCGAACATAGACGATTATTCCGCCACATCGCTGAAAAAGTCAACGAAAGCTTTATAGCACGTACTGACGAAACCATAGACAGAGTTTTATCATAGCACCAACTCTCAGACTTGAATTTTGACAGTTGAGAGTGAAGAGCTGGGCCAGTTGGAGTTATTGTTTTTTTTCTTTTGCCCCACCGGGGTGGCGCAGGGGTTATGGTGCTCGGCTACTGTTCCCGAAGACGCGGGATTGAATCCCGGCCTCGGCGGCCGCTTTTCGCTGGAGGCGAAAAGCAAGGCGCCCGTGTGCTTTGCGATGTCAGTGCACGTTAAAGAACCCCAGGTGGTCGAAATTGCCGGAGTCCTCCACTACGGCGTCTCTCATAGCCTGAGTTGCTTTGGGACGTTATACCCCACAAACCAAACCAAATCAAATCAGTTTGAGTTTTTTTGGCGTTTCTGTGCTGTTCTTGCCTAAACGCTTTCGTCAATCTTTCAGCCGCCACCCCCCGTAAACTCTGGGTGTTTGACATGGCTTTATATGACACTAAATCTGGCGACGCGTAATAGGTACTTGCTGTCATCGTGACGACATGACGCAACGGTCACGAAGAGGTAAGGGTTGTAAGAGTCCAACGGAAAAACAAATCATTACATGGCACGACTCCGGACGAAGAAATATATTCAGCAAAATACTGAGATACAATAGCAGATCTATTTGAAAGACGTCTGATGTATTGCTGTAGAGAATAAAAGTCTTTAAAAATGCCTAAAACGTCTTTAGAGACGCGCGAATTAGCCGTGATATTACTTGCGACTGAAAAGGAGAGCCACTGCGAAAAAAATTAATAATTCCTTGTTATAAAAGCGGACCTGCGCGAACATCAGCGAATCTATTTCTTTCGTACCAGCTATATTACGTGATTTGTTATTTCATGTCTAATAAGTGAGGCACAGACAGCAACTAACGCTCGACAGAATGCAAACAAAATTTTAAAAAATGAAAAGAGATTTACACGCACCAACGTGCCTTTAGTCAGCCATCCTGTCAGGGCTTAGCGCCGGAGTAGCACGTGAAAATATGTTGATCTTTAATGTCAGCATGTAGGTAACCTTTAAACATTTCATATTTGTTTTTGCTCACACCTTCTTTCATTTTCTAGTAACCCACTGACGATTATTTCTGTGCCGCCTGTCAAATGAATCTGCTCGTGGAAATCAGCACCGGGTAGTATCCCTTATATTATTTTGCCCTTTCTGTGGTGTATGTCCAAAAAAGGCACGTTTCGTCATGCATAGTATTGATAACCACAACGAAAGATTTAATATTAGTTGTCAACCTGATATGGTCTGACAAGTGACGTTGCTTTTGACGCAAGAAAATAACAGTCATCCTTCTCGCTTTCTATTTCTGTACGTGGCGCGGGTGGGGAGCGCTTTTCGTGGCATGCCCGCAAGTATGCTATGCATACCCTTTCTCTGGTGCTGCTGGAGTCGAGCATAGGCTACCGGTGGGGGATAGATTTTGTTTTCTTGATACTAATCGCTTGAGCTGCTACCCGAGGTTTAGCCGCTGCGTTCGTGGAACAAATGCTTAGTGAAGCCTGACTTTCTTCGCTTTATTTAGCCGAGCAAAAAACTTGAGCACTGGAGAAGCACTCAAACTGGTGCTGGCGTATGCTGCTGTCAGGTGCTAGGCACCGTCAGCATTGATGAAGAATTTACCTGCGGAAGAGTGGAGTGGAGTTTTTATTGAATATCATTGACCATTGCTAAGCGACGTATACGTGTGGGTTTGAGCTATTTGCGCGATAGCATTACTTCCCCCATTACGCGAAATATCGGAGAGATTGTTGCGTACACAATATGATTAAAAAATGTGTCACCAGGAGCTGCACCAAAAGAAAAACAGAAAAAAAAAAAAATTTGGGACGGGGACACGCTTAAACTTTGCCTTAAGAGTGTGACGTGATATCGTCAATTTATTCAGCTTGCGTGTCCTTTTAAGATGAAAGCCTTTCTATGTTTACGGTGAAAATATCGCGTCGGCAAGATTCCTGCCCTAGATGTGACAGCGAGATTCCGCGAGTGACAGATGCTGCGCCTCTTTCCCGTAAACCAATTATAGAACACCGGTAAACTTTGATGTGCTGAACCAAACGCAACTGATCAGAAATTACTAAACATGTTTGGTAATGAGTAGTAATGACTAAAATACCCTAATAATGACTTCTAATGACTTGCAATGACTTCTAACGACCAATATGCTAACGACGATCTGTAACGACGACGACTGATTACAAATGAATAACAATGCTTAGTAATATGTAGTAATGAGGTCAAAAGAAAGAAGGAAAGATAAATAGGTAAAGATAAGAGGCATGAGAAAGAGCAAATGAACAAAGGAGGAAGAGCATGCGTTCGCCGTTCACCTTTCAGAGATATCTTGAGAGATCCTATAATTTTTTTTTGGTGATTCTCGTTCACGTAGATAACCTTTCCTGCTCCTTTATCACCAATCCCTTATTTGCGCCTTCATTATCGGACACATGCTCGTTAGAATGCAGCAGCAGGCTAATCAATCGTAGGACAGATACTCGACCTATATGCCTGTCAATCTCCGCTTTAACCGAACGAGCGGATGTGCCTGCCTGTCATAGGAGTAGCATTTGTTACTTATCGCTCACGAGTTCTGGAAGCTTTGATTTCGATCTCCTTATCCCATCGCAAATGAGAGGCACGAGTTTTCAGCTCTGCTGTATGTGGTTCCGTAATGTTTCACAACCCGCTCACCAAGCCTTTGTCCCTTTCGTTTAGACCTGCAACCTGAAATTAGCGAGTGCTGTAGTACTGATGCATACCGGACAACTCTCCGCTTCATTCTACTTTACATGCACTCTTTAGCGCGCCTTTTGTGTCCAGTTTGCTAGCTTTTAGATTTTTTTATTTTTTTTGTTGTCCCCTATTATTTTTATACGTTTTTATTTGATCCACTTTGGGCTCTCTTAATCTATTCTTTTCATGTGGTTTATGTCTGCTATAACCGTGTGCTGAACGTGGGCTTTTTCTCTCCTTGATTATTTTTGCTGTTCCCTTCCGTGGTGTCCCAGTGGTTAAGGAGCTCGACTAGTCAACCGAGAGACCCAAGTTCAAATCCGGCACCGGAGGAAACGTTTCGAATCTATCGATGGCGGTAAAACGCAAGGCGATGTCAGTGCGCGTTCAAAAAACCCAGATGATCGAAATTATTCAAAGCCCTTCGCTAGCGTCGCCATAGCCTTAACTCATTTGGGATATTGAACACCTTGAACGAACCAACCAATTTTGTTGTCACTTTCTACTAGGGGGATTTGACTCAAGGAATATGACGTCACACCTAATGTTCAAGGGACATGTAACTGGATAATAAACGAAACGCGTTAACATGTGGAAAGTGCATGCGGTGGCTGAATACCGGTTTTCTATTCCGCAAAAGTGAGTGCGCTCCCTATACAACTAGAAAGCACACGGGTTTAAGCGCCATAAATGGAGACCGCAGTGTTCTTAGAGCATCAAATGAATAAGCAGCAACACCAGGTCGGAAATCGCTAGTATTGAATGCGGCTCCGGCCGCTGTACGAATTGCTTGAGCCTGCTGTGGTAGGGAAACTAAGGGTCGATGAACACCTTCCAGACACGACGGCTGAACGTGAAAGGAGAGACAACGCCTACACAATAACTTTCACACCTCTCTGGAGCTTACAGATGCCTTCTAAATGCTTTGAACAAACTACACAGTTTTAGCTACATTTTACGTGTTTACTGTCGTGGATAGCACCATTTTTACGCAAACACAATTTTTTTTCGATGGCCTTCGAGGCCCCTGAAACGAACACAGGACAGCTAGGCAGCTCTTAATTTTAACTCGCGTTATACTTTTTAGCAGTTCAGCCATGGTCGCTATAAGAAGAGTGAAAGTTTCGGCACTAAAAATTTGGGCATGCCTGAGTGTACGGAGGTCACTGGTATTGTGATCGGGCAAACTGTGGCGACAAGGATCGAGACTGGAAGCAGGTACCACTGACCCCTCCCAGGCCAAAGCAGGGGAGGGGGGGGGGAGGGATTGTCTGGCTATGAGCACCCAACCTCAGCTCCGGTGAGATAGACAGAGACAGACGACAGAGATGACAGAGACAGAGGCCATCGCACCTGGAACCGACCGGAAAAAAGGAGGGGAAACGACCAAATTCCAGTCCCTTCTAGTATTGAGCCTCGCTACGGCATTCTTCACTTGCCATGGTGAGCCACTGGGACAGCTTTCGGCTAAGTGACGTCGAGACCGATGAGTCAGCCCAGGTGCAAACACGCACGGAGACAAGCGGCTGACGCCATGGACGCCGTCTAGACGGCCACCTCCTCACTCTCAAGCCAGAATCTGTCAGAGGGGCGTGTCAACGAGTGCGAGCAGTGTTGGTGCGTGTGTGAGAGGATGCGGGAGAGTGAGGTGACGGAGACACTCCCTCATAAACTGCCCTGCCTTTCATCTAGGGAACATAGGGATTCAACCCTATAAAAACTGGCAACAAGGTTGTGTCGTGGGTCGTAAAACGGAGACTGTTCCTCTAGTCAGTTTCCCCCTAAAAACGCTACCATGTAAATATTGTACATATAATTTTTCCATCTCACTTCAAAGTACGGTTTCCAGCCGCCTCGTCTTTGTTCCTGCTACGACAACCAACCGGGCCTACAACACGCAATCTGGTGGGGAACAATTCAGAAAACTTCGTGGAATGCGCCATTGATTTCTCAACTGGCCGAACTCGTCGCCGCTGCCGGACAGAACACATTGAAGCGCGGTTCAGTTGACAACTAATCCAGAGATTGTGATAGAAATGTTGACGCGAGTCATTTAGGGGTGCCAGCTTCAGAGAAGAATGCAGCGTGTCGCTGACTGAAGAACTGCCTGACACCGAAGATGGCGCATTGTCGTTTCACAGGAGACTTAAAATATGGTTAGTTGAATCTGACTCGTTCCAGGAAGCACTTGATCCACATGTTTTTTTTCTTTTTTTTTTTTAGAGAAACTTCCGCGTATTTTTTGCTTTGAAAAACCTGGAATCGTGCACTTTTCTTAAGGACACAGGGTTGATCAATACCCTTTAAAACTCATCTGTGTGTCATTATGTGCGTGTGGAAGTGTGCGACACCGATTCTCTTTTTTTTCACATTTATTTCCCCTTCCCCTCCCACACTCTATCACCCTCATCCCTCAACCCTCATCAGGAGTAGCATGCTAGGCTTACCACCAGGCAGACATCTCCTGTTGCCATTAAAATATCTCTCTCTCTCTCTGGAACCGTGCATGACGAATAGATTTTTGCCATTTAGAACAGCGGGCGCGTGATCTAGTTCCTCGGGAAAAGTTTATGAAAGTATTTTTCTTTTGCTTGTATGGGAGGTTACTTTAAGCCTCACTCCACTCTCATTGCCTTCCACTTTATTAGTTTACTTCGACCATAGGAAGGTGTAGTGCTTGTTATTTAAGGGCTTGTTTCCTTTTCTTTCTTAGCAGGTCGGTAATTGGCCTGCCTCAATATGAGTGACAAAAAGAAGAGGAGCAAACTCTGAGGAATCCGAGACAACAGGGCTTTCATCCCTACCAGCAACAGAAGTGTTTTGCATTAATTAAAAAGTAATCACCCAGGAGTTTGCATATTATCTAAAAGGAACCTGTTTTCAGCAACTTGGGTTAGGGTGATTAGCTAGCCCAGCTTTTTGGTCGGTCTCTTGCAGCTTTTGTCAGCAAGCAGGAGGAATAAGTTAATATCCCCCCTGGTGTTCTTCCATTTATATCATTTCATGCTGATTTCTCTTTTTTTTTTTTTTTTGCGCATGAGAGATTGAGTGCTCTTAAAAAGATCACCTCCTATACAATGGCACTGAATTAACAAGACCTAGGAATCTGGAACAGAAAGGAGCATAATGCACAGGTCCTTTGAGTTGGCATTTATGTGAACTCTTCTTTGAGCACGTCTAGTTGCCTCCTTCTTCCGTTTTCACGATCAACCATTGTCCAAGGTTAATTAACCATTGTCCACTGAACATTTGAGCTGAGCGTTGGGGTTTCTTCAGCTGCCTGAATATTATTCAGTTTAAGGTGTGACAAATTGGAAGACATTCATAAAAAAATGATGGAAGAAGGTATAATTGTCGCTGCGCCATCACTGGACATTTTGTTTTACAAATTTTTGTGACCCCTTAATTTCTAGTTGGTACCGACACAATTGTTCTAAAGTGGCGACAGCAGTGTTGATTCAAACCTACGGTGGTAGCCCACCGGCTCAGTGGTACCCATGGCGACATAGCGTCACCAGCTTAAGTCAATCAAGCTTTCTGTGCACCTTACAAGGGCGATGAAAAGCTATTGACTAAAACTGGAAAACGCGCCAGATTAATTTGTATCCTATCAGACCTCCCTGCGACGAAGAAATCATTAGGCTGACTTCACTAGCGCCGAACATGTCAGCAAATGAAAATGATTCTCCTCTCTCCCCCTTAACTCAGCGCACGTCGGCGCGCATAAAGTCGTGACGGCGCCCCATCGTGCACCCGCGTCACTTGGGAGTATCCAATGAGTAGGCGCGCATAAAAAGCCCAGCTGACGACATCAGGAAAGGAGCACGTCGGGAAGTGTTGCCCTAATCGGTTGCGAGTGGTGTCCAGGAGCCCGTTTTGAAAATTATTTGTCTGTTTGCAGGCTCCACGGAAAGTGTTTATATTTAACTCGAACACTCGCAAAGGCCCCTTCTATAAATTTCTTGCCTTAAACTCTCATAGAAACTTAAGGCGATTTGAGTGCTGCAATATGTTGAGGATGTCAGGCATCGCGCAACTTGTTTTGGATAATTCAAGCACTTAAAGACGGTATCAATGACCCTGAAGAAAACGGACATCATGCTATAAAGCAAAAAAATAAAAAATAAAACAGAAAAATACTCACGTCAAATCAGGAGCTGAACCCTTTAAGCAGGCTAGTCACAAGTTTTGATGGAGCTAAGGGTATATTTTCAAACCATACTTGAAACCTGCTCGAGATAAGAGTAGCAAATAGGCAATCGTCAACCATAACCTTAAAGCTTAAAACTGGAGAAATAAAACTCAACAAAAGGAAATTTATAATCCCCAGGGTATTCTCCCCCACCGATCGATATGATCCACTGATAAAACTTGGAACTGGCGAGCGCAGAATGTTTCGGAAGGATTGAATCTCTCCGTGGTTCTTTGTCAAATGTTTTTCTAATTTTGTTTTGTTTTTAGTTTTTCTGCAGGTTTCTGCTTGGCATTATTTTCAGATTAACCCAGTGGCTCACCGCTTTTTCCATCCTACATCTTCTGAGATGTCTTACTTACTCATATCGGAACTCTTCAAGAGCAAGTCCGCCTCTTCCTCACTCTCTCGGCACCTAACCCATTCACGGTGCCCCTACTGCAACCAGAACGTTTCGCCTTGAAGTCAGGAGACTTTTCATCTCTCCCAAAGACTTCAGTTTATCAGATCAAGACAAGTCTTCACGTCGAAAGGTTGTCGGAGCTACTCGCAATTCTCCACTTGCTGAAGCTTGTGCTTCAAGCACCACATGCCCTTTTCTCTATTGCAGCATGTAAACCATAACAAAGGAGTTCAACTTAGTGTTCCGGGAAGAAATGTTAAGAACTAAGCTTATCAGGAGCACACAAACTCATCTATCTGTAATCAAGAAATACTTTCAAGTTCTCATTATTACCAGTTATTTTATGAAAAGACCTCGAGGCCGCAAAGGCCATCACTGGCAGAAATGCATTTATTGCAAGCGTTTCTTTCGCTTCATCGTACTTCTGGGCAAAATGAGCCATCATTCGCCTTTTTTCCCTATCTGAAAACCTGTTACTTTCCTCTTGCTTGTCCCATGCGTAACAAACTGAATAAATAATTGCAGCTCAATGAGCAGCCGAAACATTTCATCGAATTGTATTTGAAGAGAGGAATTCTTTGCGCTTGAAGACTGCTTGCCAAACAAAAGAACGAATGAAGCAAGAAGTCTAGGACAATTAAGCTAGAGTAGTCGCATATTCTAGCAATGCGCCAGGAATATTTTGTCTCACTCTATGTCTTCAAGCACTGTCCTCAATTTACGGAAATCTAACTCTACTCAGTATCTTGGCTGCCGTAGCGTATGGCAGGTAGTGGCAGCGAAAGTAGTTAAATAAATTGCAAATAGAACACCTCAATGCAATCTTCGTCGGTGTAATACAATCGCTGACCTGGTCAAGCACGGGCAGACTCAAATCAAAATCAGTTGACATCAAATTTATTTTCCAACAAGTGGATGGTCGCCTGGGCTAAAAGTTGTACAAACAGCTTGACAAAGCCCCCGGAAACTATTTGTAAACATGTGTAAACTTCGCTTCAGTAATCACCCTTAAGTACCTCGAACGCACTGCGGGGAAAGGGTCGCTATTGGTTTGCATAAAGCTTGAGTACTTTACTGCCAACTCTGGGCCTTGCTTTATGAAAGGAAACTTTTATGACCCTAATATTACATCAAGTGTTTACAAATGCATCCTTACTAATGCTTAGAGGAAGCATTGGACGGAATCATTTATTTTCCATCGGCTGCAGCTCTGACATTGGGCACAGCATCATGTTTCTCGAAGTGTGTGTGTTTGATTGCCCTCTTCAAGTCTCTCTCTCGTGGCTGCAAAGCTAGAACCTCTAACAAGAAAAAAGCAAAAACGGCATCCGAAACTCAAGGGCCATCGCGAAGAACCATTACTTCCCTTACGTTAATTGGCAAGGTTGAAGAAAAAACAATGCGGATTACATAAATGTCGCCTAAGTGAGCGCAGACAGCATCGCGCGCTACGGCTTGCTAGACACAGTGCTTTGTTTTCACAGCGGAAATGAGAAAACAATTTGTCCCCATCTGGACTGCTCTTCTTCGGATTGACTTGCGCCCTCGCTCCGACTGCGAGTAGCAGATTGCCATTTTTATTCCATTGCTTTTTTGCTCTTTGTTTTTTTGCTTCGTCTGTTCTCTTCAAACGATGGAAGCGTCGTCTCGTGAGAAATCACTGCAACTTCTGCCCGTTGTCTATGCCCGTTGTCTATGAACATAGCGTTTTTCCGTCTACTTTCTATTTTCTTACAACTCCAGAGTTTTCTTTCTTTCTTTCTTTCTTTCTTTTTTTTTTTTTTTTTTTTTTTTAATAGCGCCACTCCCGTGTCCCGTTTTTCCTGCCTGCTGCGAAAACCAGCCATCAATATTTCGCAAAAAGACCTTTCGATGCTCTACCTTTGGTGCAATTCATTAGGCTTCTGCAGCACCAGCGCTTGGCTGCCCTCCTCCTCTTTTTTTTTTTTTTTTTTTTACGTTTATTCTCATTGGAAATTCAATTTCGAAATGGAACGTATGTAATAATGGTGAGTTGTTGAGAAAGCAATGTCGTGCTAGCGCTGTTCGAGAGTTCTTGTTTACAGAGCGTAGTCCTAGGGCAATGTTTAATCTCGTAGGATGGCGAAAGCTGAAGGTGCGACGGCGCTATTCTTTCTTTTTAGCTCACAATTTCAGCTTTCACCGTCGTCTTCTTTACGCGATGAAAAGTTTATTTGATAAATAATTGTCATTTTTCGAGACCGTCAAGTATTTTTTTCAAACTCACTTAAGCGTTAATGCCTTTCTCGCTTTGCTGTGCGCACCCTTTCCTCCATCCTTGGTTAACTGAATTGAAGCGTAAGTGCAAAACACACAGACACTAAACAGTTTCCTTTGTACCCAATGCTTATGATGAAAATGCAAAACATCAGTACTATACATGTTATTATGGCGTGTAGATTCATATACAGCGGAATGAATGAAGATAAATAATATTGTATACAACGAACTAAACTGTTAAATTGCCGAACAAATTACCCCTCTGCGGTATTTTTAAAGAAACTCACAAGCCCTATTTTTACAGGGTATGCAGGTTCAATCGTAAAAAAATTCCTCAGGGGGTGTGCAATTCTTTCTTGTCCAGATCAGTATATTTCTGATTGTTGTATCGTGCAAGATACGCATGCGCAGTGCCTACCGGCAACGTCATGCACTGACCACTGCCGGTGATACCAGCACGTGCCGGCATCGATCAGCCACTATAAAAGCGAACACCTTCTATCAATAAACGTTCATTCTGTTCTGGCATGTCCTGACTGATACATGGTGTCAGAAGTGGGCCGGCTGTTGGCCTTTCGAACAGTGTCTTGAAGGAAGCAGGGAACGTCCGTGCTAGCCGCCAGATAATGGAGCTACTCAAGCCGCCTGACCAACTACTTCTGTCTGGGAACATCGCAAAGAAGTGGGCGTTGTTTAGACAGAAGTTCGAGCTCTTCCTGCAGGCTACAGTGTCCACCAAAGAACCAAGGACGGAAGCGGCTAAGACGGCTCTGCTGCTGAGTGTTGCTGGGGACGAGGCCCTTGAGGTATTTAATAACTTTACCTTTTCGGAGGAGGAAAGCAAGGACGACTATGCAACGGTCGTGAAGAAGTTTGAAGTTTACTGTCAAGAGCAGCAGAATGAAGTGTACGAGAGATACACGTTTCGTTCAAGAATCCAGGCGGAAGGTGAAACCTTTGAACATTTTTTTCGTGACCTGCGGAAGCTAGCCCAGAGTTGCAATTTTGCAGCATTGAGTGACTCAATGATACGGGATCAAATAGTATTCGGCACAAGTAGTCCGAAGGTCCGGGAGAAGATGCTTAAAGTGAAAGACCTTACGCTGTTTAAGGCGGAACAGATCTGCAAAGCTGCGGAAGTGTCATCGCAGCAAAATGAGGCCTGGGGCCAGTTAGAAAGGCAAGTGGCTTCAGTGAAACAACGTCAGCGTTTCCGTTGTGGCAAGTGCAATCGAACACACGAGCGAAAAAAGTGTCCAGCGTTCGGGAAGACATGTTTTGCGTGCAAAGGGGCCAATCATTTCGCTGTCTGCTGCCAGAATGAGCCTGCAGTCGGTGCAGTAGTTCACGAGGAAAGCTTGGAAATCCTCAATGTCAGGGTCTGCACTGTCGAAAGAACACCTGATTGGATGGTTGCAGCTAAAGTAGCCAATCAAAATGTTCTTTTCAAAGTAGACACTGGGTCTCAGGCAAACTTGCTGCCCTATTCGGTCTTTCGTAAATGCAAAGCAGAGACAGTCCTGCAGCCAAGCAGCTCCATTCTTCGGTCCTACAGCGGGGACGAGATTAAACACTTCGGCACGGCGACCTTACCAGTGGTGATGAACGACAAGTCCGGAACTTTCACTTTCTTTATCGTGAAGAAAAGCAAGCAGTCAATACTTGGACTACACGCAACTGAGTCGCTGGGACTGGTGGTGCGTTCGGTGGAAGCCGTGGACACGGAGTGTTCTGAAAAAGTACTGCAAGAATTCCCGCAGCTCTTTCAAGGTACCGGCTGTGTTGCCCGTCCATACCGGATGGTTCTGCGCGAAGATGCCATACCAGTGATACAGCCAGCGCGACGTGTTCCGTTGGCATTGCAAGAACCACTGCGGGAGGAGCTGCAACGCATGGAAAAGGCCCACATCATTCAAAGGGTCAACGAGCCAACAGACTGGGTGAGCCCACTAGTTATTGTTAGGAAGAAAGATGGCAAACTGCGGGTCTGCATGGATCCTAGAAACATTAACCAGTACCTGAAGCGGGAACACTACCAGATGCCAAAGCGTGATGATATTGAGGCGGAGCTCGCTGGCGCTAAATACTTCTCTCGTCTCGATGCAAATTCTGGGTTTCATCAGATTCCATTGGATAAGGACACATCAACAATTTGCACATTCGCTACACCGTTCGGGCGTTACCGCTTCTTGAGACTGCCGTTCGGGATTGCTTCAGCACCAGAGGTGTTCCAAAAAACATTGAGCGAGGTATTTGACCGAGCCCCAGGCGTGCGCGTGTATGTCGATGACATTCTGGTATGGGGTGCGACACGTGAAGAACACGATGAGCGCCTCCGTGGGGTATTGGAACTTGCAAAGCACGCTGGCTTAACGTTCAATGCCAACAAATGCAAGTTCGCTTGCACAGAGGTTGAATTCTTGGGCGACATTATCAGCCAAGACGGGATAAAGCCTAATCCTACGTTTACAGCATCATTTGCCGAAATGACAACCCCGGCTGATAAGACGGCTGTTCAGCGAATGCTGGGGGTGGCCAACTACTTTGGGAAGTATATTCCGCGTATGGCTGATAAGACCAAGCTGTTGCGAGATCTTATCAAAAAGGACACAATCTTTCAGTGGACAGAGAAACACGCCGCTGAATGGGCTGCTCTTTGCTCTGTTTTAAGCAGTACACCTGTGCTGGCAATTTTTGATCCAGCTAAGGAAACAAAGGTCAGCTCGGACGCATCAAAAAACGGTCTAGGAGCTGGGCTTTTGCAACGTCACGGGGATAGCTGGCGACCTGTCGCCTACGCATCGCGTGTCATGACTGAAACGGAACAAAGGTACTCGCAAATTGAGAAAGAAGCACTGGGAATTACCTTTGGCTGCGAAAAATTTCACCACTTTGTTTATGGAAGAAAAATTGTCATTGAAACGGATCACCACCCACTCCTAGCAATTGCATCGAAAGATATTGGCGATATGCCGCCAAGGCTTCAACGTTTTTTTTTTACGCTTGATGAAGTACGATTATTCTCTTCATTTTGTACCAGGGAAACAGTTGCTGCTGGCCGACATGCTGTCGAGGTCATCGCCCAAGGAATCAGCGGACACCACCGGCTTCCCAGACGACGTAGAGGTTCATGCCGTTGGAGTGGTCACGGATCTGGTGAGCAGCAGAACAATGACTAGACTTGTGGAGGCTACTGCAAAGGATCCTGATCTACAGTCTGTTATAGGTTACATTAGAGACAACAGTGATCTGTTCGGCAGCCTGAAGCCATTCGCTGCAGAGTTGTCCTTCATAGAAGGAATCGTGTTAAAAGGGACGAAAGTAGTCATTCCAAAGTCTATGAGGGCAGAAATGCTTCGACGTCTACATGAGGGTCATTTGGGCTTGAATAAATGTAAAGCAAGAGCTCGACAGCTAATGTTCTGGCCCGGACTCTGCTCCGATATCGAGAGGATGTTAAACGGTTGTACTGTCTGCCAGAAATACGCGTACCAACGACAACGCGAGCCTTTTTTGATGCGGCCAACACCTCATTACCCTTGGTACAGAGTCGGCGTGGACATCTTCCAGCACGGCTGTAGTTCTTACCTGTGCGTGTACGATGCCCTCTCCAACTTCCCGGAAGTTGAACAACTCAGCGACACCACAGCTCGCACTGTTATTGACAAATTAAGCGCCATCTTTGCCCGCTACGGGATACCAGTAGAAGTTTGCAGTGACAACGGTCCCCAATTCTCCTCCCACGAATTTGCTGTTTTTGCATCCAGGTACGAGTTCCAGCACGTGACTTCGAGCCCTGGATTTCCACAATCTAATGGACTTGCCGAAAAAGGCGTTCAAATTGTGAAAAGAATCATGAAAAAGACGCAGGAGACACGTCAGGACTTCTGGTTGGGACTGCTGTCCTACCGGTCGACTCCATTGGAGGACGGTCGTTCACCGGGTGAGCTCCTGCAAGGCAGAAGACTGCGCACGCTGCTCCCTGACTTCAGCCGCCAGCCAAAGACAACTGTCTTCAAGCGCAAGCCACTGGATGCTAATGCTAAATCTCTACCGTGCCTCAAGAAAGGAGAGGTGGTTAGGATTCGTGACAAACAGTGGACCCGCAAAGCGCGAGTAGTGGGACCGGCTGCCCCGCGGTCATACCGGGTCATTACGGAAGATAACAAGCTGCTTCGCCGCAACAGAAGGCACCTAAACTCGACGCTGGAACCCTTCGAGAGCGGCATAGCCGAAAGTGAAGAGTCCGACAGTGAGTGCGAGCCCGTAGACGAGCACGTGCCCAGCCCGAGACTTGTAGCGGCGCCAACTACGGACGGGCAGTCGACGCCAACAGTAAGGCGGTCCTCCAGAATCAGGCGCCAGCCAACCTGGCTACACTACGATGGTAACTTCAACCAAATAACAACTCGCTGACCTTTCAAAGAACTAATAAACAGGGGAAGATGTATCGTGCAAGATACGCATGCGCAGTGCCTACCGGCAACGTCATGCACTGACCACTGCCGGTGATACCAGCACGTGCCGGCATCGATCAGCCACTATAAAAGCGAACACCTTCTATCAATAAACGTTCATTCTGTTCTGGCATGTCCTGACTGATACAATTGTCGGCCAATAATTTAATTAAAAATGTGATTAAGCAATGTTTCTCTATCCTCAGATTACGCACTGAATTTTCAAAGTAGCAGTTTCAAACCAACCCAAGGAATGCCGATTTCCGAGAGTTTCTTGAAAAAAAACTTTCCTTTAGAGCCCAAAATAAAACATTTGCGACATCCGAAAGTTTTTAAGAGTCTATGCGTTCCCACGCCCTTGTTTGAATGCCGCCAAACGCGCTCGTATTGCAGGAAATCAGTAACACTAAGCAGCGACGTTAAACAAGAGCACTGGGCAAAACTTTCATTTCGCAATGAACGCGGGCGCTACTTTTTGCTAGAATCGTGACAGGGCAACAGGAGCACAAGCACAAATAACGCAGGGCTTAGCGGCGTTGAAAAATGATCTTTGCTGATTCAGGCACGAATCTAGTTAAGAACGGCATTAAGGTCTTCATTTATGAAAGATTAACTGCTAGCGCGGTAAATGCCAACATAGAATGACATGATGATGACATAATCGGTATTTCCGCATAATTTTCGAAGCACATTCCGGGCAAAGACAGAGCGCCAAAATGATCACGGCTTGCGCAACGTCTTGTGTGTTTGCATGCCTTTTCTTTCATGGGCCGCCACGCAAGTTATACAGAGTTTAACTTAGGTTCAAATGACCGCTTTTTGATAATCTAACTGAATCACGCCCGTAATATACCTTACACTGACTTTGAGACGGCCGTGTCCGTGCTTCCTGTCTTTTTAGTGTGTTGATAATGAAATAAGGAATTTAAAAAGTCTAAATGAGCTCATAGAGGAAAGATGGTCCTGCACCCTTCATTGGCGGAGCTTTCTTTTATTCAAAGCCCTCCCTTAACCAGTATAAGCGTATATTTCTTTTGCGTCAGGAAGGATTGCCTTTAGTTCGAAATTAAGAACAGAGCCATGAAATCGATATCAAAGAAGAACTGTCGATAAATTCAAACGCTGGTATTTTTTCTAACTGACGAAGCGCTGCTGACGCCTTCTTTTCTCCCTACCATCTCTAAACTTTGAATGACCCGAGATAGTCCGGATATACCAGCCTACACTGCGCCCATATCATAGTCGTATTTGAAAAGGTGAGATTAGCATGTATGTATTGGCTGTGCGTTTAATCTCAATTCGTACACTTCCACATACTGCGGTTCAGTATGGAGTGTGTAGCTAAAATTGTGAATAACTTTATGGGCAAAAAGCGTCTCCCAATCTTTCTTTCTCCACCGTCTCTCTTGTCAGACGGACATGTTTAGAACACACACACACACGGGGCAGTTCTTTCTTTTCAGTCACAAGCCTTAAAGGAAGTCGTATGTATAACGGACGCTTTTAAGCCAATGTTCCCAATTCAACTCGCACGGTGTTCATAGCAACGTCCAGGCTGGGCAGTGGTCCGGAGTTTAGGCAGTCACGCCACCAGAAACTTATGTTGGCAACATTTTATGACCCCAAGAGCAAGCGGAACAAAGTACATGTTTTCCCTGCGATGCCCAAGTTAATCGGGCGTGGGAAGCTCGTTACCGACACACGGCATCCATCTATCGCTCGTTTCGGCGACGACCTCAGCTATACGACCGCTGCTTCACGTGGCAAACTTCGCAGTCGTTGATGGAATGGGCAACGCCCCGGTACACGCCTTTGAAAATGTTCATGTAATTCTGGGATTCTCTGCTGGCGTCGTTGCCTTGCACGGGGCAAGTAGAGACTTGGAAATAATAATAAAATAAAATCTAAGGACAATTACGTTTCTTCTTATTGCGAAATTTGAGCGCAGCTGTTTAAGCGTTTTTGCGATACACTGAAGTAAATAATTTTATAGATGCTTGTATTCCTTTATGTACTGTTACAAAACATTCTTCATTTTTTTTTTTCATGAGTTATAGAATGTCTCAAAGGAATAGAAAGAAGAGCCACGAGCGAGCGGGGCAGAGCTCGTGGCTCTTCGTTCTCTTCTGAGAGATTTTCTCTGGCTCGTGACTCTCTCTTAGCTCGTGGCTAGTCGCTCTCTTTCGCTAGGTTACATCGGAAACGGCACCAATAGTAGAGCGACTCGACCGCCGAACAGGCGCATAAGAACTGTGTTCTAAAAAGAAGCATGACCTCAAGCGATATCGGATCTCAGGTCATGAAGGAAGCAAAAAGTGTGGTCTGGAAAGAATTTCTTCACGACATTATGAGACCTACACGGAACAGATAAATTGCTGTTAATATAGCCTGAAGCAATCCTTGAACTGCGAAAAGACGGCAGGAAATGAAGTGTGCCTAAAAGCAGTCTTACACCAATCGTTTATTGGTGGCAACGCTGCTTCCCTGCCGTGCGAGGTGTCATAACGGACGGAACGCAGATGGGTGGATACTTGCACAATCAGATCTTGTTCAGAGTCTTAAAATCTTTCGAGATCTACTTGTACAGGCTTTAGATCACACGTTTGACTGTGCGGATGTGGTTGAATTCTGATCACATCCGATGTGTTGTCATCAAATTGTGTTTCTACTGTAACGTATGACGAAGATCGCTGTAAAATCTGCACAGTATTATATGTCATGCAGCTGAGCTGCTCACACTGCGGCTACTGCTACTTACCTAACATGCAGAGCATTACATACATTGGCCAGGGACCCTTTATTCTTAAAAAAGTTTACTAATAGTGTCCTGAATTCAATTCGATTGAACCGAAGCGTATTGAACTAAATGATTCATGTGCCCCGGTATTAAGCGCACGTTATAGAGAGCCAGATAGTTGACACTACATGCAAAGTCCATAGAAATGCTGCGTTCTAAGTTTACCCTGTGTGAAGAAACCAAGGGGGGAGTCGATGCCCTCTTCCAGTTTAACGTGAAAGAGTAGTAGTAAGTGGACCGACCCGAAAAATCCGCAGGATGCCCACATGGCGACTGGCGCAACATAAACTACTTCTCCGAACAGTCGAAACACGGAAAAAAAATGACAGCGATGGCGAAGTAAATTGAAGAGTAACAGAGAGAGAGAGAGAAAGGCGTTTTCGGTTCCAAAGGCATTTTTCACCTTTCGTGTCTCGAGAGACGTAATTGGGGGTCGGAGGGGGGGAGGGAGCGTTAAGCGTCAGCAATAAGGATCTAGGCGTGACTTGAACTGGAACAGAATAACTGTAAAGTAGAAAGTCAGAAAATCAGAAAATCAGTTTCAGCTGTTGCGCAGTACATTCCAAGCTGGAACGCCCTACGCGTACGTATTTCTGTTGTTTTTTTTTTTTTTTTTTTTTTTTATGAAGCACCATATCACTCTGCATGAGGCAATACGACATCCAACCACACCTCTCTTTTTTTTTTTCCAGCGGCCTCTAGTGAGAGTTTGGAGATCGAACTCCCCACACCCTTGTGAAATATCCTTTCGAACTTGGGTTTTCCTGTCAACGATCCAACACTTTTTTCCTCATCGCACACGTACTCCTGAAACCAGGCCTCATTCAGCACTGCTCTCATCTACGTCTGCTTCTTTGTACATGTCGCCTGAAATAATGATGGGTTGCCGTCACAATTGGGAATAGCCGACGTTTCTGACAGCAGCCTTGTCGTCGTAATTTCGAAACAGGACATAATTCATTTTTCAATACTGAACTTTGGAGACATTTCCAAACAGCCTGAATTTTTTTTCCTCCTTTCATTCCAGCAGCTACATTGATCTTCGTTTTAGAAATTTCGACTCTTGTTCGATCACCTTCTCTCGACGAGAGGGTTCCGTCTGTACATCAGTGAATGAAATCCAGGGTACATGCTTTGTAACATTTCTTTTCGCGTTTCCTTTCTCGTGGTCCTGTTTCGCTAGTGGCTCTTTCCGTGTCCTAGGTGGAGACGGATGACACGAATGGCCGATTTAGTGTACAAATAACGCTAAACTAATTTAAACACTGAACATGTGGATTGAGGAATGATCTTCTAACAAGCCACCATTACGACTAAAACTTTTCAAAAGTCTGCAATTAATTTCTTAGGGGAATATCTCTCGCTCCTAAGATGATAAAGAAAGACCAGAAGCATAGGCCAATGTTTCTAATTTGCATGTGCTTCCTTTACGAGCGGCATGGCATTGAACACTAAAAGAATCCCCCCGAGAATTCCTGATGTTCAGAGCACTTCCTTGTTCTTTATGGCCTCGTCAATAGCTTGTGTGAGAGGACGAAACATTTCATATGCCAGAATCTGCAATGGGAAGAAAGAGTCAGCTATCTTGAACACCGAGTGCATGAAGCATCTATCGGTACTATCCACGTTTATGAAAATTGCAAAGGTTAACGTATTCCCATTGAGTGACGTGATGTTCTTTACTGGTAACCAACAGAGGGTGCTACCGTCCTGAAAAGATGTTCATCGCTAAAGTGACTTCGATTTTTTAAACTAGAATCAGTGATGGATTTTTACAACGGTAACACTGATTTGAATCCATCCATCTTGATGACCACAATATTGTTACAAGGATGTACTTAATGTAACAGCACTGCGATAGGCTGAACTCGACGCTAACACTTCAGTAGCCGTGCAGTGTCCACTCTGTCAGAGTCGTCCTCTTTCTCAACGCTTTGTCGTGCCCGTGTTCCTCGGCCGTCGTCTTTGTCACATCACTTTGGTCCCGCGTTTCCCGGTAACGCTACCCCCCTCGACAAAAGGCAACGTCCCGGTGCGTATTAGGCGTGCGATGTGGAGGGGGAGTAATATGGCTTTATGCGGGCGACATGTACGATTTCGGAAGTGGGTGTAGCAGTCGGTGACTTTGGGTGGAGGGGTGCAATCTCATAGGTCACGTCGGTCACTGGGCGTACTACACGGTAAGGACCTGTGTAGTGGGGCAGAAGTTTTTGACACAACCCCACACGACGGCACGGAAGCCAGAGCAACACCAGAGATCCGGGAGGATAGTGCACATCGCGGTGGTGAGTTTCGTAGCGGCGTTTTTGAGTTTCTTGAGAGATGGTGAGATTGTGACGAGCAATCTGGCGAGCAGCGTCGGCTCGGGCGATGGTATCGCGGGCATAGGTTGTGACGGGGCCAGCGGCGGGAAGCAAAGTGTCGAAGGGCAGTAAGGGGTCTCTTCCAAAGAGAAGATAGAATGGAGAGTACCCAGCAGTGTCATGACGCGAAGAGTTATATGCAAAGGTGACAAATGGCAGACTTAATATCGCAGTCGCGATGACTGTCGGATACGTACATTGCGAGCATGTCGGTGAGTGTGCGGTGAAGACGCTCCGTAAGGCCGTTCGTCTGAGGGTGATACGCAGTGGCGACGACAGTTGGAGTTGCGGAGGTAGATGGAGCCGCGTCGGCTGTCATCGTGACGGTTCCGAGGTGACGGCCATTACGGAGATCAAGCGTCAGATTGTGTCGAACCCGCGACCTCCACCAAGATGACGAGGATGTACTTAATGTAACAGCACTGCGATGGGCTGAACTCGACGCTAGCACTGCAGTAGCCGTGCAGTGTCCACTTTGTCAGCGTCGTCCTCTTTCTCAACGCTTTGTCGTGCCCGTGTTCCTCGGTCGTCGTCTTTGTCACATCACTTTGGTCCCGCATTTCCCGGTAACAATATTATTTTCTCACCAGAAGTAAATGCCTGTGCTCTGAGTAGCGGGAGAAGTAAAATTTACGGATGTTTTTTTTTTTTTTTTTTTTTTTTTTTTTTCCATCGCGTTTATGTAGCGCCCTTAATAATCTATGCAATATTGCGAGAACAGAGAGGGTATAAGCAAATGACTCAATCAAAACATGAATATGAAGAAAGCCAAGCGGAAAGCGCACCTGCAGACTATTAAGCACTGGTTACGTTTCGTTGTTCTCAAGGAGCAGAAGCTCTCCCCGGTTTTTTCAATAGCAGAAAAATGGAAAGTAAGCAAGAAGCCACAGTGTCAGCAAAAAGCGAAAAAGAAACTTTCCTTGATTCTCAATAGAAGGCGTGCGCTTTTAGGAGCTTGGCGAATGGTGGTAATTTATGTTATTATCTGCGTTTTTCTCAGCTTTATCCATTTGTCGCAAAAGTGAGGGCGAAAAAAACTACGAAAGAAAATAGAGTTTGGCTAACGATAGAATTCGCTTCCGCATGTATCAAAAGACTGACAAGCTCATAAGCCACAACATAAGTTGCTCATTCCCATTTCTTACAGAGACAAAGAAAGCGCTCTAAAATAGAGGCTATCAGAATTTTCTTTCATTTTCAAACTACTTATTCACAAAGACACGTGCTTGAAAACAGACAGGAGTTTCTAAAACTCAAAAATTTGCTTAGACCAATATTCTCGTACCAGCACAAGGGACAGTAATTTTCACCATAAAAAAAAGTCTACCGGAGCGCACCATAACCACTATTTTCACTCTTACTGTAACTTCAGTTATTAGTATTTCAATAAGATCAATGCGCATGTGAAACTATGCGTGCAGGCAGATGCCAGTAGCTCGTGGAACATGGTCATGGTTAAAGATACCTTGGGCACATGGACACCATCTGCAGAACATTGGACTTGATGACAAACTTTAAGTTCTTCTCGTGCTCACATGCGATATGCATTCAGTACAATCCAATAATAAACAGATAATAGTATATTCTTCGTAAAATTATTTTATTCAGTTTTTTTCTGCACTCTTCTGTTACCGGCTTACTCTTTCTAGGCTCCTGTATGACGTAAAACTGCACGCCAGCGTTTTTAGAGTCCGGGTAAAAATGTAAATCTCTGTCTTTCATCCAAAACAGCTCTCTTTTTCCTTTTTCACGTGTGTATCCAAGTGTGTTTCCGAATGCGCGCTGAAGAAGATAAACAACTATGGTCTACATGACATTCACTAAAAAGCAGCACAAATTCATTTTTTTTTTGCATTAAAAAAAATTGGGGAAGGGGGGACACGTAACTCCTTAGTATGTTACGCAATGCAGCACATGCATTTTTCTACAGTCCTATTACCATGTATGGTGGTTTGTTTTTAGAATAGATCCGCTTAAATTCACTCTTTCAACGTTTATTAAACCGGCTGAACACAAGTTTCTTTTCGAAACTCGGCCCTGAACTGTTTGAATTCGTCGTTTACATTTATTATTTGTCGCGTATAGCACAGATAAGCATAACCTAAGCACAGCTAAGCATCACCGCTAAACAACAAAAATACATGGCAAAGGAAGCAATTTCGTAAGAGTTTCTTTAAATACCAGGCTGCTATAACAAACACCTCAGCCTAATATTTACTGACAAGGTCAGTTGTTATGCGAGTAGGTGACGATGTTCCATATCTACGGCGCGATAAACGAGAAAAGAGAGAAAACATATAACGAAAAACACAGCGCTGACTGACTGACGTTTTATTGCTTTTCCAGCCGTTATATATACCCCACTGGAAGGCAGAGATAGAAATCAAGGCACACAGAACATGAGTACTCATAATATTCAGACCACTACAGGGACGCGTCAACATTCGCATTCTATGATAAGCTGTCTATTTTTTGTTTTTTCCTTTTTTTTCTTTTTTTTTTTGACAACGCTGTCAGTGCTGTGTTTGTTGTTATATGTTTTTTTTTTCTTGTCTCGTTTATCGCGCTATAGATATGAAACAATACTTACTGCCTCCTACTCTCCGTTTCCTTAAACTGGTTTCATACGCTGCCCACGTTACTTGACTGTGCCAGTAATATTTACCCCATGGAAGTTTTATTTCTGTTTCAATACAAGCACCACAAATAGTCGTGCGTACCAATTTTAATTTTACGCTTCAGGCGACGCCTGCCTATTGTTTTCGTCTCAGCTCAGGTGCCAGCGAGACAAGTCCTGAAAAATAAATAAATAATGAACTGTCTCTTGCATGAGTTGCATGCAAAAATGTAAAAAAAAAAAAAGAGGGTTTATTCCTTGCCCGTCCCAGGTTCGAGCGCGTGCGAATCTGGCCGCGTATTGTTATCCCTTATCCTCTATGGATCGCGGGGTCCGCTTCCCCCGGGACGGTGCCAATCAGCCGCATCGATTCCTGGTCGGTCAAAGCGGCGTGTCACAGGGCAGCAGGCGGCTGTGCCGTGACAAAAACGATGAAGGAAACTTTATCTTGAACTCTTGCGCCCTCCCTGGGGGCAGTCACAATCGACGTTCTTTCAAAAGTCCATGAGTTGAAATTGTTAGAAAAAAATTTTTTTTTTTCGTAGAGAGAAAATCTTTAAGAAGAAAGGAAGAGAGCGAGGAGAATTATAGACAGGATCGGAGTAAGAGCCGAGAAGCCCTGATTACGCTTCAAGAAAGATTCGTTTCGTGGCGTTTCCATCCTTTCTTGAAAAAAAACTCAGGTGTTTTGCTCGAATATTTATTGGCTTGGAAACCCCTGTTTCAACTCTACTGGTGGTCGATGAAGCAGGCGCATAATTGGAAGGAACGGCAGCACAGCTTTCCTTATCGAGCGTACCCCGTACGTGGTACCTCTGCATACGCGAGAAATGAGCAAATAACATTCACTGCTGCTTTCGAGCTGCTCCCCTTTCTCGTGAGTCAAGTGACTGCAAATATTTCGTGTGCACGTTGCAAGTGCACGTATAACTAACTGCATAACTTCCTGGTTGTCTGGCGTACAATTGGCGCAAGCGCAAGCATAAAGGAGCTATAATATGCTGATGTTAACAACTACGCACGTCAGTGTACCCGGCACGATGAGACCCTGCCTTGTTCAGTCGGCGCCAGCGTGTTCAAAAACCCAATAATCACGTAGCGATTATTTCGTCTTAAGTTTTGTCAGGTCCTTTGGGAGCACTTAATGGCCGCATAGTGTCGGGGTGAGATTAAATCTGGAAGAAAAAAAGATATTGAGATGCCAGGATCTTGTAATCAAGGAGTAAATACTCATTGATATCCACCCAAGCGCAGCCATACGGTTACAAAGCAAAGCTTTACAGCATTCTCAGAAACTTCGCAGTTAACGAAAAATTCGCCCTGGCTCGGGATTAACCCTAGACCACCGCCCTTCCGATGCGGGTTCGGGTTCGATCCTCTAGCCAGGACGAATTTTTCTTTAACTACAAAGTTCCTGATTAAGCTGTACAGCTTTGCTTTGTAGCCGTATGGATGCGCTTGGGTGGACGTCAATGAGTAGTTACTCCCTTATTACAAATCCACTTCCTATTGATGGATTCCCCTGAACATTCGATGAATGCAAGATCTTGTTCTTATCTTTCAGATGAATACAGAACTAATTTACCAGACACATCGAGAGGTGGAATCCACAGAAAAGTCATGTTTGTAAGTGGGGCTTCGTGGAGTCGCTAGGCGATAAACAATTTACGGCCAGCATTTACCACAAGGGTAGTGGATTAGGGACCTCACTAGTTCCCACGCCTCTCTGGCTCCTTTCAAAGACCAGAAAGGCCAGAGGTAAAACGAACTGATGCAATAACATCGGCGCTTCTATGTGATCTCTCGGGCCATGGGAAAAAGGAAGAAATAGCATGCGTGGCTAAGCGATTTTCTGCTTCATCAGAAACTGAATGGTAATCCTATTAGCTCATAATCCTGCTGGCCTTAAAGAGCACTGAGTAAAAGAAAACTGATGCCATCTTCTAACAAAAAATACGCACACCTGAGCGGCAAGAAACATTAGACGAGCATGAGATGGCCGGCAAGGGAAAAGTCAGGCCGGTAGATATCGCTGGGAAAGCATCATTACTAGAGGGCTGATGTGATGTGCTCTTGTACGATGCTCCAACCATGCAGTGTAAAGCAAGCAACTGATTACGTAGGGGGAAGTCTGTTCGGCCAAACGAAGTCGGACAGACTGCAGCGTTAGTTAGTCCCACGCAAAGTCAACAGTTTTTCCTTAGGCGCTCCAGATCTCGAGTCCGCGTGCAATTGGCTTTCGATAACCGCGTGATTTAGGAAACTTGCTCATTATTCTGCAGGGCATAATGAACGTTCCGCTCGAGGTATTTTTCTTTGTACTGAGATGCTCTCAGGAAGAACTGCTTTGAATGTAGGCCCCATCGGCGAGCGAGATCTGTCATGCTTAAGTCCTAGTTAAGAGTGCTGGGAAGCATTCTGGGATTACTGCGTGAGCCTATAGCAGAACGCAATGTGGAAAGTATGGCTAAGAAGGACTTATCGTGTAGACCTATTAATACACCCATGTCGCAAACAAAGCCGATATTGTTGAGGAGAAAATGTAGTGTTCTCCGAAATCAGCTTGGCATAAAACAGTATGCAGTAGTATTTGAGTATTGATCAAACTCATATCAGCAATCACAATAAAGTTTGCGCAAACTATACCATCGTATGAAGCAGGTTTTTTTTTTTTTTTCTCGTTTATAGTGACGAGGAGAGAGTGGAGAGGGGAGAGGGAGGGGGCGTTGTGGGGTTTTAATTTAAGCAGCAGACGATGTCAATATAGTTAGTGGAAGTAATAGTTGGTTTCGGTGCCAGTTTCATCGTGCATTTGGCCGCGATTCGGGTAAAGTATTCGGCCAAATCTACCGGTAATTGGTGCTGAAAGCATTTCATGTACACATTACACTTACTATCAAGTGAAACAACCGGTGCACTGCAGGTAACAGGTCGCCACCAC
>NC_139345.1:95616275-95688775 GCF_055883805.1 Amblyomma maculatum
CAGCTCCAGATAAGTGGATGTTCTATACACAAAATCACGTTAACCGCGTCATTACTGCGAAAACAGCCTCGTGGAATTAAAAATTGAAAAACGCGAGCCGCTACTTTAATTTATCTACGGTCTGATATTGTTCATAAAAAGCAACTGAAAAAAAAAAAAAAAACGAGTTTTCGCCGGGCACTGGAGCTGCGCACTGTCGAGCACGGGACGATTTACAGCCTGAATACTGCGTTTGCCCGCGCTTCTTAGCAGAGTCAGAAACAGCATTCTACCTTTAAATTTATGACTTCGCGAATGGCTGTGGCTTCGAAAACGGCCATAGCCTCAGCTGCCTTTTGATGTCCAGGTCAGCTTCAATGCTTTTTGTCCTGGTTGAGACAGAATTCATCTCTGCCCGAACCTCGCATGACTTAGTTTATTGCAAGTCGTGAATCCGAGCTCAGCTTGGAAGGGGCTTAACTGAATTAAAGTGCAAATGAGCTGCCAGCTTTTTAGTGCACCCTCCCCCGCCCCTTAAATCTAGCTCCCGGCTGCTCGTTGCGTAAAATTATAGCGATATGGGTTCGCTGCTTTTCCTGTGCCATGATGAAAGAAAGCATTAAGGGACATAAGTGTTCCTCTCTTGTAAGAGCTTGCTTAATATCACGAACCACCTAATTTGTATGACATTTGTTGTTTTCCCTTTAAAGGTCTCTGAATTTCCGATAGAAGAAAGTATTTGGGCCATAAGGCCTGTTTCGAACCTCAAGGTCACACCCCCCTCTTTTCCTTTTTCATTCTTTTGCTAGCGTTCGGACCCGTTGAGTATTGCCTTTTTCTTCGCAGGTGGTCGAGACTGAAACACTTGGGGCAACGAACGTCATAAAGCCCGTCTGCCCTCCCAGCCTCGCCTCCCCCCCCCCCCCCCCCCCCCCCCCCCCCCTCCCCCCCCCCCCCCCCCCCCCCCCCCCCCCCCCCTTTACCGCGAACACATGCACTTGGCCATATGAGATCACCGTCTATATGGAAACACTAAAGAACAGTAAACGCCCATGAATATTGAATGCCACCATGAAAGCATTTTATGAGCTTCAAAAGGTTCTGGCGCACTCAAGCAACACTGGCTGACATGATGAATGCAAAAGTGAATTCTAGGAAATTCGATATTGAGGGTCATCTAAACAAATAACGCATGTGTGTTTCTTTTTTCCGGCGACCGCAGTGTCGCGGAAGGAGTGAAGCAGTATTGCACAATCACAGGAAAGCTGAAATGTTTGGCCGTTTGCACTGTCGGCGTGGAATATGTTAGAATTTCACAGTGTGAAAAAGTAGCAGCTACGGCTGGGAAGAGCTGGTTCTATTAAGGTACATAGGGATACCATAAGGCACAAGTGCACCCCACAAATGAAGCTCAACTGGGATATGTTTATTGGGTTAGTTTGTAGAGCTTTCTCATTTTTCCTAAGCCTGAAGCGCAGAAAAGACGTGAGAGACACGGGACACAGGTGCTAACTTGTAACTAAAATTTATTTGGAGCACGGAAGCCTATCTAGACGAAAGCGCATCAAAAATAAGGAATAAGAAGAGACTCATCGCAAGCTCATTCCATGAACATTAAGGAAAGCGATTTCCTTATGCGACAGATTCGCAGATGAAGTACCGAAGCACATATCTGTACTCTTGGAAATCAAACAGGCACCAATGCATCGATTCCTGCTGCTTGCCTCAAAATTGAAATTCCCGAACAATATCTTATAGGTTTTACTAGGGCAGTCATAGCAATGTTCAAACAAGTTGTCCTTCCTTCATTGCGCCACATTACGATTTAGTTCTGTTAGTTTTTCTAGGGGACTAGCAGAAGACTGCAAAGACTAGCAAGAATGCAGCCGTGTGAATCGGTGTACTTTATCGGTGGATCTGTCAGATAAGACAATCCCTTTCCTCAGCGGTAAGAGAATGAGCGTGCGATGCGTCTTTTCTTATTCCTCTTTTTTTTGGTCTACTTTCCTCTGTATATGCTTCCATGCTCCAAATAAAATTGGGTTACAAGTGCATTACGGCGTCCCTATATGTACAGTCGAGCGCGATTTGAAGGTTATCACGCGAGCGTCGACCGGGAATATGAACAGCGCCATGGCCCAGAATTCTCTGCCGAGGCGAGGGAGGTATCAAGCCAGCTTCCCTCACTCGTTTTGCTGTTCCTTCAGCAGCTGTCACTCCCTGCTGGGACATCACTTCCTTTTTTTTTTTTTTTTTTCTGGTTCTGCGAAGAGGCAGTGATCGTTGTGCACATGACGTATTCTTCGGTATTATCTGAAATTGGACACTTTATCGCAACAAATGGAAAGCTTAGAATAGAGAGAAAGCGTGGTGTGATTGTCGCGGGGGTGATGGCTGTTGTATGGAACAGCGAACGAATTAGAGAAGATTGCGAAATCATGATTTTTCCTGTTCCAAACTCAGCCGCCAGGTGCCTGGAGTGCTAGGCTGGTCGACGCTTGCACGATAACCTTCAAATCGCGCTCGACTGTACTTTAATCGAACCAACTCTCCCCGGCCGTTGCCGCTACATTTTTTTTTTTCGCATTGTGAAATTATAGACAACAGCTTGGCACCGCGAAGGCGCTAATGCAACCCACAAACTGGGCAGTAATTGAATGTTCGTTTTTTAACCTTATACTTTGCCAAATTAGCGGAGCTTTTTCTAGGGCTTTTGTGATATATGTATATGACGCTACCGCCGGCGGAAAAAAACTGTTTTTTTTTTTCGCGGTCTAGCCAAAGATTAATACTAGCCTGCCTAAACATCAGCCTAATTGTTAATGAAATATTTCCTACAGAACTTCTAACAGACCTTCTTCAGCTATTTATAATTTAAAGCTTAGGTTATGCGCATGCTCGCAAATTAAATTTGTGAAAAATGGAGAATGAAAAACCCTCTTTAAAACAGTCGTAGCTGACACTTTTTTCACAACAGCAGAAGAAGCGCCGTTTTTTCATCTCCTGTCCATTTTACACTTCAGTGTACACTTTCCTCTTCCTGCCTACCTATAAAAGATTAGAAATACAACGACAAACTTGACGGCTCGATATGAACAGCTGGTTGTACTCGGCACGCTCACTGCGATTCTCAAAGCTAAAAACTTTGCTATGCTATCACACTAAAGGAGCAAATAAAAAATAAAAAAATAAGCGAGTGAGTCAATGCCCGAGTGCGCCTCTGTTGGTGTTTATTATTTGTTACGCCCCACATAGATACCTTCTATGTGCGACGCCGCCACGTTAAGACACAGCAGGATAAGGCTGCCACCTAAACTACCGATAAACAGACCCGGAAGTCTCCCGTGCTTGCCACGTTCTTTTCACTTTTTCTATGTATCGCAGCTGGACAATGGAATTCTCGCTCAGAGGTCGGCACGCTGGTAAGGTCATTCACCGAGTTGGTAACAGGAAGCGCTGAGCGAAGTTGTTCTTTACCATGAGTGAACTTGTGCAGACGCGAGAAACAGGGGGAGGGTTTTCTTTTTTATTTTCCGCAGCAATGGCGCTTACAAGGGTTAGCTTTATGACTGAGGAAGTTTTTCGCCAGTTCCTTGTTCTCGAAGAGAACCACGTTGCTTGTAGACGAGGTCCGGCGACACAGGTTTCCCATTTCGTGTATGTAGCGCCCTGGAGGTTGCGTGGTCAAGCTATTTTATTTAACTTTAGCCCTCGGCTCAGTGCGCGATGGCGGAAAAACGTCCTCAAAAATTTTGGACCGAGTGGTGGAACACTATGATCCGAACCGGCCACACATAGAACGTGATGCTGTGCGTAACTAGATATATGTTACAAACGAATGTCGCTTTGCTGTTACTATTGAGAGTAGCAGCCCTGCCAAAGCATTCGAGGCTTTAACTCGAGCTTCATGCACCATTTTTCCGGTGTTGGAAATGGTGTTCACATGCATTTCTCTTTCTTGCGCAAATACAGGCATAAGCCTGGTTTCATATATGGTGACTTTACAGATATTGATTTTTCAAGCAGAATAAAGTTGTTTTCATCTGCTTTATGCCCGCCTAAACCTCATTTTGATTTGTTCTTGTCATAGAATGTACTGGTGCTTGTGCGTTCAAGCTTTTTGTTTGTTTGCAATTCTCTAGCTTTAATATGCTGTGTGGCTACGGCAGTGCATCCTTTGCATCTATGCGAGGTATTATCTCGTATTGCCTAACGTATGTCTTTCTTTTGTCTTTCTTTCTCTGCATGCCCTATAAAATGTATTTCGGGACTTTTGTTCCAATTTCGCAATGTAATTTTATGCGAATCCCGCTCACCTACCTAAGGCTTTGAATTAAAGCCAGCAGCTTTTTAAAGCAAATAAACCTATTGCCAAGTCTAAAGGAAATTTCCAAATAAGCTCGAGTACCTAGATATAATACCTTCTGCACGGCACAAAATACGCTGTTCGGTTGCGGTGGCATTAGAATTTTACCAAGAAAGCGTTTAAAAGCTGGTTAAAACAGAAAAGCCGGCATAGTTGGTGGTGACGTCCGCGCAAAATGATACTGGAATCTGAAAATCAAGTCAAGGAATTAAGGCACAATCCTAAAGAAAAAAAAAAAAGCCTTGCCAAGGATGCGCCTACCAAGGGGGTACTTCTTAAAATGGAATTAGTTCTATAAAATAAAGAGGGTCAATTACCTATGTATATGATCGAACCCACACTCTATGCACGCCGCCGACCGCGCTACAAATAGGCCATAACAAGCGTGTTAGTAAAAACGTGTACGAGGAGGGGGGGGGGGGGGGGGGGGGGAGGGCACTGGCTAGTAAATGGGTTATGGCGTGAGTGTGTAAGAGTGATAAAGTAGCATGCGCATGAGTAACGCAGTGGAGTAGTATGTCGTATACTGTAACTGCGTGTGTGATTGGTTTGGCTTGGTTTATCGGGTTTAAAGTCCCAAAGCAACTCAGACTATAAAAAAGCCATAGTGGATGGCTTTGGACACTTCGACCACCTTGGGTTCTAAAATGTGCACTGATATTGCACCGCACACGGGAGGCTAGATTTTCTCCTCCATCCAAAAGCGGCCGCCGTTACCGAGACTCGATCCCGCACCGTTGAGTAAAGTATAGCCGAGTTCCCTAACCATCATTTCGCCACAGCGGCGGGGCTGTAATCCGTGCCTTGGTACTTCAGTGGTATACAGTATGTGATGCAGTGTAATTCGTTGTGAGTAATGAGGCAGTGTAGCCAGTCGTGCAATGCATTATGGTTGATGATTTGTAATTGGTAATTGACTGACGAAAAAATATAATTAACGAAAGGTTTAACACGGCTAAAGCTAAGTGCACAAAGCGAAAGCACGCGAATCCTCCATGGCTGTATGCGAACCTCAAGGACACCACAGCCGGGTCTAGACGACACGAAGATGCCGAATGTATTCTGAAGGGGGAGGTCCCAGGAGGAGTGCCAGATAGGCAGTGGTAGCGGTGGAAAGAAAGGGTAGTCAGGGGACTGGAAGGCTCTGTGGCATTGTTTCAGGCAATGTTGTATATTTGTGGAGGTATGTACTGGCATGAATAAAGTTTGCCAGGTGTGTGAAGAAGAAGCAGATATGCGAAGTAGAAGAAGCGAAGCAGCAGCAGCAGCACAAGACGCGAGTGCCGCAGGATCCGTGCGCCACGCGTGCGAAGAAGCAGGCGGCGCGAAGGCCGCGCGCAGCTAGGCACGTTTAAGGCCATATCAAACACACGCCCACAAGGCTACTGAAGGGTTTAGTAAATCGTTTTCTATAAAAAGAAAAAAAGCCGAAAGAGAAATTAAAGAGAACGTGCCATCACGCTCCCTTCTTCAGGCGAAGTTTAAGCGAACTCCAAGATTCCATTTTTTGCCTCTCGTTCTCACGTCATTTTATTTTAGGCTATTTCCTAGTGCCACGGTGTAAACAGCAACCATAGAAAAGTTTTCATTTTTTCATTGTCACTTCTCGACTATCGTATAAAGTTACAGGCGGCAAGAAAGTTTCTTTCAGGAAAGATATCATAAAAACTCTCGCTGCACCGGTGGAAACACTAAGACGGTTTTCATGAGATGTGGCAGCATTTTGGAAGTGCCTCTTTTCGCAGATACCGTATCAACGGGGCACAGACGTTGTGCTCCCGGAGAAAGCTTGAAGGTACGTCACTGGTGCGTCGGCGCCCATGATATCAAACGGGATGACAGACATGACGACAGGCGCGCCAGGACCAAAGGTTATGGTGATAGAATCTCATATGTTCCTACAGTGTTTTGTGAAATGCCTAAAGCGATAACGAAGTGCAACAAAGCTCTAAAGCTCGTGTTATCGTGTCTGCGCTGCCTAAACAAGATAGTAACTTCTTTACCACAAGGAGCTTCAGAACCAGATGTATCATGTAAACGAACGAAGCAGAATTGAAGCACGAAAATCGCTGGTGTACAGAGAACTTGAGCCCTAGATTAGAGCCCAAAGATAGAAAATACTGCTACTGCTTACAGATCCAGGCTGAAGGGACATATTTAGCGCTCGCACGGACTGCTTTTGATGTCTTCGGCACGCCGCAAGAATAATTTTTATGCATGTGTTTGCTTTTGCACAATCACAAGTGGATGCCCCAATTCCCTGTACATAAACAGCATGAAACTGCAGTATCGTAGGCAGGGTAAAGGAATTCTAATAAAGAGAGATGTCGAGCGGATGCAAGACACCATCGGACTTCGGAGGCATCGCATAACAAGTATATATTGCAAGTCACAACGGAGACTATTTTGGCACCCACGAACCACAATGAAAGGCTGCCGCTGAAACTGAAGGACATTCACCAAAGTCACACCCATGACTCCATGTAAATACTCACATAAACGAACTTAAAGCCACGTAAATGATGAGAAGACAAGGATTTAATTTGTATCTTTTTCCTCTGCATATATCAAATATATATCGTAACAGCTAGCGAAGTAGGCAATGTGCTGCGCGAACCTAGTCCACGTACGCGTGCTCCCGGAAAAGCCTCTCCCCTTCGGACTCTTGTATGGACGGCTACACCGTCGAAAGCAAAATGCTCAAGCCGACTTCCTGTAAGCAAGTCCTTGTTTAGTTTAAGGAGTCTCACGTGCCAGAGCTACTCAGGTTATCAGGGCTGAAGATAAAAGCGACCACCTGATATTCTTTAATTGGCACTGATAAAGCGCACGACAACGATGGCTTTGGCGTTTCGCCTTAATCGAAAAGCTGCCACCGAGACTGGGGTTGCACCTGCGTCTTTGGGACCAGAAGTCGGGCGCTCTAATAGGCAGAGCAACTGGGATCTTGGCCACAATTTCCAAATGATTCTGTTCGCGCATTTGTTTAATATTTTTCACGTGCAGGTACCAATAGCGTTTCCCTGAGATAGTTGTGTAGGAATCTACGTGAGAATGTAAGAGTAGGTCGCATGGTCAGTGGGCGTATGCGCCAGAGGAAGACTTCCGTATTTACGTGGTTATTAGCGAGAATGTTGTGCAGGAACGCCACATCATAACTCCTCTATTGGGAGTGTGCCACCTGTCTGAATTAGCTCCATTTGTGTCGAAAAGCGGTCGTGCTTGAGAAGGGGTACGCGGGTCGAGTGTGGTTGCCTTACAGTTATCGACATGAATAATGTCCCCCCCCCCTCTCTCTCTCTCTCAAACACACACACACACACACACACACACACACACACACACACACACACACACACACACACACACACACACACACACACACACACACACACACACACACACACACACACACACACACACACACACACACACACACACACACACACACACACACACACACACACACACACACACACACACACACACACACACACACACACACACACACACGCACACACACACACACACATCGGGTGAAAAACAACAAAATTGTTCTTGATTTATTTTTCGGAAGGATGCGTTCGCCCTTTTCCGACTGCTTATTCATACAAGTTGTCGGAGTTGAGGGCTAGAATAGTGGCATCGTAGACTTTGCCATGATTGCGTCAGCGCGGATGTTATCACATTCCACGGGTCCTCTCCGCTTCGGCATTTTAGGTTTTGGCTTCGCTCAGCTACCTTATCGGGCACGCAGAGCAAGTGGGATAGTAGCACTCGTGTTGTAAATGTCGTTATCTTGTTTGCTCACCACGTTAGGAAAGAACTAAGTACTTGAAGCAATGACTCACGAGTCCTCTGTTGTAATGTCATTAGCAGGTGGGTACTATCTTTCGCCATTTTTTTATTGCTAATATTTTTACTGCTTCTGTTCGCCGTGAAGCGCTATCAATATTTGCTCATGTGGCTTTTTTTTTCTTGAATGAGCAATGTCTGTGTCGACCACCTGTGGAAATGAAAAATAAAACTGGGGTTTCAGGGCATTATCAACCTGGCAATCAAAAGCTTTTACGCAGACCCCTTATCCTTCGCAACTATTAATTAATAGCCAGATATAAGGCTCGGAATTAACTTCGACGCTCCACGGTTCCTTTAATTGTCCCGATACTACACAGCTATTGGACTCCTTCGACGTTGCGTCTCCAGCGAACGTTGGAGGCCAGCCAGTGTCATCCGTCTCTCCTACCCAAAAAATGTTCGAGTGCCAACCAGGGTCTTCCGTCTCGGTAGAAAAGCGCGCGAACTACTAAATCACAACCAGCGCAGCAGATGCCACGAATATAGTGCTCAGAATGGCTTGCAACGATGGGAAATGCTGATGGCACTTACATGGCAAGCAAGTGGGAACAAATATGCTGGAGACTGCAGTGCCGCACAGGTGCGTCTTGTTCATTGCGCACTTGGCTAGGAACTCCACGCCGTGATATGAGAAGTTAAATGTACCCAAGGAGGGCTAGAGAGGACACAGAATTACTATACCACATGGGACATTTCAGTGTGTACTGACATTGCATAAAACACGGGTGTTTTCTTGTTTGACCTCAATAGAAATGTGGGTGCCGCGGCCAAGATTAGATCAAAAGTCTTATGCCAAAGCCACGGGGTCATCATGGCTGCTAACTACACAGACTTCCTGGTCATACAGTCAACTGGCGCCCGGTGCTCTTTAGCATGTGAAAGTAATAGCTGGTAGGCCCATGGATGGAAATTTTTGGATCTATAAAATGAGGCAAAAATATGCAACGCGCCACACAATGGTGCATTTACTAACAACTTATACGTCTTACTAAACTGTTAGCGCTGTGCAGCCTGGTGGAAAGCAGAGTACTTGAGAGAACGGATAAGAACACCTTTAGCAGTCGTGAACATCGTTCTTTCTGTTGTGGAGGCACCAGGAGGAACTACGAAGACTGGCAGAATTTGGGGGTTTTATTGCGTCAGTCTCGCAATTGTGGACTTACTGTGATTCTAGAATCTTGTTTTGCAAGCGACGAACCCATGTTTAGATAGGTAAGTAGCTGTCTCTGCTTGCACGGGTGAAAGATTTCAATATCTTCGAATATACGTAGTACAAGTGTTGCATTGTGTATGGAAGAAAGTACAGCGACATTTGTATAGCAGACTCAGTGAGAGCGAGGGCTCGTAGAGGTTATTTGACAGCTTTGCATACTCTGCTCGTACCCACTTACGATGGATGTGAGTGGCCTTTGTGGAGTTTTAGTGTTCTCTCGGGAGAGAGCTTTAGGAACTCTAAGGAGTTCTAAGATTTTATTGTGATCTTCTTGCGTTCATGGAACTGTCTGGCATGCGGAAGAGTAGCAGGATGGATCGCCATGAAGAGTCGTGAGATTCAACGCAGTCTCTGTCCGGAAAGCTGCGTGCTTTGGTGCTAGGGCGTGTATGCTGCGCAAGATTAACCATATATGTAAAACTGCCTATAATTCTTTAATGCGTGAGTGTTTCCCAGATCTTTTATGAGCGAGAAGAGCGATTGCAGGATGCTTGTGGGGCCATGTACGACGTGTTGACAGAATAAGTCAAGAATTATTGTGGTTGTTTTCAATAAAGAAAATATGTCTGTTTAGTGCAGCACGCTAGTAATCTGCTTCTGACGTTCCGTGATCGCAGTTCAAATTCTAGCATTACTTTCACTTACGTATTTACATCATACCAGTCATTTGTCATTTATAGTCGAGCTCATGTATCCTTGCAGGCTGCATTTTGTGATGCTTTTAGCAAACATTTCTTCTTAAGGGCCATGGAAATTATAGTCTCTGTTTTTGATTTTGTGAAACTACCAGCAGTATCCATTAAAATAACCAAGTTGCTTCCCATTGTGTTTCCTATCTTTTAGGTTGCGTTCCGTTGTGACCTGGAGAAAGAGCCGCTTTTTAAAAGCTTTCAGACAGACACGGGAGTTCCACTGTAGCGTTCACAGTGCGAAATACACACAACTGATGTAAAAATGTGAAAAAGTGACGTGAACGAATGTTTCTAATAATGCATCCCCAAAAAATTTACACGTGAGTTACATTTACCTCCGTAGAACTGCACTTTTTATTTAGTCCATAAAAACTGCACAGAACGAAGCCACATGGGTTGCATGCACTCACCAAGGCCCTAGAGAGGTCATCCAAAATATAATTGTAAGCACTAACCATTCGTAAAAAAATTTATCGCCAGGGGCTGCTTTCGATACATCGTGGCGTAGTAGGAACCAGCACACAGTGCAGACTATATATCTCACGTTAAGGGAAGGATAAGACCATCAGCTGCTTTTAAATTGAAAAATCTGGTCTACGATATGCGCGGATGTAAAGATAGGTGAAGACAGGTGATAGATGTCTGTTCTAGCTTCAAGTAAAGTTCGTTTTCTTTTTTCGTTTTCTCATAGAAGTTCCATCTCTCCATCTCAAAGCGCAAGGGTTAATTCTAGCTTCGAAACGCTAGCTATTTATGACCTATATCCGCCCACATTTTTCTGCAGCCTTTAATGTGATTGAAAATGGCCCTGACGTAACAGTTTGCTGTAGGCAACTTTAAAATCGCCAGAGGTCACAGTAACGCCATTTTAAAACAAGGCTGTATATCGAGGTTTATGCCTCACAGACAGCGTCGTAGAGATAAACTACCTCATCGAACGTGGGCCTCGTTGCGTGATATGGTAAATTATTAGAAATTAAGAAAATATGTCACACTCTGCATATATTTAGTACATGTTGCAGCAGATATAACGAGATATGCTAAGCAACGTTCTTAAGCACCTGGAAAAACGCATTGATGAGAGCCGTTATTAATATACAGGGCGGGAAAAGAAAGTTTCGGACGAATACCGGTCGAACTTGCCTGACGAGAAAACGAACTGCTGTTGGCCGTCGAAACGAAGCAGCTTAACCTCTATCCGCAATCGATAATGAGCACGAAATACGCTACGTTCTCTTCTTGTGACTGTTTTATTGCTTGTGGCAGCTGCTCGAAGGCGGCGTATACGTGATGACACAAAACGCAAATCCTTTATGTTTTGCTCCTGCAAAACGTTGTTACTGCTTCGTATTGCGGGAATCTATCGTTAAGCACCACTCATGAATCTTTTTACGATGCTGAGTGCGCCGAAACAGGCAATCTTTCGGTGAGTACCAGTATTTCTTTCATGCAAGGTTCTCCGCTTCAAGACCGCAAGATGGTACGAAGCTTGCACCAGACAGAGATGTGAAATCACGATTGCTTCACAGACTGATATACGACAAAGCACTTATCGATACCTCTTCTACCTTTCCCTTTCGCCTGTGACGCAATGCGTGCCACGATTACGTCCTTAATCAAAGTACGCACATGCTGCGTTTATTGTTCTTCCTTGGCTAGCGGCCACCCTGTTGATGCTTGGCGCGTTGAGAGGCGCAAAATTGGTTAATGACGCTCCCTACATGGGCGCAGCATGTGTAAAGTGTTTGTTCTTGCGTTAAGCAAAGGAGGGCGGTGCTGTTAAACAATGACGCCTTCTCTCTCTCTTGCGCAAGACCCGCTTGAGCTCCTAGCTTGTTACCGAACCGCGGCGGAACACGGGAAGGGAGATAAGAGGGAACCGCGCAGCAGCCAAAAAAGCAGAGAACGTCGGTTAGTTTCGTGTCTACACGCCGCGAAGGAAGTGAAGAAGACGAGCTCGACTAAATACAGCGTGTCCGCGGGCGTCACCACTGTTATGCGGGAAAGGTCTGAAGTCACAGCTGTATCTGGCCAGATCGCGATTTTCTCGACAGCGCGCCTCTGAGCAAAGCGGCAGCCCTTGATAGTGGGCGCCGTATGGGAATCGGACACCAGTGCGCCGACTCGGCGAAACCGTTCAGGGGCTGTCCCATCCGGATCGGGCAGGGCGTCGCCTTTCCGAATTGCGTCTTTTTTCCTTCTCCTCCCTTTCCATCGTTTTTTTTTTAACTATTTTTTTGCTTAGTTTTCTTCCATTCTTGGGGATTTTGTTGGCTGAACGTCGTTACAAGATTCTGCTACATGTTGGTGGAACTAAGCCAGCTTGCTAACTGGGAGTTGGAGAAGTCTCAAGCGTCTTTCACAGGATTGAGGCAATTTTTCTGTTCTTGTCCGCCGTCTGTTGTAGGCTGGCGCGACGGCAGTGACTTGAGTGAACTTAAGTGGACGAAGACAGTCGTCAGTACAGTCTTGACCATTGCGGTCAAAGGCGGTTCCTGTGAATGAAGAGTGGGGTATTGATGCGTGCTACAGCACGTGCTGCGCCCTGTACGACTGACGTCGTGACTTCGTGATGTCATAGCATCTGGCTCCAGTTCAAGCTCGTGGCCCGCGCCAGTGACCTTTATTCTTACAAGGTATGTAGCATTGATTGTTTTTTTTTTTTTTTTTGAAACCGCAATGCATGCGCCTTGTTCTTGCAACTGAGCTCTAACTTTCCGGTCTCTCCTCGGCCCATACGCATCTGTACTTTCGTTCGCTCTTACAAACGCTTATGCTTTGACTTTTTCTTGGTTCTGTTTGCCTCTTTGGCTACCTAATTTGCAAAATAAGTAATTTGTTAAGTTGGATAAGTAGCATATATGATGTACCGCTTTTCGAGGCATTTTTACTACTGATAGTTGATTGTATTTAAGGCGTACTCTTCTTTTTTGGCCACATATAAATGCAACTGTAAGGGCTCAGATACCTTTCCGCGGAAAGCGTATGCGTCAAACGCGTAAAACTAAACGGATGGCTGATAATTGCATCAAACTGAGCTGGAATCAGGATTATGGGATATTCGGTGGCTTAGTAGTGTGGACGTGCAGTATCTACACGTCCACAGTGAATCAATCTTTTCCTAAAAAAAGTTAGCGCTGCTTCATATCGTTAACCTTGTTGACCTTCGACCCTAGCTAATGGTGCGGGGTGTATTGATTGGAAATTTTACAGGCAATGGGTGGGGTGTCTGTAGAAATGGTGCAAAAGTTTACGCCCTTTGTTGCTACCGCTTGTAGCTTCGAACGTATGATGCCAAATGTAGGGAGCTATCCTCAGTAACAATGTTAGTATCCGATGACGAATTATTAAATGCAGAAGAGATTCACGCATGCATCATTTTATCCGCATACCTAAGATGCAATAATTTTTGTCGTTTCATCCAAACTACTTGAATCGGTCTCAACGTGATCGAGAACGTGATCTTTCTTCAAAATGAAGAGCAGCCTCGCTTTGCACAAAGCACATACAACGGCAAATGTAGGCTTTTTAATTGGAAGGAAACCGCATGTGAACGACGAGCTTAAGGCATATCAGAGTAAGGAACTCGATTGGGCTGTGTAATCAAGAGTGCAGGCGGAATGTAGAGTCATTAAATTTATGAGCGCGAGCACGGCAGAGTGGGTCGCGCTGTAAAATCAGCGCAGCGTAGCGTGCGCTGGCAGCGACTTCGCGAAAAAGATGCGCGAGGCTAAGACTGTTGGAAGAGAGGATGCGTCCCCTTCCAGTTCATGCTTGCTGTCTGCAACGCGCAGCGATTACTGATAACTTTTCTCGAGCTGTTATCACCTCATGTATATTGTAACCAGAGAACGCAGCAGACTGCCCGGGCAGACTAGGCAAGAAACCGCATTGATGGTAGGGAGTGCATCCGATCATTTAAAAGCCTTAGCCACGCATATCTCGCATGCGTAGTCACTGCCAGCGCACGCTAAGCTGCGCCGATTATACTACAGCGTGGCACGCTTTGAATGTCAATGCTCTTAACTGGGCTAGTTGGTGGACGAATTCAGGCATGGTGCTAGCGCACGAGGAGGACACGCACGGCGGGTAGGCGGACAGGACAAACGCTAGACTTACAACTGAAGTTTATTCCGAAAAAGACGCATTTATATATGTTTTGTTCTTTTCTCCTCTTTTTTTCCCCTCATCCTTAACGTGCTCCGCTGGTGCCGCCTTCGATTGCAGTCGCGTCAGAAGAGATAAAAGCGACTTAAAAACGCCACGTTTACAGAATGCATTGAGAAGATTAAATTCGATCAATCTGAAATGCATATACGCACGTTTACAGAAAGCACTGAGAAGATTAAATCTGAAATGCAAATGCATTTCAGATCTATCGAATTTAATCTTCTCAGTGCATTCTGTAAACGTGGCGTTTTTAAGTCGCTCTTATCACTTCTGACGCGACTGCAATTGTGGAGGCACCAACGGAGCAAGTTAAGGATGAGGAAAAAAAAAGTATAAATGTGTCTTTTTCGGAATAAACTTCAGTTGTAAGTCTAGCGTTTGTCCTTTCCGCCTACCCGCCGTGTGTGTCCTCCTTGAGCGCCTAGCACCATGCCTGAAAACGCTTTGAAGAGTTCCCGCTCAAAATTTCATCTTCTCGTCTCATCATCTTATTGAAGCGGGAAGCGGCCAGCGCGTTCAGTGTCCGCGTGTTAAGTTCACACTTCTGTAACCACAAATGCAGATAGAGTCCAGCTGTTCAAATGAAGGTGGCAGTTACAAGTTAACGCTTTTGTCAAGCCTGGCTTGCTGATATTTCCTTGTGCCTAGCGTAAACACGATCTCAAAAGGATTGTCATTATAGCTGTTCGCTTACCGATACACAGGGCGAAGAAAACGCGTAAGAAGAGTCGGCAGGTGTCCTTCGAAATGTTTACCCTCTGGCAAGTGTTTGTTTAAAGGATGCAGCGTACTGTCAGCAGCAAAAGTTTGCGGGATCTCCAGCACGTGGCGGAGAAACGGAAAACTGCATTGCTGCGCCACCTGCCGAAATCGCACCTGATGATGAGGCTAACGGAAATTGCGTCTGATGCGCGCTTTTTAAAGCCTGTCCTTTCTTCGCTATCAAGCATGCCTCGTCGCTTGCTTCGCAGTGACGTACTTACCGGACTCACGGAAGCCGCCGTGGTGTTGTGTGACATTCACTACCAGTCTACTTTGGCAAGCGCGATGGGCGTAGTTCGTCGGCGCGTTTCGCACATTGCGCCCTGTGAAACTACAGTGACACGGCTAATTAGCGGCAGCAACGAGCGTCAATTGCAGATCCTGGGGAAGCGAGTGACCAGGCATGCTTGATAGCGATGGAACGACAGGGCGTGCGCAAAGCGTGATTCAGACTACGGAATTTCCGTTTACCTCGACATCAGGCGCGATTTCGGCAGATGGCACAGCAATGACGTTTTCCGTATCTCCGCCTCGCGTCTGAGATCCCGCCAACGTTTGCTGCTGACAGTACATCAAGAACGGCACCTTGGATGTTCTTGACGATTTCCGGACATTCGCAGAGAAATCCAGTTTTGAATTACCTGCCTCAGCAAATACTCGACGCGATTATTGTTATACGGGCCATTTTTGTTTTTTCAAATGGGTACTGCCCGCAGAATTTTACGACAATGCATCCCCCCACTCAAATACTATAGCCTTTGGGGTATTGGTGCGAGACATAGTTAATTAGGTCACCGTCCAATTCATTTTACTTTTATCGACAGCAGTTGCATGCAGTGGCTTGGGGCTCATGCAATCTTAAAACGAAACGGTATAGAGTTAATTTTTAAATAAGAAAAAGTAGCCTACACTGTGTTTTCAACACAGCCAAAGCAATGGCATAGTCTGTAGGAGCACATCGCAAATTTGTAGCCGCGAAAATATTGAAATATTTTAAGCTATATGCGAATGCATGCAGACATGAACATGCACAATGCGCAACATCAGAAGGGGGCCAATAGCCACTGAGCCACGTATCTCATAAAGAAGCCCGTGATTTTCTCTGCATTTGTTTGCTGATTAGCAATACGCAAGTATCTCATGTCTGATTTACAGCGCTCTTCTCGCTGAAGGGCTGCTTAACCTTTTTTTACTAACAGCTAATTGAACACCCTTTCTCTCGCCATGCTGCATAACTCTCATTTGCTCTATAGATATTTTGTTTAGTTCGCTTCATTTGGTTTATAAGCATCCTATCTCGGTAATCTCGAGTACATCCCAGACGTTGTCAATTATTTATCCCCCACAATTACTTCTAGTGAGACGTCAGCTTAAGTGTGAACATATTTCTAAGAAGGGGTGCAATGTTATCAATGCATTATGCTCGATTCTTTTTTATTCGAATTTCGCCATAATTGCTCTCTACCGGTGGCTCCGTTAATGTACTATCGGTCTTTTCATCTCGTTTTTTGTTTTTCGTTAACAGGGCAGTGATCGGAATTAAATTCGTGCGACTCCGCGCAGCCATGGCGGTTCCAGATTCCAGAGCTTGCTGGCCTGTGGCCATCTCGGCGGCCATCTACGTCTTTGTCGCCATGATGCTGATCAAGTCGGAGTCCGTCATTTATGTTGGCTTCATGGACATGCTGAACATCAACCGTCAGGATGCCTCTTGGCCTCTCACGCTTGCCATCATCATGTCCCAGCTAGCAGGTATCAACAATGCGCTAACCCCGACTGCTGCGTCAGTACTCCTGTTTCTGAACTGCTCATGTTCTGTACCAGCTTCCATCACCCGGCACGGGCAGTTCCTGCATGCGAACTGAGTTCAGTTGCAAGATAATCAGATGTTATATTTTAATGGCTAGCGTGCTTCGTTCGAGGCCGCTTAAAACGAGAAAAAGAATGCAAACGAGTAGCAACGTGCTATTTACATAAAAGGCAGCATCGTTCTAGCTTTCTATTGGAAACCCAGCAGTTCTTTCAATATGCACACATTACGTAAATAGCGATTCTTTTAGACATGAAAATGGAAAGGATACTTTCGCACACATACAACCTTTCATAAGGTCGCTCGTGTTGTCGTTAATGTTTTCTTTTACGTTGCTTCTCACATCTAATTTCACTGCCGCTAATCAGCCCCTGGTTTTACTTTCTGTAATGTCTAACTTCCGGCACTGTTTTAGAAGCGCTTTCTCCCAGTTTCGTCTTAGAATTGACAGACTGTCACTGAAGTCGGTCTTGTAAATTGAGAGCCCAAGATGCTGCTCCATGAAAACACGGCCTTGCCACTTCAAAGCGCCTTTTGCAGAGCCTTCTAGTTCGCCTTTAGGGAGGATTGTCCAAACCATACTTGTGGTGCTAATGGTATTTAATACACTGCTTGTTTCATCATCATCATCATCAGCCTGACTATACCCACTGCAGGGCGAAGGCCTCTCCCATATTTCTCGTTCATACCTTGTTTCATAGGCTTGTTTCATACCTCACCAGAATTGACAATGAAAAACAAATATTAGGAAACTCCACGTTTCCCCGTAACCGTTCACATTTTTCAGGTCCTGTGTACGGCATACTGGGCGTGTGGATGTCCGAGCGAGCTATGTTGGTGTGCGGTGCTCTACTTTGTGCACTTCCGGTCATGGCCTGCGCGTTGGTTAACAGCCTTGCCCTCGTGGTCTTCCTATACGGCATTCTATACGGTATGACGGCTGCCTCCTTTATGATCTGTGCAGTTATGCCAGAGAAATGCAAAAATTCCAGGATTGTGCTTAAGTTTGTTTAGTTGCAGTGATGCGAAACTATTTCTCTTACTCCTGCGAATTATGTAGCGGCATATTAGTTTATTTTATACCCTTGGCATTTCTAACAGATATTTTGCGATATAAATCAAAGCCAATTCGATACTGGAGGCTCATTGGATGCTCCCTGGCGAGAGCCGCACGACGCAGCTGTGGTGTTTTTGTTAACCTCGCTAACTGGCGTCACATTCCTGCCCAATGAGGGATTCATATTCTTTGTTTTGTTTTGAATTTTTCACGAACTCAAATTTCTAAGGACCACCTTTAACAGAAAATTCAGTTGTCTGCCTCACATAACAGCACTGAAGCAGAAAAAAACAAACAAAAAACTTCCCGACCTCTGAACATGCCAAGAGTCCATTTTTGCGATCACAAGGGTGCTGAGAGGGCATGCCTTCCTCTATGGTGCATGCTCCTGCTCGTAGTGTGGTTGCATAGTGTATGGTTCAGCTAGACCATTGTACAAGAGAAATTAGATCCCGGACACGACTCAGTATTGCACTTTTTATACGTAGCATGCAGAACACCTCTTAAAAGTCAGCTGTCAGCAGCAAATGAACGCCCTCCTGAAAGGAAAAGAACCGCACTTACGCGTGACGCGTGCCTTCATGCTTAAAATGAGACCTCTGCCTTAGTCTGGCAAAACACATCTGCTATTCAATAGTAACAATGAGCCCTTATAGATCAATATTCACCAACAAAGCTCGAATCAACATGTTAAGATCTCTACATATGAAGTCATTTGCCTATAATCGCACAAAAATAAAATCCACACCTAAAAATACAATTATTCTGCAGTCCCTGACCTCACACTCACACAGTTCATGAGAAGACTAATGCCACCAGAATATCTACATTGAGCATACAGTGAAAAATACAGAGGGAAAATAAAATTTTGATACCGACAGAAAACAGCTAGCTACATTGTAACTGCAGTGGTATGAGGGAGATTTCAAGAAATATTGGAGCCCAGCAGTACACATCGATTTTCACAGCAGAACGTTTTGCCATCTCTGTTGCTGTAGAATTAATAGAAAATCAGAAACAGTAGTGCATACGTAGACTCCTTAAGTGCCGTCATAGCCCTTCAGCATAAAAATGGCATCAAACCTCTACCTGTGTACGTTCTAACCAATACGGCAATGAACAAATATAAATCACAAGACAGACAATTCTTCTCTGTCACAACTGATATCGAAACTAAAGGCAAAGAGAGAGCAGACGTGGGCTTTGCTGATGCCTGTGACACGCAAATAAAAAAAGGTAGGTATACCTTTTGAAGATTGCATGATGCTAGTGCACTGGAAATTTAAGAAAAACGGCAGTCAACTTGGAGAAATGAAATATTAAGCTACACGCTTTAAAGCCCATGATAGGAATGAAGTAATGCGCACTCTAGCAACGCTTCAAGGAAGTGATTTTATGCAGTCTTCGCATAGGACACAAGCACTTTGCACATAACTTCGTACTAACGAAAAAGGGCAACCCAATTGTGAAGCATGAAAGGATAAGCCCACAATAAACACCCTTTCCCTTTTGTGTTCACAACGTGAAACACCAAGAGAAAAGTTGTTCTGCAGCGAAGGCATTAATTCAGCATCGATTTTTATTTAATATCCAATTATTGATCGATCTTATATTTCTGGGCTTCTAAGTGCAGCAAATGTCTTAAAACAAAATAAAAAGTTGAATAATTAAGGCTCATATGTACGACGAATAGCCTTTTAACTACGTGTCTGGCGCATAGTAGGCTCAGTTGCTAATGTGTACTAAAACCTAACACAACATATAGCGGTTACTTTTCCCATTCTTGCATACACTGGCAAAAGCCAAGACGCAGCAAAGAAGCCAGAAACAAACCATCATTTTCCTCCGTGCGTCCCTCTTCGCAATGCCTTCACCTCTCTACTGCTAGCTCGTGCACCGAGGCTCACAAGACGGCACTTTCTCATGCAGGCCTCGGCGTAGCGTGCGAAGAGGTGGTTCCCTTCACTGTGGTTGCTCGACATTTCATCTCTTACCGCGGCACCGCCATGGGATTGCTCTTCGTGGTCACCGCGGTGTCTGGCTTCGTGTCCCCACTCATCACCGAAGCCCTTCGCCAGGCGCTCGAGTTCCGGCTCGCCCTGTTGGTGCTCGGAGCCATGCAGCTGACCATGCTTCTGGGCTGCATTTTCGTCGACCGTGTACCGCAGCAGGCACACGCGGTCGACGACAGCCGCGCAGAGGCGGTCGCGGCGCCACCTGCCACGAGTCGATCTCGCCGGAGCAGCTTCCAGGCGGCCTCGTTCGCCTACTCCTGCTCCAAGGACCTCGTCGCGTCTCTCACTATGCCTGAGTGAGCTGTTGTCCGAATGACATTTACAACCATAGGTCTACGATCCCGTGTCCTTTTGATGTGGAGTCGTCGGTGCCGTAACAATGACAACGCGCATTGCTTATGGGATAGCCCGACTAATTGCTTGGTGAGAATGCAGCGGCAACAATCGTCAAATACCAAGGGCCCCTCTTCACCCTCTTCCTGCCTCCTTATTGACGCAAGATCGCATGCTTGATATCAGCAGGATGGGACCCTAACAGTAGTTACTGCTCCAGCCTGCGCCGAGGTTCTCGGGAAAAATTAGCTGTATAATCAGTGTTGCGCGTAAATTACCTATGGCAGTAACGTGTGCATGCATGCTGATTAATGTTCTGATCTCATACAGGTCATGTTAAGAAAGAAATATGCATTTGTTTAGCTGCGAGTGCACACTTGAGAGCACACAGCAATTACTTAGCGTGGAGGACAAGGCTGATTTGAATTGCCGTTACCGGTTCCCCGGAGGCAGGATTTTATTTTTAGTTTTGATTACCTTTCAAATCTGTCACACGTTCCGTGCCGGTCTGGCAGGGGCAAATGAAAAGACACTAGCGTTGACATAAACTTGTTATAGACATCTTATGCACGCAACAAGCCAACCCGATACACAACAATTAAAGGCACATATAAACGACTCTGAAGGTATATCTTAAACCGAGCAAGACGAATAAGAGTTCTACCAGTAGTTTTAGTGTACGGAAGTGTGCCCGCGTTGCTGAGAAAATCTCCAGTGGTTATCTCAGAAAATCTTCCACACACAGAGCACGCGAAAAATTTACTGCAGAGATATGCACATGATGCATTTCAAATCCCTCCAATCAAGCCGTGGTCCCATGAGTGAGGGAGCTTGCGATCGCGTGCCGGAAAAAAAGAATACCGAGATCGCCGGTGGGATGAGAACACACGACCTGCATATTTCGCGTGCGGAGCGATATCGGCTAAGCTACGACATCGAGCTTCATAGGTTATTTTTCTTCTATTTTCTAGTTAATTATCAACATAACAGCGTTATTATTTCACGTTGTTCGAGACCAGAAAAAAAATCTACAGTGCTCCTCTTTATGTCACTGGCTATAGCACATGAAGCAGGGGTCCAAAGCATAAGCTTCTCCGACCTGCATTTGAATGACAGGGGCTGTTCGGGCTGTCTGTTGCCGCAGCAATCGCTTGGGCTAAAGTGGTTACTGCGATGCGCCTATCAAATCTATCAATGTTTGCATAACACTCTCTTCTGTCTGTACGAGGCAATTAGAGTGGCCCAGTTTGAGATGGACATTTTTTTCAGGATGTTGACGGACGAACAAAGGAATGTGAAAATGCAGCTGCTAGGGCGCTTCTGCAAATAAAGGCACCCCCTACGCTGTATTAATGACCCCGCGGGCCATCAGCATTGCGCTCGCATTGATGAGCTTATACGCGTAACAATCCCAAGGCCTTTAAGCGCCTGCATAACCCTGATGTAATTAATGCGACAGCGTTAGGGCCCAGTGTCGCATTCAATTCGGCGCCATCATCGCATTCGGTAGCTGTGGACATGAGCGCAAATTTCTGATTGGTCGACAGTGCCAAGACGTCACAACCACATTATCTCGCGTAGGAATTTCAAATGCTCCCCATTGCTGGAATGTTTTTAATGTAAAATGAAAGTCATATAAAACCGAAAGATTGCCCCCATGTCTCGCACGATTTCGCCGCGAAGAAAAATCTCAAGTATTTTAGTTGAGTGTCAACCCACGACCCTTGCGCTGCAAGCCAGACACGCTACTAACAAAGCCATGCAGCTCCATTTAATTTTTTTTATTGCATGAAAATAGGTTACCATCATATCAATTCACTGAGCTGCATCGTACCCCCTTCGATACATCTGCACTCACCATTGTCATCATATTGGAACTCTGGGGGCATACTCATGCATCGATATAGTATACTGCCAATCAAAGATGTCTTCCTGCTTAACATAATCCGCATGCAAAGGCACACTTCACTTGTTAGATTGATTTCAATTATCGGTGCGATTCGGCACTTCTATACGGTTTGGGAACCTGCAGCAGTTTATATGCATGCCGTATGCGTCAGATAATATCATCTGACTGTATGCTAACACATAAGTGTATACACGCATTGCGCGAAGCGTGCTGGGCTCGTTTTGTCAAAACTCTGCCGCCATACTCCGGTTTGGTAGGAATCTTTCAAGAACGAGTTAAAATTTTACCTGCGAAAACCCTTGGGTGGCGCAGTCATGCGGCGACCACCGCAACTTCATACCTGAAACTTTTTGCCAAGGTAGATATCGCCTCTGCGTTGTATCGCATCATCATCATGCGCGTCTACTTTAAGGACTAGTCAAAAAAGGTGCCGGAAAAACGATTAACGCCTTGCATGGAGTTGAATATAATACTTGTAACGTTTGGTGATTAATTGCGGTGTTTGATTGAGTGATTCGTTGACTGATGAATTACTGAAAAGTGATTCGAGGTTAGTGAATGAAACCAGTGTGGGGTAGACACATAAACAAATAATCTCGTATGCCTTTCGCTGAATTTGAACACATGGAGGGTGGAACTAGGGCGGCAACGTCGTCTGACGTCGTACCAGATGCACTTATTTTGTACGGGGGCTACGCTCGAGCATATATTCCCTGTCGTGATACTGGTGATTGACGAGCAAGGGAGAATTAATAGGACGGATACCGAGAAGGAGGAGAAGAATACTCGGTATAAAGCAGCTAGGAGGGGAAAGAGAAGGCGGAATGACGTGGCAAGAACATTCGTAACGAAAGCGAAGCGCGTAAGTGTGCGAGGAAAGTGAACCTGACCGTCAGCAAGCCGCCGACTATCACAAACGCAGGGCAGAAGTTCAGTTGGTCCGCAAAGCCAAAGATTCCAAGCTGAGGCGTGAGCGTTGTTTAATAATAGGCAAAGAAGCGGAAGGGATCAAAATAGAATCAGAATAGCAACAAATGAGGCAATGAGTACCCACGCTATCGCGTCTACTTATAAGAAGAAAGCTTAAGCGTTTTACAGAATTTTTACAGAGACCCACTGGCTTTTGTCGCGCCGTACCCTTTAGAAAGATGTTAACGTGATCCTAAGTTCTTTTTTTTTTTCAGCGTGTACAGGGCGTGCCGCGCAGGTAGCAGTGTTAGTTATCAGGAGGAGGAAAAGCAGGTAGGTTAAACGGTAGAAGAAAGAGGTTGCTACCCTCCACTAGGGGAAGGCGGTGAGCGGATATAAAAGTGATGGGTAAGAGAGGGATGGGTAAAGTCAGTATAGTTACATCGCAGCCATATTACGTCCCATCACGCCACAGTCATTGATTATCAGTACTATCCACGCAAGCTGGCGGAAGCAGGTGAAAGTTAGAAGGCAGTAGGCAAAAAAAAAAAAAGAAAAGGGATGCCCAACAGAATACACCAGCTGTTATTGGTAAATTTATGTAAAGCGCAAAGAGATACCATAATCAGACAAGAGAGACAGGACAGGGCGTTTCCTTAAAGTACTTAAGGTACTTCCTTAAAGTGCAGAGTCAAGGAAAGAAGTGCTAATCCGAAATTAATTCCAGACTCGATCGGTGGGAATGAAATTTTGCTGCAGTGACTCTCGGCACTTCGTACGTGTATTCGCAGTTTTGTTCAGCCTGCCACTCCCTAAACAACAAGAATCGCACATTAGCACAGTCTTGATTTTAGTTTAAGATGTAGGCCCGATTTCACGTTTTTGAGTTCGCGCATACTTCTTGAAAAGTACTTATGCGCCACTGGCAATTTGCTGCCTTTTACTGCGCAGACCAGCGAGTAGCAGCCAACAGCCGCAGGAATCGGATCCGCTGCTCGCCAAGAGCACAACAAATGCCTGCGTCCGTCTCATGCGCAACCTTCGGTCACTGGCGACCGTCACGTTCGCACACCTCAGCGCTTCGCGGGCAGTGTCCGTTCTTGTGATGGCATCTATCCTGCTGACAGCCGTCGACTTCGGCAAAGACAATGGCCTAGAGGGATACGAAGCCGTGACCCTGGTCACGGCGGTCGCGCTCGGAGATCTGGTGTCCCGCATCGGCACAGGTCTGCTGCTGGACTTCAAGGTAGGTGTCCTTCACAATGATGCCCATCTCCCATGGACACATAGAGGGAGAGAACGGAAGAACTACCGGCTGGAAGATTAAACAGAGCAGTTGGCCACTCTGTGCAGGGAAAAAAAGAACAGATGTAAGAAGGGTAAGATTGAGATTACGGATGGAGTGGGTGACTGAAGGACTCCGGAAGTACAGTCTTCGTCAAAAGTGTAGAGCCCAGGGAGTCTGCTTCTGGGTCACTTTGTGCGGCTTGTATTGCATTTCCAGTGCTGCAAATATTTTGGTGGTAAGATATTTTGTCCTACCCTCTACAATGGAAAAAACCTCTACTAGTGCTATAATTAGCGCCTCTACACGCCTCAGAAGCGGACCCCCCGGGCCCTACACTTTTGACAAAGGCTGTAATTGCAGCTATCAACCCTTTGAGCGAGAGCAACAACCTCACAGAGTTAAGTAGCACTTGGAAATACCTTGGTTTCTGTGTCGCTGGAGGCGCAGTCCTAGAATTTATTTTATTGCAGGAATGCATTTAACAGCTATATTTTCACCTCCCCTTGTTTGCCCACACCATGATGAAATGGCTCTCTCACTAGAGCCATACAAATTCAGGAACAGGTAAACATATTTGGATTCACGCCTAACGTTATATAGAGGCTCCTATAACTAAACTAATGTTATTGAGAAGAAGAGAAAGTACAGCAACCCACAACCCACGGATTGTGAAACGGGAGGCTACCCATAGGTCATGCACACTCGTTCTCTCAAGCTGACTAGAGGGGATCTTTGTGAATGCGCGATACGATGTAATCTGATGACATGAATGCGTTCAGCACTGAGGCAAATATTGAAAGAAAAATATCTTTGTTCTGAATACGCACTGTACCCTCACGAGATGGTCAAGAGACTCCTTGAAAACTGTTATTTTAGAAAGCACGAGGCACCTTTGCTCTTGTTTGAGATCGCAAGGAATTGCAGTAACCGCGTTTGCGTTCTTGGTGTATGACATTTTTCTTCACCTTTTATCTCACCGGCGCGTACATTATCTTCAGTATAGCTGTGCCAATCCTATAGCGTTGTAGCGCCCCTCACTCTACGCTCGGTCGCGGGCCATGGCACATCGCTGGACAAGCAAGAAGTTGGTACGAGTGCGGCTGCACAAGCGGCGCAAATAAAACGTATGTTTAAACCTCAACGCTGATCCTCAGAGCTGATCCTATCCTCGCCTTAGCTCCGACAGCCTCCTCGTTGCGGGTATCTACCAGACTTACGTCGTCTGGAACACGTGACACATAACGATAGCAAAATAAATAAAAATAAAGGTCTGAGCCGAGATGCCTATAATCGGGGACGATTGCCTTCGTTGCACGCTACGTTATCGCTGCTACCGCGTTGGTGCTCACAAGGGGGAGCAAGGGAAAACGCACGCACACACACGCACGCACACACACGCACACACGCACATGCACGCACACACAAACACACATGCACGCACACGCTTGCACACACACACACACGCGCGCACGCACGCACGCACGCACACGCACGCACACATACACATTTCTATGTAAAGTATCATATACCTTTATGGGCTGTTCCTTATTTACGTAGGCAGGTAAACAGAAATTTGAACACGACGTTTGCATTGGGACAGTAGGTCAATCTAGGTGTAGCGTAATTAGGCCGCAAATGTTTTCAGTTAGCAAGCAAAGGAGAAGCAAAAGGCGGAAGACGGGCACGAGCTCTATCTTGCATTGCGGTACTGTCTCTAGTATTTCATTGGCTAGTTCAGTAACTCTTCCCAGCAAATAATTTCTGCATGCTTATTTAGAGGCCGTGAAAATTGCTAGTGTCTGTCTTTTCGATGTTCCCTCTGCAAATGTGAGTGCTATGACCGCTTGCTTTGCTGCTTGTACGCCTCTACTTTGTGCCGCAGCGCTGACTAGTTCTTTGTCCTTGCAAGTTCACCACTGCCGACGTTGTAGCGTCTATGCCTCCGTATCTGGCTGCGTACGTATATACGTTGCTGGAGTTTCCTCCGTGTAGTTCTTCCGGTGCGGCTACCCTGGCTTTTCTTCTTGCTTCATGCATTCTTGGATCCACGTGGCATGGGTTTGGTTTCACCTTGATAAGTTTTCGTAGTTCTTCTCCTATCACTCCTTTGTGTCTTTGCATTCCCATGGAGATGTCCAGTCTAATTAGAAGAGTTATCCTGTTCGTTTTTTTTTTGTTCGAGTGTGTCCACCTGGGCCTGCCTCCGCGCTCCCTCTAGCTCCTTAAATGTGCTACTGCTTCCGAGTGCCATCAGTTTCTGTAGGAGCCATCGGCGGTAGCCTGAGTACTAGATTGCGGGCTTTGCAGATGGGAGTGTTTACTTGTTTTAATTCTGGCTTCTTAAGTTTCTGATACGGTAGATTGAGTGGGTCAAAGAAATAACTCAAGTTACTGATATTCTAGACGAAATTAAGAAGAAATGGGCATGGGCAGGATGTGTAGTTCGATGATAGGATAACCAATTGTCTCTAAGAGTAACCAATTGGATTCCAAGGGAAGGTAAGCAAAGCAGGGGGCGGCGGAATAATAGATGGGTGGATGAGATTAAGAAATTCACAGGGGTCAAATTGATGCAGCTATCACAGGAGGGGGTTAATTGGAAGAAAAAGGGGAGAAACCTTCGCCCTGCAATAAGTATAGGCCGACATGATGATGATGATGATGACGACGACGACGGCTGTAGATTGTAACTCTGCTGATAACCGGACTCTCCACCAGCCTAAGCAAATCCGCCTCCTTAATTCCCTTTCTTCTGCAGCTTATTCCTCCTACCATTCTTGTGACCTGTCCAGTTGTGCTCTTGAGATTTGTAATGGTCTTGTTGCATTTGCCCGTATCTTGTAGTAACGTTCCCATGATCCGTAATTCAGTCTTTTCCTGGATTCGCTTATCATCCAGTACTATACTGAAGGGCACCTCGATTTTGTTTCCAGATTTCTTTACGTAATCTTGCATACTCCGACTTTTCTGTCGAGCATGTTAATCCATGCTCCTCGGGGTAACCATGACTGTTTCCATTGGTTTCTGCAGTGTCTGCTCCTTCTCCCTCAATGAAATGTTTTATCCGTCGGGTGATATCATCTGCAAAAATGACAGTTATGTCAGTTATGTTGTCAGTTACGTCAGTTATGTTGTCAGCCGTGCTATGTTGAATAGCAAAGCTGACACTACTGGACATTGCGGGGTTCCTTTGGCATTTTAAAGTTGTCTGAGCTTGTGTTACCGAACCTATGGTAGCTGTTGTTTCGGTTACTGATGCTTTTACGCATTCGAAGTTCCTGTTTCTGCATACTAAATATTTATTCCGTTAATGGCTGTGGCATGTCCGACATTGTCAAAAAACCCCTTTATTTCAAGGGCTAGGACCATGTTTCCTCCTTTTCGTTATGCGTTGTAAGCACGTCTTTGTTTAATTGGACGAGGTTATCTTGCATTGATAGCTTGCTTTGAAATGAGAAATTGGATTCCGGATATATTCCGTTGCCTTCTATATTGTTTTGAAGCACGTTTCCTATAATTATCTCATAATCTTTTTCCTGGCACGAGGTAGAAAATGTTGGTCTCACGCTGTAACGTTTTCCCTGGCTTGAGCATCATGATTATCGTCGAATGTTTTCTGCCCAGTTCTTGTTTGAGTTCCTTCACTGCTTTGTGTTTCATGTTCCCAACAGTGATGTTGTTTAGGTTGGTCCTTCCCGGTGTTCGGCTTTTCTTGGCTGCTGCTATGGCTGCTTGTACTTCCTCTCTTGTAATATGTTTGTCTCTCTTCTGCTTATTATTTGCCTTGTATGCTCGCTCGATTCTCGAGCATTCTCAAAGTATTTCTCCTTGAGTGCTTCTATCAGTTGATCTCATGTTCGTGGAAAAGCATGCACCAGCTTATCTAGGGTTTTGATACTTTCTAGTTTGGTCTTGGTTAGGTCTATCTTGGTTCTTACGGTGCCCCTCGTTGGGGCCGTGCTTAAAGTTTCCCCGAAGGACTGAGCGAATTGCTCCAAGTTTTTCTTTGCTATACAATCCACATATTCGGCCGCGTTTCTCATGACTAGTGCTATTTTCAGTTTCAGCTTTCTATTATATTCCTCTGTTATCCACCTTACTGCATTTATAGGAAACACAGTGTAAATAAAGCAGAAAAAATGTAGGTAGAAATAATAAAGAAACTAAGATGTTCCAACTTATGATCTCTATTTTTCCTGACATTTTAATTTTCTCGCCATAATGTTTGAAAAACAAGGCTTAAATATATTAGCCTTAGATAGCAATATGTATGTTCAGAAGTGATAGCAAAATTATAAAGTTTTTATCACATCTTTGTTTTCACAGTTCGAATTCATGCACTGATACCGAATATAAGGTTTAGTAAATTTATTTATTTATTTATTTATTTATTTATTTATACATACTGTCAATCCACTGGGGATTTTAACAGGAAGGGCATTTAGTACAAAGCATATCAGGGTGAAAAGGACTACATGGCTAAAAATGTCAGATGCAGAGTGCGTAGTCTTAAAAGTAACTTAAAAGGTGAAACGATGGGAATACAGTGTCACACTTCATTATACAGTTATACAGGGAAGATCACCGACGCCTTGCAAACATGATCACACTGATAGGTTAGGCATGGCCCACATAGCATCACACAGAAACAATATGAACGAAAAATGTAGCACTAAACTTGAAGTCAACTATTTAGGATGACATTTGGAATATGTGATAATGACAGGAGGCGATTTTCAACAAGTTTTGCAAAAGTATCTAGTGATGTACTATTAGTGATGTGATGATGAAGGTTATTCCACTCTTACTGCAAGGGGGAAAAAGGAATATTTCAGGCAGTCAGTGCGGAAAGAATCATTTTTTAGTGTTTGGCTATGTTTATGCCTAGTTGGTCTCGCCTCTGATGTCGTGATGTACTTCGTTTTATCAAGATTAAGTTGGTTATGCAGCAATTGATAAAGCAGCTTAAGACGTGCAAGTTTGGCTCTATTTTCCAGGGTGAGAATATCGGCGTCAATTAGTAGTTGAGTCGGTGAGTTAGTAGCTCCCCCCAAAATTTTTGGGGGGAGCTTTTAAGAAAATTAGGTAAAGTATTTGTGAAATAGTTGGTTTTAGCTGAGTTTATCTTTGATTTGAAGTCTCTATGGCTTCAGCGAGACGATTTCCGAGTCCAGGTGTGCATTTCATCTTCGCTGATTTTCTTAGTCGTTTAACTTTGCGTTTGGAATGAATCACGTCTCGTGTTATTCAAGGGTTGTGTTTTCTGGTTAGTTTTGTTTTCGTCGGTACATAATTCTGAATACAGAAGAAAACAGTACGTTTGAATCTGCACCATAGGGATTCAATATTTGCTGAAGGCTGATTGGACATTTCTTCAAATGCCGTGAATTCATAAATAAGGTGATCGAGGATATTCGAATCTTTAGCATGACTGTACTCATTATAGATAATTTTAGACTTAGTGGGAGGCTCTGTGTTATAAATAGGAAGAGTGCATAGGACTAATTTGTGGTCAGATATGCCATCAATATATTCAAGTTCTGCCTGGTCTGCTGAAAAGTGGCTATTGAAAAATATTAGCTCAAGAATATTGGACGTTGTTCCTTGTACACGTGTAGGCTTGTTTACTACCTGACAAAGATTAAATTGAAGCATAGCATCTAGAATTATTTCGGAACTAGGGGAGTGAAACTGCAAGAATTGCCAGTTTATATCTGGCAGATTGAAATCTCCTAATAAGATTAGTCTAGAGCCTAGAGCATGGCGTTGCATGTAATCATACAAGGATGACATTGAGAGATGGTCGGATGAAGGACTACGATAGACACACCCCGCTATGATAACGCGAGAGCCTAGTTTCAATTTGCAAAAAATTGCCTCAGCACCCTGAACATCCGGCAGTACAAAGAAGGGAAGTTTTTTGTTTATTAGAATAGCTACACCGCCGCCACGTGTAGGCCTATCCTTGCGTATGATTACGTAATCTGGAGGTGTAATCTCGCCATCCAAGATATCGGCTGATAACCAAGTTTCTGTTATTGCCATAAAGTCTGGCTCAATTCCAACAAGCAGGGATTCGATCCAATCTGTTTTGTTCAGAATGCTGCGGACATTAACATTTGCGAAAGTTATATGCGGCGCTGTGGTTTCCATCTGGGGCGTGGTTTCAGTGCCTCGCCCGAAGGACTTTGTGTTTTTTTTGGCTGTCTGAAATGCTACGATGGGACACCTCGCCTTCCAAATCATCCGTGCTTTTTTGGTTGTCTGGACTGCTAAGATGAGTTACAAGGACTTCACAATCATTTGTGTCATCCCAGCGGTATAACTGGTCATTTAGGCGCAGTTTATCATAAACTAGCGACATTTTGTCACCTTGTTCTTTAATCGATTTTGCCCATTTCCACAAAATTTTTCTCTCACCCGAGCTGAGAAGTCCTCGCCTATTGCGTAATTAGAGCCCTTCAATTTGTGACAGTTTTTTAACACTTTTACTTTGTCTCGGTAGTCTAGCAGTTTAAGTGTTATGGGCCTAGTTTTATCCGTCGCTGGCCGTCCTAACCTATGAATTCTTTCTATGCTAACAGGTTCGATTTTAAGAATGTCCTTCAGAATTTTTTCATTCATTAGTTCATCAAGGGAAGCGGTATTTTCCTCTGGATCTTCTGGGATACCGTACACTATTAGATTTGATCTTCGAGAACGATTTTTCAAGTCCTCCACTCTAGATTCAAGAGAAGATACAACTTTTTGTAGGTTAGCAACCTCATCCATACAGTTTGATATTTTGCTATCAAGAATAGCTAGAGTTTCCAACTTCGCGTCGATGGATGCTAAGCATCCATCCTTAATTTCTTTAATATCCTCAGCAATCTTTTGTATTTGGTGCGCGAGTTGGGCGAGGTCGGGTCCCGGGTTGGTTTCAACATCACCGGACAGCAGTAATATATTCATAATGGTACTGGCTAAGTCGCAAGTTAACACACACAGCAGCTCAAGGCACGGCAGCAGAACCAAAGACGGGTCGCTCGAACAATAGCATTTTCCATAACATTTTCTCACCTGCGTGAAATAGACGAGGGGGTTAGCGATCCGCATTCTGGTCGTGCCACCGTGCCCATTGGCCCGTGGAAGATTCAGCTCCGGTTTTATCCTCCGAGTTGGCAGTTCCTCCACCAGGGTAGCACCGTAGACGCCGAGTGAAGCAAAGACAGAGCGGCCTTGTCTGCAGTTCCAGCAGTCCGGAATCGTGGGCGTACTCCGCACGTGGAAACTGATTGCAGATCAGCCGCCTCGCCCAGGCCTCTGTCGATGGCTGTGGACGGTCAGGTCCCGCTGTTGTCGTCAGCAAGATTGCAAAGAACTGCGTGAAAAAGACGAGGGGGTTAGCGATCCGCATTCTGGTCGTGACACCGTGCCCATTGGCCCGTGGAAGATTCAGCTCCGGTTTTATCCTCCGAGTTGGCAGTTCCTCCACCAGGGTAGCACCGTTGACGCCGAGTGAAGCAAAGACAGAGCGGCCTTGTCTGCAGTTCCAACAGTCCGGAATCGTGGGCGTACTCCGCACGTGGAAACATTGATTGCAGATCAGCCGCCTCGCCCTGGACTCTGTCAATGGCTGTGGACGGTCATGTCCCGCTATTGTCGGCAGCAAGATTGCAAAGAACTGCGTGAAAAAGACGAGAGGGTTAGCGATCCGCATTCTGGTCGTGCCACCGTGCCCATTGGCCCGTGGAAGATTCAGCTCCGGTTTTATCCTCCGAGTTGGCAGTTCCTCCACCAGGGTAGCACCGTTGACGCCGAGTGAAGCAAAGACAGAGAGGCCTTGTCTGCAGTTCCAACAGTCCGGAATCGTGGGCGTACTCCGCACGTGGAAACTTTGATTGCAGATCAGCCGCCTCGCCCAGGCCTCTGTCGATGGCTGTGGACGGTCATGTCCCGCTGTTGTCGGCAGCAAGATTGCAAAGAACTGCGTGAAAAAGACGAGAGGGTTAGCGATCCGCATTCTGGTCGTGCCACCGTGCCCATTGGCCCGTGGAAGATTCAGCTCCGGTTTTATCCTCCGAGTTGGCAGTTCCTCCACCAGGGTAGCACCGTTGACGCCGAGTGAAGCAAAGACAGAGAGGCCTTGTCTGCAGTTCCAACAGTCCGGAATCGTGGGCGTACTCCGCACGTGGAAACTTTGATTGCAGATCAGCCGCCTCGCCCTGGACTCTGTCAATGGCTGTGGACGGTCATGTCCCGCTGTTGTCGGCAGCAAGATTGCAAAGAACTGCGTGAAAAAGACGAGAGGGTTAGCGATCCGCATTCTGGTCGTGCCACCGTGCCCATTGGCCCGTGGAAGATTCAGCTCCGGTTTTATCCTCCGAGTTGGCAGTTCCTCCACCAGGGTAGCACCGTTGACGCCGAGTGAAGCAAAGACAGAGAGGCCTTGTCTGCAGTTCCAACAGTCCGGAATCGTGGGCGTACTCCGCACGTGGAAACTTTGATTGCAGATCAGCCGCCTCGCCCAGGCCTCTGTCGATGGCTGTGGACGGTCATGTCCCGCTGTTGTCGGCAGCAAGATTGCAAAGAACTGCGTGAAAAAGACGAGAGGGTTAGCGATCCGCATTCTGGTCGTGCCACCGTGCCCATTGGCCCGTGGAAGATTCAGCTCCGGTTTTATCCTCCGAGTTGGCAGTTCCTCCACCAGGGTAGCACCGTTGACGCCGAGTGAAGCAAAGACAGAGAGGCCTTGTCTGCAGTTCCAACAGTCCGGAATCGTGGGCGTACTCCGCACGTGAAAACTTTGATTGCAGATCAGCCGCCTCGCCCAGGCCTCTGTCGATGGCTGTGGACGGTCATGTCCCGCTTTTGTCGGCAGCAAGATTGCAAAGAACTGCGTGAAAAAGACGAGGGGGTTAGCGATCCGCATTCTGGTCGTGCCACCGTGCCCAGCACAGCTTCCACAATCCACGTGGCCTTTCCTAGAGTGCTAATATGAACGCTGTGCTTTAGGCTATTTTCAAGAACAGGATTGAAATGCACAAAAAAATTGCAATTACTAGTGAGAAAGTTTATCAACTCCTAATTTTATTTGGTACTGCCACTTTTTGTGCTATATCTTTTATTCATTTACAAATATAAAGCAGGTCACTTTAGACCCTAGCAGGAAGGACAATAAGAGAACAATTTAAACATCATGAAAAAATTAGTATTAATAGTATAAAAGCAAGCAATACAAAAAAAAACTCAAGGCAGAATGTAAAAACTAATTAAATGTAAGCCAACACCGAAAAGGCGTTCTAGTTCAGCCTCAAAATTTGATGACTCGAACTAAGCGCCAATGAATTCCACTCAGCCATAGTACGAAAAAAGACCTGTTCTTAAAAGGTTCTGTGCAAGCGAAAATAGGTGTTAGAGTATTTATAACTGTGTCTTGAAGTGCTAGAACTGACGGTCATCGCACGCTTTGAGATAACTAAATTCAAATCCAGTCAAACAGTCATGTAAGAATGAAAACCTGCTGATATATGTTCGTATGTCAGGTGTAGGGATATTGGTAGGTTTCATCGGTGATCTCGGAGAGTCCTGTCTCTTATATTTACAAAAATTAATTTGACAGCTTTCCTCTGTAGATTTTCTAGTCACTGTACATCTTTTTTAGTTGTGGATCCTACTCGCCAACCGCGTATTCCAGTTTCGAACATATACATATATTATATGCCAAATGTTAAGGGCTTATTGAGTAATTTCTTAGTATCTTCTTCAAAAACAACTTACATTGGGAAGAACTTGAAATATCAGCTATGCGATCGAATCCTTCGTCAATACTATAAAAGGTTTGCTAACGAAACGTTTTATTCCTTGTGTCACTATTTCTTCCCTCTTGCTTGTATATTGTTCTCGTGAGCCTTCATCTTTTGTGGTACACTGCCTAATGTGGAAATTTTGGCAGTTTTTTTTTTTTTTTTTACAAGTACGATAGTCTGATTTTGTGCGCATTCTTTGAAAGCTGCCGATATAACATTTTTCGAGCTTGTTTTCCCTTGTTGTGCAAACTATATAATTCTTTCTTGTACTAGCTCCTGCTTGGTCTGTGAAGAGGCAATACCAAATAAACCAAGCATATTTGACCTCATTCTATGCATTTGAATTCCATCCATATGATAAGCAAAGTAACTTCTTGTCTATGCCTTAGCCCCACGTGCAAGCAAGAAAATCGAACCTGTGGGGTAGTCGCCTGGCAAGCTTCTTTCCGGCACAGGGAACTTCGTTGAAGAAAAAAAAAAAAAAAAAGCCGTCGCTTCGTTGAGGGCCTCTCCTCTTGTTTGTAAATTCGTTATTTGCCGACACAAAGAAGGCCCAACAACTTTCATATGCATTTATTGGCAGGTTTGGGGAGGTGGTTGGCTTCTCCCGGCAATACGGGGCTGGGAGCCTAGGGGCCTTCGTCCTTTGCAGCTGACGCTCCTTTGCCAGCGGTGTTTTGGTATGTTGTGCATGCCGTCATTGCACTCGCCACAGCTTCGGTGGCGTGCGACGGCTATTGTGATGTGCGTCTTTCTTTCTTTAATTATTATTTCCTTAATTATTTCTTGCCCTCTTTCACGCTTTCTTGCCTTTTTCTTTCTCTTTTCCCTTTTTTTTCCTTCTTTCTTCCTTTTTCCATTATTCGTTTCTTTCCATGTTTTCTTTCAATTCTTCTCTGTCCGCACGAGGCAGCGGTGGGGGCTCAGTTATAAAGCCAGTTGGCGGGCGTGTGCATTTTCTTTTCGTCCTTCCTGCAGTTACAACATTTACGTGTATGCAGCCAACAACTTAGTGAACGACGAGTAAGTGAAGTTGAGGTAAAGAGATGGCTCACGTTCTTTGTTCTTTTCGTGCGGACAAAATATACTCGTATCAAATGTATAAAACTTTTCACAATTGGTGCTCTCCTCAAAAGCTTGTCAATGCGTTTCTTTTCATATTGTTTTAATTCTGTCCTGTTGATTCAGTGACGGCATGACTTCTTTTGCGTGAAGGAGCAACATCATTGTGGGCAAAGCCGCTTGCAGTACGCATATTTTAGCGTATTTCCGGCTTTTAATCTGGCGTACGGCATACCGATGTAAAACAATTTGCAGGAAATAATAAAACTCGCTTGCATGATCAGCACAACAGTACCTATGAACCGTTTTCTCTAGCGTTTGTTGAAGTCTTTAGATCTACTGGCTGGCAGAAAATTCCTATGACTGTACACTAAGATGAAAATAAACGTTTCATCCTGCCTCATGACCACAGACTGACAATTTGCATATTATTTTCGAGTGCTTGGTAACAAGGAGCAGCTATCTCTTTCCTCCAGTTTTCTCATGACTCAAAATGTCAGACGCGCGCATGTGTTGTGGGATTGTTTGAGAACAGTGTCGTGTTCGCGTCCTGAATAGTGCGACAGCAAGCTGCCCAGGGCTTAACTTCCTTTAGACGTCCGTTGATTCTTCTTTCCTTCGTGAATCGCCTGTGAGCAACACGTGGCACAGTTGCTAAGCAGAATTTTAAGCGGCAGCCTCTTCACGTGGGGAGCCCTCGACTACATTTCAACTCTAAACAGGCGTCAGGCTAGTTGCGACACCTGCCAATCCTGGATTTTTCAATGAGATTTGCATTTTCGGTTAGATGCTCGAATGCAGTCTCCTCAATAATGTTAGTAAGAGAAATGTTCTTTACAAAATCCGTTTGTCGCGTTGGGAAATCTTATAAACCATGCGGGCAGCACAGCCGTCTATAGAAAATGCTTGCATCGACAAGCCGTAACCTTAGTCGATCTGGCAGCCCATTGTGCAAGGTGCGAACATAAGCCTGCGTTGGAGAACGGTGTGGCAGAGTAGACGGCCAAAATGAGTTTTAAAAGGTCTCCTGCTTGAAATGCCATAGGTACAAGCTGTAGAACTGTCGGCCTGACTGTCGAATTACAAAAAATTCGAAATGCCCTTTTCATATCGATAACGTTACGCGCCTGAAGCTCACTTGTCATTGCCGGTAGTCTGTTGTGGCTTTATTGTATAGTACTTCCCTGGTAACGTTCTTCTTAGTTTGTTTGATCTTTGTTCTCATTATGCCACGCTAATTTTCAGGTTAGGTCAGGGCAGGCAACAAGAGAAAACGGACTAATACAGCTCCAGTTTTTTTGCGTTTGTCATAATTTTTGCTTTAATTGGCGGCATATGTAGGCCTAATCACACATAAGTCGACTCATTCGGCTCACTCAAGCTCGCATTCAGATTGCGTTCTGAGTCATGAGTGAGTACGAACTCGCATTCAAATCAAGATCTGAGCCGTGAGTGAGCCACGTTCAGATCACGGTACGTCAGCGTTGAGTCCGAATTCACGTTCAGATCGCGACCTCAGTTGTGAGTCCGGACTCCTGCTCAGATCGTTATCTGAGTTTCGAGAGAATCCGGACTCACTTTCAGATCATCATCTGAGTAGTGAGTGCGTCCGGGCTAATGCTGAGGCCGTGATCTGAGTTTTGAGCGATTCAGCAGTCAGCACTCACATTCAGATAATGATCTGATTGTGGGTGAGTCAGAACTAACGATAAGATTATCATCTGAGTTGGGATGAGGGGGGGGGGGGGACTCACGCTCAGGTCATGATATAAATTGTGTGTCCGAAGTCACGTTAATATCATGATCTCAGTCATAGGTGAGTCCAGACCCAAGCTCAGATCATAATTGGAGCTGTGAGCCCGTAATCATATTCAGATAATCGCCTGAGTCATGAGTCCAGGCTCAGATAATGATCCGTGTTTTCCTGACAACAGTGTGCGCTTTTCTCTTCGTTTACTAAGATCGGATGAAAGATTTATTACCGCGACAAAGGACGCTTGTAAGCAGCCCGATGGCTTTGCAACGCATTTTGTTGACCGGAAGAAAGATATCAGGATCCTCTTCCTGCGTGCGCTAACTTGCGTATACTGTGAATTTCGCACGCGATGTTGCCACTGACATACAACTTAATCTCAATAACTTAATCTAAACAGGGGACTAGTCAAAAGGTGTCAGGCTTTTTTGTTCATGCCTGCTGACAACCTATAATACTAATCTTGGATTGCGTTTAATAGCAAACCAAAAGTCACATTTGAGCCTTTATTCACATGGAAAACCATCAGCCAGACCAAAACATACGCAAAAAAATATACCTCATATCTAAAGACAATTACCTTGGTCAGGGCCCTTTATGCAGAAGAAATTGCTTAGCACTGTATCAAGGGAGTCCAACTACTTTCTAGTTGAAGTGAGTGAGTTCAGGTGAGTCGTGAGTCAAAATGAGTGAGCCCAAAGATTATGTCAAAAGATTTGGACAACCCTGCAGTGGCCATAGGATTGAAGGAGATCAGTTTACATCCCCATTCCAAAGAAAGGCAGTGCCAAAGATTGTTCCAACTACCGCACGATCGCGCTTATTTCGCATGCTAGCAAGCTGATGTTAAAAATCCTGCAAGGTAGGCTGCAGCAGTATGTGGATCGGGAGCTTCCGGACGTGCAAGCTGGGTTTCGCAAGGGCAGAGGAACTAGAGACCAAATTGCCAACCTTCGCTGGATCATGGAAAAAAGCAAGAGAGTTCCAGAAACCCATTTACTTCTGCTTTATTGATTATGCTAAAGCGTTTGACTGCGTAGATCACAGCAGATTGTGGCAAGCTCTCCAAGAGATGGGAGTTCCAATTCACCTCATCTGTCTCCTCAGGAACCTTTATGAAGGGCAAGAGGCCACAGTCAGAACTGGGCATGGCCTTACTGATTGGTTTCCGATTGAGAAAGGGGTGAGGCAAGGCTGCGTACTGTCGCCCTGCCTATTTAACCTATATGCAGAGTGCATCATGAGGAAGGCCGGTCTGGACGAGTCTTCAGCTGGAGTGAAGATTGCTGGAAAACGTATCAACAACCTTAGATATGCGGATGATACCACTTTAATGGCAGAAAGTGAAGTGGAACTCAAGAGACTTCTGATGCGCGTACAAGAAGAGAGTGAGAAGTTTGGGCTTAAACTGAACATTAAAAAGACGAAGATCATGGCGTCTTGCCCTATCAAGTCCTGGAGCATCAATGGACAAGAAGTGGAAGCTGTGACAGATTTTCTGTTCTTGGGCGCCAAGATTACCTCGGAAGGAGACTGCAGCCATGAAATTAGGAGACGCCTGCTTCTGGAAAAGAGAGCAATGGTTAGCCTTGACCGCCTAGTAAAGAGCAGAGACATTAGTCTACCAACCAAGATCCGTATAACCCGTGCTATGGTCTTTCCAGTTGTGATGTATGGATGCGAGAGTTGGACTGTGAAAAAGGCTGACCGCCGAAGAATTGACGCGTTTGAATTGTGGTGCTGGCGAAGACTCTTAAGAGTTCCATGGACTGCCAGAAGATCAAATCAGTCGATATTGTCGACCATAAACCCTGACTGCTCATTGGAGGGTCAAATTCTAAAGTTAAAGCTCAGCTACTTTGGTCATCTGATGAGAAGAGAGGAGTCGCTGGAAAAAGATTTGATGTTGGGAAAGGTTGAGGGTCGCCGGAGAAGGGGTAGGCAGCGAACGCGATGGTTAGATGGCATTCTCGAGGTATTGCAGTTGAAGCTATGTGATGTTAAGAAGATAGTGAGAGACCGGAAAGCGTGGCGTGACATGGTCCATAGGGTCACGAAGAGTCGGACACGACTGAACGCCTGAACTGAACTGAAAGAAGTCATGAGTAAAAATAAGTGAGTCTAGATGAGTCGCGAGTCGAAATGAGTGAGTGAGCTCAGATTAGTGGTGGATCAAAAGGAATCGCTAGTCGCGACGACTGGTTGAGTCTGGATGATTTGTGAGTTTGAGTGAGTCCAAAGTGAGTTGAGTCAAATTGAGTTTGACTTCACGAGTTAATGAACTCGTGAAGTCAAATGAAGTGAAATTAACGAAGTTCATGAACAGTCAAGTGAATTTAACGCCTCGTGAACTCAAACTCGTTTACACTCTCACAACTCACTTGGACTCACTCAAACTCACAACTCATCCAGAGTCAACCAGTCGTCAAAACTCACGACTCACTTTGACTCGCGACTCATCTAGAGTCACTCATTTCGACTTAACTCACATAGGCTCGCTCATTTCGACTCGTGACTTATTTGGGCTCACTCATTACTTTCGACCTAAAATTCCTCTCATTTCGACTCACGACTCAATTTGGGCTCACCGGAGTCCGAGCGTCTGTGAGTGAGATTGAGTGAGCAGTGGAAGTTTAAACAAAATTTTATGAGTGGGCCCGAGTGAGCCGTCGTGATTTTGCCGAGTTATAAATTACAGCTGTGTCTTCGAACTGGTGTTGGACTCGTAATTTCGGTTTGGGCAAAGGCTCATCATAAATTCTGTTTTTAGAGCGCAGCTCTTTGGCGCCCGTTCCTGCGTTTCGCGTCGGTGTTGTCCCTCGTAACTACCTCCGCAGCGTGCGCTCCTGCCACCACTGTTCGCCGCTGCGTGTGTGTTCTCCGGTTGCCGCCATGCCGGCTCGGCATCAGCGGATCACGGTGCATGCATCCCAAGACGAAACACAGAATCACGTTGCGTTGACTCGCTAGCGGCGTCAGCGGCATCAGTCAGTCGCTGCTCTCTCTTCGCCGCACAACGTTCCTATGGACCCACACGCTTCCTCCTGCGACCTCCCGATACTTTAATTGCTCTCTTCGCTCCTCCTCCCTGTGCTGCGGCAATCAGAGCGAGGGAGCGGTGGCGGTGGATCTAGACATGTGGACCGCCCGAGCCGAAACGCATACCTCAATTTATCGAAAAGCTGAAACAGCTGATGAGCTGCACTCAAATTTAGAATTAGGAAGTAACGTAACCGTCGGAAATTCTTTCTTAGAAAGTTACTTATGGAGGGTCGGTATAGTGTGCTGTTGACTGTGTAAATCCGCCTTTTCATAAACATTCCTACTCTTAGAGCGTTAGCTCTACTGCTAGCATTCTACAAGGTTGCATTATTCTGAAATGTGACCTAATACATCGCGTAGCAAGAGCGCGTGCACAGAGGAGTGGAGAGGGCAATCAAGTACGCCGCGTACCAGCTGCCGTAGAGAGGAGTGGAGTGGGTAGTCTAGGAAGCCTCTATACGAACGCTGTTTTTAGGGAAACCGTTCTCGTATCCTGATATTCACCGTTCTCATGGCAAAGGAAAGGCCCTGCATTTGTCACACTTGTGGGCGGACACCTGAACCGGTTCGTGAGAGATGGGGGTGGGGGAGGGGAGGAAAGGGTGAAAGAAGATAGAAAAATATGGCATAGTTGAGGGCTCCGGAATAATTTTCGCCACCAGTGAATCTTTAAGCTGCACTCACAACACATCATAGCAGCCGCGTTCGACTAGGGAGCGTCCACGCGAACGCCGCTCTTAGAATGGTGCCAACTGTAATAGGGGTGGCGCGAGCGGGTGCTAGAATTTGTGGGCCAGACACTGTGCGTACAGCGGCCGCTAAATTTAGAAGGCCGACCCCACTTTCCGGAGCCCCCCACTATGTCAACTCTTTCGTTATTTCATCTTTAAATCACTCCTTCTTCCCTTCCTTTACGGCATGGTTCAGTAGTCCACCCAGAAGTGTGACAGATTGCACCTTTCCTTTCTTCTACACCAATTTATCATTTTTATAACAAACAAACAAACAAACAAACAAACAAACAAACAGTGCAGTTCACTAAAGTGACGTGAAGGCTCTGTTGCAATCGGTAAAGCGTGAAAGAAAGCAATAACGTGAACAATGAAATCGGCCTTGTGTTTTATATCAACAAAGCTATATCACTTGACATTTTGTTTAAGAGCGTTTAACCGCTCTACCTTTTTTTAATTCCAAATGTTACCGACTTCCACACAGCTCTGTGCTGACTAAGACTGTGCTCAGGCAGGAGTTGACAGTGCGAAGATATATCCATACTATTTGGTCATTATCAATCTCATTTGCCCATTCTACTGAGTACATTTTTATCATCGGGGAAGCAATTTTATCAGGGAACACATTTTATTATGTCAACATTGCAGATGGGCCCTTCTCTAAATGCAACAGCAGCCGTGCGTCGAAAGTGTGCATGGTCCGAGGCGGGCGAGCGGGTCTTCGTTAACTTCGCGAAGTAACCTATCATCAATCCGTCAACTACCGCATCAGGCGCTGTAACATCTCGCTACCAATGAATGAATGAATGAATGAATGAATGAATGAATGAATGAATGAATGAATGAATGAATGATATGAGAGAACAATATTCGATCGCTACAAGGTAATGACCAGCCCGTATGGGGGCTCATCACCTCCATGTTGTATTCCCGTGTCGCACAGCTGTTGAGCGGGGACAGCCTGATGTTGTGGGGCTTCGGCATCCAGGCCGTGGCACTGGCCGCCACGGCCTTGGTCAAGCATTATTGGCTGCTCCTGGTCAGCTGTTTCCTGGTCGGCGTGTCCGGGGGCGGCCGCATCTTCGCCTGCACCGTCATGCTCTCCGAGCGAGTCGACCAGGAATCGCTCTCCCTCAGTCTCGGCGTCATGAACTTCATCGCTGGCATCGTCTGCCTCGCACGACCTCCGCTTATCGGTGAGCGACACTTAATACTGCGCCTTCACTTTCTGGCTGTAAACGTCGCAGGCTTTGGTACTGGAATACATAACCCAGTCTGGGGAGATATAAAATAAAATTTTTACCCAGTCATCACCGCCCGAAGCACAAAGGGCTGGTTTAAGAGAGCTTATACGCCACCGTGTTATACGCGTATTATTTTAGGCACGTGCAATCGAGAGAAAAGGAAATACTCAAAATGCACAAGTGAACCAATTAGTTTGTGCTCCGAAAGTCAAGGTGTCCACGCTCGTGGTAAACGTCTCTACGAAATAATACAAAAAATATATCGTAGGATTTGTTCTTGAAAACCATAGAAGCGAAGTCTAGTGATCCCTGTCATCACTAGTATAAGATTGCAGCATAAAGAAATTTACAATCAAAATTTAGAAAATCACAGTGGTTAAGGTCCCTGGAAAAGAAAAAATAAAGCAAGCCTTTTTTTATTTTTTGCACTCACGGGGAAACGCGGTTGAAGGAAGAGGGAGATAAGATCAGCTAGTGCTGAACACTTCGATTTACTAGTGTGTAACAAAACTTATGGGCAACGTATAAGAGAGTTCAGCGGAGCTTTGATTTGGAATGTCATTCCTAATGAAATTAAAATGGGAACAAAATTTTTGCAAACTTTGAAAAAGGTCCTGATGAACTTGTGAAGGTATGGTGTGAATTGCTTTTTTTTTTTTTTGAAGGTAAGTGTATTGTGTTCGCTTTCCTTGTTTTCTCTTGATGTGTTGCAAATATCTGACGTTTATTTCACAAATGAAATGTGTTCATCTTCCCGTGCTGCAGTTATGTTGCATTGTATTGTACTGTGTATGGACCCGACACTAGCCCTTGGCTATGGATCCAAAATTTTAGTCGATATTCTATTGTAAAATCAGTGTTTCAAATAAAAAAAAAACGAAATCAAGAGAAGCCACCATATCTGTCAACTGGGACCAAAGGATTATGAACAGCAAATAACACTGCGTCAGGATGAAGTAATACATAGGGTCAGACGATATAATAAGAAAAAATCTGCCTGTTTCCGGGTTGCTCATTCTGGCTTTTGCTGCGACAGAAGCATTATAAAAAGTGTGAAGAAATAAAAACTGGAACGCAGTGTCGGTCCGAACGTCGATACGCGCGCATTAATCCCTCCTTACAAATAAGTCTCTTGATTCGAAATGGCATGTTGTTCGCAGTGTGTCGTGACGCGAAACTCATTGAAAATCGGTTAACATGAGTTAATCCAAGAGCTTTTGACGGACGCACTTTTCAAGAAATTGAGGACCTTTGATTTCCACGTTTGAATTTATGCTTTGCAGTGATTTAAAGAGTCTCTTTAGGGATGCTTCGCGTTATTGCAGCTCGATCACCAGACGAGTCTTTAATGCGCTCAGAATGCAAAGGGAAATGCACATTTACGAAGTCCACATATCTCGACTTTTTTTTTCTTGGTGACAAGAATGTTTTCTTGACCCGTGACAACACAGCTGGAGCAAATATCTGACCTCGAGTACTTAAATAGGGAACTGAAACAAAACCTTTCGGAAAATTTAGTGTTTTGCAGTAAGTCCTTACTTGAAGCGCGTAACAAATGTAAGACGAGACGTCCGCATTTCGTTTCTTCATAAACTTCGACATAAAATTGTTATCATTGCAACTAACGATCCACACGTGTTTTGAACATGATCGAAGAGGTATTTTTCACATTTCTCTAGCGCGCACCTACATTAAATTTGATCGACCATTCATTAAAGCTTCAATGCAGCGGCGAACGCAACAAAACTTATTTGTACTTGTTAACTACCGCATAGAAAAGACAAATTCATTGTGATCAAGAATCCGCCTTTAGACTTCCTGTGATAATCTTTTGTTCAGTACTAAAAGTCATTGCCCACTTTCCTACTTCTCCCAGCACTGTCTTTTCATAACTCTTCTTTTTATCAGTCAGTGTATTCATTATTTCTCATAGAGTACGGTAAGCTCGGATAACCTCTCACCTTCTCCGCTGCACGAGGCTTTGAATGAGAGTTTATTTCGAAGCGTAATACAACTGCTAGTTTCAGCAGATTCTCGCTACGTTTCCGTATACGCGCAGGTTACGTGCGAGATGTGCTCGGTTCCTACGACCCCCTCTACTTAGCGTTCGCTGTCACCAACGCAATTTTCACGATCTCGTGGTCTGCGAGCCTCCTGTGGGAACGTCGCTATTGCACCAGAGTGCGAGAACAACATGGGAATGTTGCTGCAGGTAAGCGCTGATACCGCAAAGGTGTTCGTGCTTAGCAAGCTGGTGGGAAATGCATGATTCGCTTAAATGCCGCTCAGGTGGGACTCGTATAATCGTTTCCGTACATGTACCTTAGCTTGAAAATGTCGACACTTTATATTTATCTTTATTTTGTTCGTGCTCTTTAATGCTTTCCCCTTTTATTTATTCCTAAGTGTATTGTAACAGTACCTATCATTGAAGTAAGAAAGAAAATTGCTAGAGCAATATGCGATGCTATATATGCAGTAAAACACGTTGTCGGGCTAGTTGTTGCATTGCGTGAAATATGATTAGCCAGCCAAAAATACGCACACAGGAAAAAAAGTCTTTTTGGTCGATTCATCCTATCTCATGATGCTATGGATGTTGCTCTATTAAGATAGTTAGCCTTAGCTTGGTCCCATGTGCATCTTCGTTCAGTGTATGCAAAAGGCGAGGCGCTCATGTATTGTGCATTGTCAGTGGACGTTAAGGGACCCTAGGTGGTCGAAATTATCCGTTGGATTCCACTACGGCGTCCTTCAGAGCCGGAATCGCTTTGTGTCTCTAACCAAACTTGTCTCTAAAACTCAGTGTACAGCCCCTGACAGGGGCTGTACACTGTTCCTGGGTCTGTTTCTGAGTCGTGTGGTGGCGCTGATTTAGAATTAGTGGAGGCCCTTCCCTTTGGACAGTAGGACAAAAAATCTTACAATCAAGAGATCTGGAACACTAGAAATGCTTTACAAGCCGCAAGAGGCTCAGAAGCAGACCTCCCTGTGCTCTACACGTTTTACAAGGACTGTACGTCACCTGAGTCATTGTTTTACTGTGAAACAAAAACGAAAGACCGTCCTCCTAATTAATTTTTGAAGCAACTTTGCAAGATAAATGCCCAGAGAAAGGAATGCGCATTATGCTGCCATATCGGCAGTAGAAAGTGATGCAACTTTAATTTAAAAAACGGCAAAACATGAGTAGTATGTGATTACCGGTAAATGAAGCTGTATAATTATGCAATATTCTTTATCATCAATTTCTTCCAGAGCAAGACGACCGAGATTAAACGCCAACTGAAGACTGCACAGTTTCATGTAATATAGAAGACTTCTGTAATATTACGTGCTCATGATCTTCTCATTTTGGACAATAACTTATTTATTCAACAATCGCATGGTCTGTTTCTTTTTAACACTTGCGAGCGCGCCTTTTATCTAGTGTTGCAACATATTTGCGATATTTATAGGTATCCAACATTTGTTCACGAAAAAAAAAAAGGCGTTACATCAATGGTATGCATTGCTTTTCAATCTTTGTTTTATTCTTTGCACCGAGGCTTACATATTTTGTAACTGACTTATTCTTCAACATTTCGTGCATTATATAGGAATGTTTACAGTTGCCGAGAATTTATAGTATATTTGTTATTTATTTTCTCGATGAGGCTCCTAACTTAGGCCAACAAACCGAAGCCCTTTGCTAGGGCGTATTTCTCGTGGTCTTGTAATGGACCATTGCTCTTCCTTTTCCCTGTTCGGGTTGAGTAACAGGCAGATGTCCTACTTTCCGGCCTACCTATCTGCATTTACATGAAGTAAACTCGTCCATATATACTATTGTGGCCTAAACAATTACTAGAAACAAAAGTTCATAATTCGCCTAGCATGAGTATCACTGAAACCACGGCCACTTGATGCTGACTTTCCACATCAGCTCGGTTTCATAGCTAGGCGCGTGTTTATCACTGTGTGGCAAGTAAAGAATAAAATAAATTTGCATTTGCTGCAATACTAATGCATTTCACAAAGGGATCAAATCTTAGAAATTTCTGGAACTCTATAGCGCTTTATACCGGATCGGTGCAGTGTCTCTCAATCACATCTGTCACCGATGCACGGGAACGCTATGGAGTTAGAAAGTTAGCACTGTTCGCGCTGACCAGCCTTGCTACCTCATACGGGCGACATTGATGTAGTTCATTTACTTAACTAGAGCAAACTGTCCTGCAATTTCCAGCCTAGAGGTCGCTTCGTAGCTATTAACGGTGAATAGTGCTGTCACAAATATATTGCGACATTTATTTTTTCGCACCTTCTTCGGACCTGTGAAATAAGGCATGGATAGTTTTTTCATTACCTTGTTCATTTTCCCCTCAGTCTGTTTTTCTTCACCCCCTCTTGAGATTTCCGCCCGAGTGCGACGGTTCCGGCGCATTTTCTTTCTTCATAACCTTAAATAACGCACAACTATTCGTTTGTTGCATTTATTTATCGTTTTCCACTTTTTCATTGTCGGAAGCTAATCAGATGTTTTCGAGAGTCATTTCGACTGGGCTGAAACAAATACGTGGTTGCTCCTGAAATACGTTGCACCTGTAGTACTTGCGGACGCTCCTATGAATTCCCTCTTGCAGCAGCAGGCTAGAAGGGACATACTTGAGGTGAGAGCGTCCGTAAGGATGCTTAGCGCACACGCTTACGAACCAACCTGACAAGTATGGAAGATGTCGCACATAGCTTGTCTCCTAACACAAATTAGTTTCACAGAAATGAAAGGAAAAGAAACTGTTTCACTTTTCAGTAGGACCCTCAACCTAATCATCACCAAAACAGCTAGCTGTATAGAATACTGTGCAGGAGGGGAAATGAATATGAGCCTCGTGCTGGTGTAAAGGTCTGGAAGGGAGAGAAGGGGGAGAACATTATCGTGCTCTGTACCATAATGCGTCTTCTCACAAGCGTGTTTTGGGTATTTGCGTATCGAACAAACCTGCTTTAGACTGAGAAAATTAGCTTTCTTTTGCAAAATTGCAACAGCAGACTGAAAAAAAAAAAAAATTTCTCAAGTCAAATTTCTACGCAGTGGAGAAAGGGAGCAAAGGTTGACAGAAAGGACCGGCTTACTGATCCAGGAAGGCTAGGGGGGAATTTGTACGGAAAAAGATTAAAAGTGAACTACGGCACACAACGACTTGTAGACCAGTACCAAGTCGCAGTGCGTCTGGCTGACATTTTCTTATCGCCATAGACGCTTTACTTATATTTTCTTTATGTTCTCATACTATAAAAGATAAAAGCGCTTTTCTTCTCCTCAACCCCGATATCTCATGGGCATGGCTGTGACTCGTGTATGCGCGAAGTCAACTTTTGAACTGTGAACGTATAAACAAAAAGAAAAGAAAAAAGGAGACGTATTTTCAATTACATCGCCTTCTCCTGATAGCAAGTGGGCACAGGAGAACAGTGCCCGCTGCGTGTACTATTTGCGCTGAGGTTATTTCGCTTCTGAGCCTAGAGAGAGGGGGGAAACGTAGCGTAGAGACCTGCAGAAGGATGCGCATTTCAGCATTGTCTAGGTAGGCTGCAATTTACTTCTCCCATGAAGGCTATTTCCGCCAGCCTCGGAAAGAACTCTCGGCGCAAACACTCCCGCTGTGCTGCCTGGCAGTTCCCGGAATAACATCCACCGCCAGGCTTGATGAAATTACCTCAACGACAGCGCTGTGCTTGCCGTTAGAGTACTGCTTTGTATGCTGGTAGTAAACAGAGCCGACACAATGCAATTGCCGGGAGGCATTTATTTCGCTTTCTGTGCTGGAGACAGAATTTACTGCACACCTGTCTAAAATAACTGCATATCAAACAACAAAATAAAGTAATCTGTACTGCACATCATTGCTAAGCAGATAAGAAATGAACGGGTGCGCCAAAGCCACATGTGGGCTTGCATAGTGATAACTGGAAGCTGCAGCCATCATCGCTACACATCAGCAGCCTCCAGGTTGGAGTATGTAGCGACGTGCAAGAACCACTGTCATCTTAGCGAAACTACAGCCGCCCTCTGGAGGTCAAGCTTTGTCGCCTGCTAATTAGCACCTGCCAGATGCGTGCGCATGATATCTCAACGCTGTGAATTTCGAACGGAAGGTGCTTTAGGGTCCCGGTGTTTGCTATGGCAACCATCTTGTATAGGTTGCTACCGTGCAGGTTACTATACTGCAACGGTTAATGACGCAATAATTTGCATTGATTATTTCACGAAACAGCTTAGCCAAGCAGAACGACGGGGCACACAGTATCGATGTTCGGCTCGAGTGATCCTATAATGCACTTCTCAGCTCATCAAAAAAGCTGATCTTTTTTTTTTTTTTTTAACGCAGGTTTTATGTAACATTGGTACAGTTTTTTTATTTTTTTTTTTATTGCCGAAGTGATTTTCGGGATGGCAGAAATGGCGCGGTCTGCATTTCCCTCTTGAAGGCATAAAGTTTTGCTTTTAGCGGTCAGTCTACTCTCTTATGATGACCCCCTATAATGTGGCCAAGCCAATTTCGTGAAGCATTGAGAGCCCAGTTTGGCTGAAAACGTATTCGCTTCGCTCCCAGGCTCTAAATTTGCAAGGGTCTTAAACACGTGACTACGGGCTGCATGCGGAGGGGCCACTATAAATTAAAATAAGTTACTTCCACAGGGGTGACCACTACCCTTAAAACTACATTTGCCAGATGGACATTACGCACATTTTGGCTCCCATGAAAAAAGTTGTTCCTCGCGACTAGTGATTGGTGCTCTTATTTCCGTTCTGCCCATTTTTAAGTAAGAGGGCGTGGTGTGCCTTACTGTGTCTCTGTATGCTCTTCGACAGACATCCCCCCCTAAAGCCAGCCTCAGCACGGTAATGACCAGCGAACCTCAGATGTGGCAGGGCGCTGCTCATATATGGAGATTAAGCATCCGCACAACGTTTTTTACTCTTCTCGTCCAGTGCATACAGGAAAAGGGAACTTCACGTAAACATATTCAGTTGGACTAGGTCTACTCTTGTAGCGAAAGCTACACTTTGCTAGGTTTTCAAGCCATAGGCGTGGCACTATGATACCGTGCCACGTGACCACTGTCTAGGAGCTGTCACGTGGTATACAGCGAGAGCTGGGCCAGGAGTTGGAGGAGAAGAAGATTAAGAATAAGAATAAGAAGATTAAGAGTAAGAGGAAGCAGAGGAGGAAGAGGAAGAAGATTAGGAAGAAGATTAGGAAGAGGAAGACAGATAACTCGGTAGTTGGTAGAGGCGAACGATAACAGCGAGAGGACAGAAGGTTCGCTCGAACGTTATGACGCGGCACATTAAATTCAGGTGTCAGCAGAAAAATTCGCTGCTACACTCACAGCTTTCGCTCTATCATTAGGTTCAAGCCATACTTAAACCCCAACAATTTTTAAAATACTTTTTGACAAAGACTGGGTTTGAACAGTACGCGAATAATTGCAATCGCTAGGCTCAGGTCAGGATACCAACACTTTTTTATTGCGAACCCAACAGGATACGGCGTTGTTATACCTTATCAACACTTTGGGCGTTCGCTCATAGTCGCTCTATGTTTTGATGCCAGTTTCTACGTCATCTATAAAGCGCCACGCTTCGTTGTTGGCGCTATGAAAAGGCACTGCAGGTGAACCACTGGAAAGATAAAAAAAAAAATATCCGTGGCTGCTTTCTTAAAAACATCCGACGGGGCTTCAGGCGTGGAACCTTAACAAGGCTGGTTCAATCCTTCGTCTGTCGTATTGATTCACTAGACGCTCATTTTGCCTTAAATCGAGGAACTGCGACAGATGCCAGCAGACCTTCGTGTTCATAAAAGAAGTGGGTAAACTTATAGCTTGAGCATACAGAAAAAAATAACGTTGTTTTTAGTGTCGCGACTGACGAAAATACTTCGCACTTGACATTAAGTACTCAAGATTCTATGAGGTATTTTTCTGACAATCATAACAAAAAATGAAGGAAAAAAGGTCTTACTATACCAGAAAACACCTCTAACACACTCTGTGTTCTATGTACACCTTGTCTTGTCGTTTCTAGAGGCCGCCATTTACAGATGGCTGCTGCTACACCAAGATGAAAGACCGTGGAGATCACCACTTGCAAACGTGCGCACCAGCACGCAGGTGAACAGTTTGATACAGTCACATCATCATGGACCCTTCGCCCCTGTAGCCTCTTTTGGAGATAGGCATTTGATTGCTGGTAGTCAGCTGCCAAAAATGCTAAATAAATTACAATAAATGTTACATATATAATCGATTGATAACAGAATCGCCCAAAATGTAATTGAGTGCATATGCAATCGATTAGAAGAAATCAATTGCATCCAACTCTGCTCCTAGCCTTTGCATAATACAGCAGTTACTATCACAGTAAGTGCGCAAAAATTTTACACCAACCACCTTTTTCAACAGATCTGCGCGAAGAAGTCTCGCTTAAGGCAGATGCTAACTTGCATTTCAGCACGAAGCCTCATCGTGCCGTCAGCGCACTGAGCGCGCACTTTGGAGACGACCTCGTGGTAGAAACAAAACTACTTCCACTTGCTCAACCCCGCCGTATCTCGTGCCTTCTGCACGTGGACGACATTTCCGGGCAGGATTTTGGGGGGTCGTCGTCTATCGCACGGAGCTTCGAAAAATTAAGACGCGGTACTCGACTTCGATGTCGCCGAAAAGTGCCTCAGCCAGTGGAGAAATGCAGCGAGAAAGATCCCAGCTTTCCGTTCTCAGGGAGGACTAGACGACAATCGATTACGCCGCAAAGGTGGAAGATGTCCGCCGAAATTTCCCAGAATAAGGTGGTGTTTATCTCCAGTGTTTTCATACGTTCCTGATGCGCTCTTTGGAATGAAGCACATTCGCGGTCCATAATATCGCCGATTTTTAGTTAAGCGCCGATACTCCTCTGACATTAGGTGTGTAGTACGAATCACCCGTCGGTGCATTGGATGTCGCTGGCTTTTATATTGTGTTGATCGACGTGACTCGAAAGCTATTTTGTTCTGCGGCTTTTCAAGTTGGGAGGCTAGCCTACAGAACCTACCGACGAAATTCGGGTAAACGGGCTACTGACGGAGTCCTGTACTCGAGTAAGTAGGCTTTTGGTGGATGTATATAGTTAGTTTCGGCAACGAATGCTGCAAAGGTCTTCTTACAAAGCTGTTAGCATAAAGACGTTGGACATCGTATCTGTACATTCGTTTCCTTTCCATAATCCAGGTGACATGAAAGGACATACAAGTGCATAAAAGCAAGGTAGAGCGGAGTGCGCGGGGAGGTCCAGTTGTCTCAGCCTAGGGGACAAATTTCCGCGTAAAAGCTGTTTGAATGTTTCAAGAAAACCCGGTACTTATATTCAAGAGACAGGCTTTTTGGGATGGTAATACGGCTTCTGCGGCACAGTCATGCTGCTGTTGGCGGGTCTCAGCAAAGAAGTGAATAATGGTAACTGGTAAGCTAATTAAGTAATTCTGATAATTACCCGTGGCAGAACAACGCGGGTAAGACACGAGCAAGGAGAGCTCGTATTGTGGTTTCCTTCCTCGTCCGTGTCTTTCCTGCTCTGTTCTGTCACTATGAATAAACAAGTCCGTTTTGCCGTCTGATAATTAAGTTTTTGATATTAGAGGTGGAAATCTTGTTGCTGTTAAATTTTTAGCAAGCCATTAATAATCGCCATATTTGTTCTTAGAATTCCGACTGTAATCAGCTTTGCCCTGATGTGCGCCAACATCGGAACGATTGTTCCACAGAACCCCACTTCACATCTCAAAGCAACTAAATTTGATATCTCTGAAACGCGTGATATGTCGACTCCATCTACCGGGCAGAAAACGGCTCAGATAATGTCTTGAGGCCCTTTCTGAACCTTCCTTCTAAGAACGGTCATTTAAAGTGGCAATATAGATTAATACTTCAGAAGGGCGCTGGAAGTACAGTAAAAATTGGGTTTGCTGTGGGGAACGTGCATACTGCCACTAAAATTGCGCAAGGTGTTGTTCCAAGCGAGGACTACCCACGTGCATTGATAGCTCTGGCCCGATTGAAAAGACAAAAGCCGTTATTTGAATAACAGCCACTTCGTTATACCAATCGGCCTGTGCGGCCATCTATGAAGCTTTCACTTTTTTATTTAGCGTCGAATCAACAACAAACAATGCGTGCTTTGCGCACGTAAGCTATCGCAGGAATACGCAGCGTAACGTTGGCTGCGAGCGTGGGACTTGACATGACTGCACTGGCGTCAACGCGACAGCCTCGGACACATGTAGCTGCTGTCGAGCCGCAGCAATGGCTCATATTATCTCGAGGACTATCCGACAAAGGTTTCTCCTTGAAGCTAGCCAGTGATATTTAACTGGCGTGATATATGACTCGAATACACGTAGAACGGAAACATGATTGCGAAGATAGAAGCTGAATGTAAACGTGACTGCGAAGATAGAAGCTCTTAGTAGCTGCCGAAGAGTATTTCCTAGTTCCGTGACCGTTTTCATGAGCCATGATGCATCAAAAAAAAACAAAAAAAAAAACGTGCTCTAGTACTGTCTACCCTGCACTACATTTCATGTTTATATTTTATTTTCAAATGGGTTGTTTATGTTTAAATCGATGCTGATAGTGAACGTTAATTGCAGATTGGTATGGCAGTGTTTCCCGGCGAAGTCAGTTAGAAAAGCGTGCTAGTTGACAGGAAAGGTTGTTCACATGCTGTGCCCCTTACTGGTTTTCTCTCTTTTGTACAATAATCTTCCCATTCTCTGCTTAGGAAAGCGAGTTGAGTTAAAACGCTGCACAAAATAATAATAGAAAGCAGAGAGGTTGACTGTAGCATTTTTTAATTCGAAATACATTCTTTCTTCTTCCTCTAAACCACCACTCAGCTTTGCCTATCCGCTCACCTTCGGAGCAAGTCACGTTGTACGCGTTAACGAATTTAAAGTGCCTTATTGCTTCATGGCAATATCAGTGGATCATTCTTCATGATTATAAAATAGGCGCTTTCAAATGCTAATGTCCAAATATTCGCGAAGTAAGTACGGCTGGCGTGAGACAGTAGCAACAATTTCACGTGTGCGCGCAGCTCTCTAAGAAATGTTTTCGTGGAGTTTATGTGCATTTCAAGCCAAACGGGAGTTCCAGTGAGCAACGCAGCATAGCCAAATCCCCGGTCAGGTCATTTACATATCATAGTTGTTGCTCTTCTGTATTATTGCTTTTATGGGGCGAATTTTTTCCGCATATCCCGCGGCGGGATATGACGTGCTCTGTATAAAATTGGGTGGCTCAAGAGGGCCATCTACAGCTGTTGACACTGTCACCTCAAACTTCTTTACGCTTAAAAAACAAAAAAAAAAAATTATGCGAGGATACCGTCATCTCGGCGATGCATATTGGCTGCATAAACACGCGCAGCGTAGACAAGCTTTCACCTGCTGCAAACCTTATCCCTCGCGAGATCACCACGGTACATGTGCAGTATCCATTCGTTTCGAATAAAGCCGGTAAAAGCAGGAGAAAACTACAAAAACAACTGGACAAATACACGCATGCAAAAACGTGCGGTATGATCGGAAGCAGTAGCAACGCTTTGTGCCCGGAATGCGTCCGTTCGGGAAGGGCGCCCCGGAGAGGCGCAGCAAACAGGTTTATCTCGAGAGCGCGACGCAAACACAGGCTCAGTCACAGACACCACGCGGAAGCATTCGTCGTAGTCGTCTTCTTCGGCCGCAGGGAAGGTTGGGTGGCGTGCAGCGATGATTGCTTCAAGTTCTGGCGGTACAGATTGACGCTGAGGAGGGGAGAGAAGAGGAAGAACCCCGTTCGGGTTGGCGGCTCAACTCCTTCTGTTGAGCGCTGTTCGTGCGTCTCAGCGCACACACATATACATTGCGCGTCGTCAGTCGCGCGCGGTGGCCTCGTCGTCGGCGAGCCGGCGTTGTTTTATCTCCGAACGCGGCGCCGGGCTATCCGGCTGCGTGAAGAGGGGGCATCACACAAAATACGCGCCAAAAAGTAGGAGGCACTTCAAGCGAGGCGCCTCTCCTCATCTTCTACTTGCGCCTCCGACCTCTCGCTCTCGTCTTGGAGTACCCTCTTCTACCTTTACCACGTATGATTCGTTTCCTCTCCCTCTTTCGTTCCCGCATCTTTCTTTCTCTCTCTTTCTTTTTCACGGAAGAAGTTGAAGCAGGAACAGCAAGAGCGAAAAAGGATTTGGGATGCCGTCTACGTATTTCATCTGACGGAAGGAGTGCGCGCGGCTCGCTGTCTTCTTCCTTTTGCTTCCCTAGTCGTTGCGTGACTCCAGCTTCGTGTGTACACTCGGGTGCGTACGTAAGCGCGTGCGTGCGTCGCCACACGAAAAGCACGCGCGCGCATGTGCTGATGGTTTATTGCCTTTGTGTCTCCTCTTGTCTCGTCCGCGGTGTTTATGACAGTCGCGAGGAGAATACGCCTCGTGACGGTCGTTCGCTCCGGCTTCCTACTTTCCGCGAACGCAGGTGAGAGAGAGCCAGGCGACCTTAAGAATAAAGCCGGGGGAAAAGAAAGGAACGCAGGAGCAAAAACGAACGGAAAATGACGAGAAATAACAGGGAAGCAAAAAGGAACTAAAACAGGGCTAAAGAGGATGCGCGCAGGCGGCGTGTACGTGACGAGTAAGAACAAGACGGTGTGCGATGGGGCGCCGGGCGCAGCGCTGAACTTGCTGCTGCGAAAACATTGGTGCCGGAGGCTGGAAGCGTTGGAAGTGAGCAGTTAAAAAGAATGCATACATAAATATGAAAGCTGCGTAAATGAACATGGCATTTCTATGGCAAGAACAAATTCATTACCCAGCCAAGTGAATCAGATGTATTATTTTATTCCTTAATGTCGTAGAAGTTAGATTTTTTGACTCATTACCTCACTCTTCAGTTCGTCTGGGTAAGTAATAGTTCAGAAAACTCTCTCTCTCTTTCCCTCTCTCACTTCGTGGTATCGCTACAGTCCTTAGTCTAAAAAGCGCAACCTGTATACTTTACTGCGTTGAGCGGCTACAGTAGGCACTTCCGTTTTAAACGATAGCCCGAAACATATTGGGCCATCGTCATCTGCTGCAACATATGACCATTTATCGTGCAACGCGCACCATTCTAGGAATGCCCGTCAAGATGCCACATCCTATACCTGCTAGCGGTGCACTTGAGCTATAGCGTGTTGCGACCAGTGTAAAAGACGACGCCACTTCCCCGGCATGCTAAACCCAAGCACTACGTCCAATATTTGCCGGAGGTCGATGCTCGGACAACAGGTGCCCGGCATTCATCGGCACTGTCTCTGCTTGCAAACGACAGCCCTGTGTCGATGCTTCACGCCTCTTCCTTACCTGTCATCTGTGGTCCCGGACACCATTCGTTGCATCTACTTAATCGCAAAGCAACTACAGTTCAGCCGCGTGTAATTAGGAGGTATCAAAAAACAATGAAAACGTCAAATTTTTTCTAGCATATCACTTACCTGCAAGAAAAGAAAAATAATTAAACAGGAAAAAAATCCGCATTACACAAGGCTGCTGGGTATATATATATACCGCATCTCTACCAATAATGTAACATTCTTGTCTCTATGTAATTATCCTTTCTGAGCCCAAAAAATGGTCCACACGAAACAGACGGCACTTCCACTCCCACTCTCGTATTCTTCGTCCAACTACCTACGAGTCCCTCATCTTCATTTACCATATGTACTGTAACCATGTATATATATATATATATATATATATATATATATATATTGTAAGGTAACGCGAAGGTCGGACTTGGGGGATCAGGCTTTATTGCAGACCTGAAGCCGAACACACTCCGCGATGACGATGGGTATCTACAAGAGGGAGCCGGATGAAGATGAAGCAGCACGTTCAGCCGTGTGGCAGATGAAGCGCCACACAGTGCTCACACTATTTCGCCCGCGCAGTTGAAGCGGCCAGCCTGGCCGAGCGTCTCTCATAGCCTGAGTCGCTTTGGGACGTTAAACTCCACAAACCAAATCAGCCTGGCCGCAATTAGCCCGCAGGATTGCGCCGAATAAAAGGTTTCATACGTGAAACGTGGACAACTTTAGTGCCACGGTCCGGAGGAGGGTAAACAGGGGAGACGAGATAGTTGACCGGGGAGGTTTTTGCAAGAACTGTGTAAGGACCAATGTAACGGTGCTGTAACTTGTCTCAAAGGCCAGGAGTGCGTAATGGGGTCCAAAGTAACACCTCGTCGCCGGGACGGAACGAAACTTGGCGATGGGTTGCATCATAGTGGCACTTGCGGTCTTCCTGGCTAGCTTCCGTGTTGACGCGAGCAAGCCGGCGAGATTTTGCCACTCGGGAAAGGAACTGGTCAGGAAGAGAGGATGAGGAACTGGCATGTGTAGAAAGGAAAGAGGCGTCAAGAAAGGTAGCGGGAGAACGGCCGTAAACGAGGAAAAACGGGGTGTAACCTGTGGTCTGCTGTACAGCCGTATTGTAGGCGAGCGTAACAAAAGGAAGTATTACACCCCAGTTTCGGTAGTCCTGGTCGACGTACATAGACAACATGTCAGAAAGCGTGCGGTGGAACCGCTCAGTCAACCCATTGGTCTGCGGGTGATAGCTGGAGGTCAATTTGTGATGTGTGGTTGAGGCCTCAATAACTTCGGCTACAATCGCCGACAGAAATGTCCGACCACGATCGCTGAGAAGCACTTGAAGGGCTGCATGGCGCAGTACGAGCGATTCCAAAAAGAAGGTCGCGACCTCATGTGCTGAGCCATTAGGCAGGGCAGCGGTCTCAGCGTAGCGTGTTAGGTGGTCGACGGCGGTGACGATCCAGCGATTACCTCGTGCAGACAATGGAAGTAGCCCGTATGTAAGTCTATGCCAACAACGGCAAAAGTAGCAGCAGGGCAAGGTAGCGGCTGTAGTAGGCCAGCGGGAGGAGAATTGGGCCGTTTGCGGCGCTGACATAGCAGACAAGAGGCGACGTATTTTGCAACACTTGAGGCGAGGCCTGGCCAGAAGAAACGGGTTTTCACGCGGTGGTAAGTTTTATGAAAGCCTAAGTGACCGGGTGTAGCATCATCGTGGAAAGCCGCCAGGATACGGGTGCGAAGCGCTCTCGGAATAACGGGGACCCAACGGGTGCCTTCAGAGCAATAAATATAACGGGAGAGCACGCCGTTGTCAAGTTTGAACGTTTGGAGTTGCCTGCGCATCCAGCGGTAGGAGGGTGAGAAGCACCGGTGAAAAGGTTGATTAGGGAAAGACAGTAGGGATCTGCTCGCTGGTGTGAAATAATGGCGTAGCGATATGGAGCAGCGGCAGGAGTAGCACAGGTGATGTTTGGAGCTCTGGACGACATTAGGAAGTCGAGGGTGCACGCAGGAAGGCGCGAAGAAGCACTAGGTGGTGATTCTGGGAGCAGGCAGCGGGAAAGAGCATCGGCATCTCGATGTTTGCGACCCGATTTGAATATGACATCGAAGTGGTATTCCTGCAAACGCAAAATCCAACGGCCCAGGCGTCCAGTCAAATCTTTGAGGGTTGATAACCAGCACAGAGCGTGGTGATCGGTAACGATCGTGAAATGGCGGCCGTAGAGATAGGGGCGGAATTTCTGAACTGCCCAAACGACGGCGAGGTACTCTTGCTCAGTGATGGTGTAGTTGCGTTCCGCTGCTGTTAGAGTTCGACTGGCAAACGCAATTACCTTTTTCCGAGGAGCGGTATCACGTTGCAGAAGTACGGCGCCGATACCGAGGCTGCTGGCATCGGTGTGGAGAATGGTGGCAGCAGTGTCGTCGAATTGAGCGAGAACAGGGTCCGAAGTGAGGGCATTCTTTAGGGTTTGGAAAGCTTTTTCGCATTCTTCGGACCAATTGAAAGTAGTACGGTCGGTAAGGAGGCGATGGAGCGGTGCAGCAATGGTAGCGAAATTGCGAATGAAACGGCGAAAGTACGAAGACAGGCCAAGGAAACCGCGTAGTTCCATAGTCCGCTGAGGGCGTGCAAAGTTCAAAACTGCAGCACGCTTGTCAGGGTCGGGTCGAATGCCATCGCGGCTGACGAGGTGGCCCAGGATCTTGATTTCTTTCTTAGCGAAGTTACACTTTTTTGTGTTCAGCTGGAGACCGGCGGATGCCAGGCACGTTAATACTTGATCAAGGCGGCATAAATGATCAGAAAAAGTCGCAGCGAAAATAACTATGTCGTCCAGGTAGCACAAGCATGTTTTCCGCTTAAGTCCTCTAAGAACAGAGTCAATCATGCGCTCAAACGTAGCGAGGGCATTACAAAGTCCAAAAGGCATGACATTGAATTCGTAAAGCCCATCGGGAGTAGCGAATGCGGTTTTTTCTTTGTCGGCTTTGTGCATCGGTATCTGCTAGTAACCGGAACGCAAATCGAAAGGGGAGAAATATTCGGCGCCCTGAAGACAGTCGAGGGAGTCGTCAATTCGTGGCATAGGGTAAACATATTTGCGAGTGACTTTGTTAAGTGCGCGGTAATCAACGCAAAAACGCACGGACCCATCCTTTTTTTTTTTTTTTTGACCAAGACGACCGGAGATGACCAGGGGCTAGTTGAGGGCCGAATAATGTCTCGTCAGAGCATATCATTCACATTATCTTCTATGATTTTACGTTCTGGTAAGGAAACACGGTAAGGGCGGCGGCTAACAATAGAAGTACCTTCTGTAATAATGCGGGGCTGTGCAGAAGACATTCCGCCCAAAGTCGGAGAAGTGACACCAAAGGAGGCTTGGTGTTTTCGAAGTAATTCCTGCAAAGCTTGGCGGTGAGTCGCAGGAAGGTCAGGATTGATGGTGCCAAAGAGAACACAGAGAGAAGGATCGGAAGAAGCTGCTGGTGAGGAAGAGGGGGCGGTAAGGGTGGTGAGGGACACCGGGTGAATGTCTAGGGCACAGGGAAAACATGTCCCTTTAGTCAGCACAATGGGGTATGGGGAAGTGTTCGAATCAGCGACAAGCGCTGTGCCATGCTCAAACCGAACAAGACTTGGTGGTAGCGCGATTACACGGGTCAGATGGCGATCAGAAGGCACGATTAGCACATCTACGTTATCAATGTCAGTAGAAGTAAGCGCGGCAAGTTGTTCGCATCCAGGGGGCAACACTGAGTTAGTAGCGGCAAGCAGGCGATGACGGGGCTCGGGAAGTTCAGAAGACGGATCGCTCTCGTTCATGTAAATAACCCTGTCGCGACACGAAATGCTGGCTGATGCGGCAGACAGAAAATCCCAGCCTAAAATAATTGGGTGAGCGCACGGTGACATCACGGCAAATTGTACATGGTGGCGGAAACCATCAACAAAAACTCGCACAGTACACTTAGCAAAAGGTCGAATTATTGCACCATTAGCTCCACGGAGTTCAGGTCCATCATAAGGCGTTTTCACTTTTCGCAAGCGGGAGCACAAGTCAGTGTGTATCACAGAAACAGCGGCGCCCGTGTCAACCAAAGTCTCAACAGATAAACCTTCAACCCACACTAAAATAATATTCCAGGGGACGTTCCAGAGGATTTTTGGGATGGCCGAAGAGTGCAGTTTTCCCTCCTAAAACTGCAGTAGTCAGTTTTCCGATAGGCGGGGGGTCGTCAGAGAAGCTTGACGGAGAGTCGAGGTTGAGCGGCGAAAAGGCGGAGAACGGCGTCTTGGAGGCCTGTAACCAGCAGGCGGAGCGGGGCTTTCTGGCGGGGGTGATGAACGTCGGGGATAATCAGGGAATGAACGGTGGTTAGAGCCGGAAAAGCGAGGAGGGTAGTCTGCTTCAAATGTGTCGTAGCCGCGGCGTTCATTCTGGAGCCTGCGACGACAGAAGCGGGAAATATGGCCTCGGTACCCGCAGTAATAATAAACAGGGCGGGCTGGGCGCCAGTTGGGGTAGCATGTCGGCGCCGCGGCAGGTGGTGCCAATGCAGCGACATGAGCAGTGGTAGGCGCCGGTGGCGTAGGCGCTCCAACTGCAGGCGGCAAGGATGTGACCTGGGCGTGCGTTGGCACCTGACAGATGGTAGGAGCGACCGATGTTAGGGGGGAATAGGTCATTGAGGCCAGCTTTTCTTTGACAATGCTACGCAGGCCGGCACTTGAAGGATGTGGCTCAGATGCAGGGCGGCACAAATTACCTTGAGCCGAGAGCTCTTCACGAATTAATTTGCGAATAAGCGCACGGAGGTCAGCGTCGGCAGTGAAACCAAATGAAGTGGGATCAGGCTGCAGGCGTATTGACTGTAGTTCGTCAAGGCGTTGACAAGTCGATATGATGGCGTCGATTGTGGTAGGGTTCTGCACGGCCAGGGCGTTATAGGCGAGTGGCCCAATACCTTTAAGGACGTGCCAAACCCGCTCGGCCTCTGGAATGGCGTAATTTATGCGCCGACAAAGTGCAAGAACATCTTCTATATAAGAGGTATAGGTCTCATTGGACCGCAAAAGTCAGGCTTCTAGCTTCTTCTTGGCGGACTCCGTGCGAACAGTAGGAGCGCAGAAAATCTGGCGTAATTTTTGTTTAAAGGTAGCCCAGTCCGGAATCGTCGATTCATGATTTAGGAACCACGTTTTTGCCACATCCGTCAAATAAAAGGACATATTAATTAGTTTAAGGGAATCGTCCCACCGGTTGAAAGCACTGACCCGGTCGTAGCTGTCGAGCCAGTCATCAGCGTCGTCGCCGCGGAAACCGGCGAACATCTGCGGGTCGCGCTGACGGCTACTGACAGTCCAAGTGGCAAGGGGAGCTGGAGTCGAGATGGTAGAAGCCGGAATAGCGGAGTGGCCCTCTTGAGTCATGACGATGGTGGTCGGGGTCAAACGGCGGCCAGAACGAAGCTCCAGGTGGATGCAGGTGACGAAGCAGCGGGGAAATCAAGGCGCACCTCCACCACGTGTAAGGTAACGCGAAGGTCGGACTTGGGGGATCAGGCTTTATTGCAGACCTGAAGCCTTGGTCGCACACTGCAGCCAAACACACTCCGCGATGACGATGGGTATCTACAAGAGGGAGCAGGATGAAGATGAAGCAGCACGTTCAGCCGTGTGAAAGATGAAGCGCCACACAGTGCTCACAATATATATATTATATATACACAAAATATGTCACGCACAACTGGGCAAGACGTAACTAAACGACCGGGCAAAGCTGTACGAGCAGGCAGAGTTCCGCACACAGCACGCGAGCCGACTTCAGCGTCATTTTCTTCCAGGCGCCATCTGAGAACATCAGGAACAACCAAGTGGCAATATTAACTGGCTTCATGCTTTGCGGAGCCTTAAAATAGCTTTGATACTGAAGAACGCGAAACGTTTACGCTGCAAGAAGGTACTAATACCAAGGCAATAAAGCCCAAAATTAATGAAACAACAGATATCTTTTCTACAGATTAAGGTGGATGGAACTGCCTCGTGACGGCTGAAATTGCGTGGAAACATCAATTAAGCGGCTTGCCGAGGCTGCTTACACAAATACAAATATTCAAATAGTAGCATATAGTTATTTCTGTTTATTGAGGAATTCAATGCTCTTTAATGCGACCACCCGCATCGGAAAACACGGAAGTAATCCTCATCAATGTAGCAAAACTTTCTTACGCATGTTTGTTTACCGAAAAAAAAAAAAACATTATGCGCAAGTGCCCTTTCAATTACCGTGGCTTGTTTTGTTTAAGGTGTGAAATGCATTTAGCTCGCAGTCGGCCTACCACCAGTGACCTTGCTGTCAGAAGCGAGAACGACACGAAGGTGAACCTGACTGGAGTTCTAACTATTCGTAGGCGCCACCCGAAAACGCTTAGATGTTGCGCTACCGCTGGACCAGCGCTTTCTTCAAAAATGTCCTTCTGTGTGGCCTCATGGTGGCCGAAGCCAGCTCGCGGAGCACTGACCTGCAGCCCAAGCGGCGCATACGCCTTCATGACAGTACATGACGTGTGAGGTGACAGCGCCGCATGAATTGCCTTCGTTATAACGCAGGCTTGCCGAAACTAATCGCCACGGGTCTGATTGCGACGAAACCCTACCCCGGACATTTCGCAAAGATTCCACTCCACACTGCACTCAGCGGCGAGACCATGGGACCATCCCGTTCATATGGACCGGGCCATCCAAGATGTAGAAAGAAAATGTTCCAGACTTGGCTGTGCTTGAAAACGCAACCAAGATTGGCTGTCGCGCAGCTGGGCAGTCCACACGTGAATCCTTTTGTGGGCTATCTTTAATTATTGCAAGCCACCCTCCGCGCTGGTTCAGGGGATTCGGCTATCGGCTGCTGATTCCGATGTCACCGGTTTGGTCACGGCCAGGATGGCCGTATTTACATGGAGAGGAAACATAACAACCGCGCGCTGTACGATGTATGTGCAAGTTAAAAAACCCTACATTTGTAGAAATTACTCTGAAGTCCTACATCGCGGCGTCTTCATGAGTGTCGCTCTGCACAGGCACTTTAGCATGACTCGAGCGAGCGGCAATGAGGGCTGCGGCTATGCTTGATGCAAGAAGGAATGAGGCCCGTCTTGCCGTCCACAATTCACAATTTCATTAGTGGATTCAAGTGATTTTCGGCATTAGAAGTGGTGTTTTTCGATATTCTTCAAAAGCATGAATATTGCCTCGGTGCATAAAAAGGAATGGATGTATCAACAAAAATACGTCTGCTGATGAAATCAGTTCTCTTTGACCCAGTGATATTATTAGTGATAGGAGATGCAATATAAAGTGTAGCATGGACGTAGTGCCTTTCTCATAACTCTGCCGAACATTCAGTGGAATTTTATCCCGTCTTTTAATTGTTTTATTGCGAAATGATTACTAGTCCCATAAGCGAAATTCCGTCGACGCCGTTTAGTCAATCGAGATGGTCCCAAAAAGATAGCTCTTCACTCCGTCGTGGGACAGCGCACAGCTGCTGCGCAGATGTTCAACATGAGGCATACGGTCGAGCGAGGCGCATGCGTTGGTTCCAGGCCAAGCGCGGTAAGGAGGATCAGATGGCGTCCCGTCTGGGGAGTGCCACGACAACGACTCTACAATGCCAAAATGAGAGTCCACGGCCAAAACAACGAGAGCGCGACCGTCAACATCGACCTACTGCGGCTGCATGCGGTCGGACGGCTTTGAAAGGAAACGCGAGGCCGACGAGGCGCGGAAACGACAGAATGAAGCTCATCGTACGAAGACAGCTGCGCTGGCGAACATGTGCCGCTCTTCGTGCGAAGCGAACCACGAAAAGAAACTATTAGTTAAAATGTAAGAGATAATAAAGGCATAAATTAAGGAATTGAGGATTAAGCGAGTAGGGAAGTGCATTACGCGAGTGATAACACATGATTGGAGCTATTAGCTCTAGCGTCATACCTTGAAAGTCGAAGCTTAAGTGTCCAGCTAACATTTTTTTTTTTTTTAATTTGAGAGAATATGAGTTTAAGCTTTGTCGGCGAGTAGAAGCAGCGTCGCTGCATTATTCAACCGACCATGTAATTTCGGGGACGAAATCATACCGGTCGTACCGAAGGCAAGGACTACTAGGCTACCGGAAGCTACGTGATATTCTCACGGCGGCGAATTACACCACGTGGGCTGCTCCTTGACCTACAACACTGTGGTCTTGAGTATCGGACTAAATTCGGAGCTACCGACTTCGGCTGCCTGACATGGCTCTTGAAAGTTTGGCCCCTTAAGATACGCCTTGCTATCAAAGAAAGTAGTTGTGGCAGCTACGTACACTGACTACCAAACAGCTTAACATTTTTTTTACGCTTTTTGTCTACTGCGCGCACATTCTTGGAGCTCCGGTAGTACGCGTTCGTGTGCGCACGCGTGCTATGAGAGTCAAGTTGAAGTGTCTCACTTGCCTTAGCAAGCTTTTCAACTAGACAGTGTTTAGTATCGCAATGACAAATTCACGTGTGTAAGATATATTTGATATTAAACATGAACCGCAGGAATTGAAAAGGTAATGAATAAGCTGAAAACTGAATTTAGGGAAGATGAGAGGGGAATAAAAACCCAAAATTCTTTCGGAGCCAGATTCGGATACGCTACCGCTAGGCCATGCATGCACGCCGTTGCCATGCATGCACGCTAGGATTTGGTTAATGTGTGGCTCTGTATAGGTACATACCGTAACAAGGAAAGCCGAGCTAGTTGGTACCACATTTTGAAAGAAGCCTATCCCTATCATAAGAACCGTCACACATGCACCAGCACTCCATCTGTTAGCATCCATCAGTTTGAAATCTAATGCGTTGATGATTGTGAATGATTTTCAGTGTTGGCTTTTATATGTTAACATGCGCGCCGGATGGCAGGAACATTCTGTGTATTTATGTGTTTTCTCGAATAAATTCAGTTCATAGTCAGTGCTCTCCCGTCTTCTTTCCTGTCCGCTGTGGTCGCGCTGTTTCCACAAAATCGGTACCTGCGTTGGGTGGTATTTCTAATAATGTTGCAGCTTATGACTGTAGACTGATGAATATGTTTGAGCAAATAGAGACACATACTAAGGAATCGGTAGTTTAACGAATAGCAATGTGCATGTAGTACGCGAACTAGGATCTGCAAAGGATGGATTCAGTAACGTGTTCGCATCATGCCCTTAAGGGCGGAGATCTGAAGTTGTTAACTGCATCCCACAATGGGGACTACTTCGGCTTGCTCTGTGCATAACGGTGTCTTCGTATTTTTTTTTTCTTGTCGCCTTGTTGGCTGCTCTGCTCCCGAATACCCCCCCCCCCCCCCCCCCCCCACTCCTCTGCGCTCTTCCGTGATACATATCTACCTTTTATCATCTTTAATTGTTGTTTAAACATTGTCCACTCTCCTTTATTACATCCTTTCGATGCGCGCCTCCTCTAAGATCGGGCAAAGCTGAGAGCCGCTCTGTAATTGCCGGGCAGGTAGCCTGTTGCAGAGCGCAACTCATTCCAGTTGCATTAAATATCTCCGCTTTAAGAGCCGGTCTCCAAGAAGCAGTGGTGGAGGATAAAAAAAAAAAAAAGTAATGAATGCATTCACTTCTGCTTCGCCTGCGGAATTTAGCCCGCTTTATTGCAACCATACTAAGAAGCGTATTCTTTTACTCCTGGCATGCCTGTCGTTGTTGTGGGGCCATAAATAAAGCAGTGGGCGAATAAACGAACTGTAAGGAGACGGTGCTCCAAGGGGGGCCGTCCGCTGTTCGCTCTGCACCGGCACGTTAGCATGACTCGAGCGAGCGGCAACGCGGGCTACGGCAACGCTTGATCGAAGAAGGAATGAGGCCTGTCTTGCCTTCCCTACCCACACGCTGGCCTATATTGGAGCTGACGTCTGAGCCGGGCACAAAGGAGCGCCGGTTGCGCTTACTGCTTGTGGCAGCAGGGAGAAACGAAGCCGCACACAGGACCAAGGACGAGGGTCCCGGATCGCCGCTTGTATACCGCGCAGGGACTGGTCATTCTCGCTGGGAGCGGGCCACGTGGCCCAGGCGCGCGCACGCTAGCTGTAGCGCGGAATGGGAGGAGGCAGGCACACGCGACGTCGATCGTACGCAGCGTCAGGAGCGCTGCCTCGGGTGGCGGACGAAAGCATCCTCCTGGGACGGGATGATACGAGCGATCTCGCGTGGACACAAAGCAACAAAGAGAAACGGAGGATGGTGTACGCGAGCGCAAACACACGCTGTATAAGGAAGGACGCTTTAAGACGCCGGGGCACGAAGGCAACAAATAATGGAACGTGGAACCGAGAAAACCGTTCCAGAAAGGCTGGAGGCAAACTTGAAAGCTTCTAGAACAGCCGTTCGCTATAACGAATGAGAAAAAGTGCCCTCAAACAAAATTTGTCGAAAGAATGGTGCTGTATTGGGTTTTATGGCACTTAGTGGCAGGCTAAAGGGGAATGGGGTGCCTTCATGCCATCGTGCGCCAAGCCAATAGATAACGTAAATAAACAGGGGCAGGCAAATATTGGAGTTACTGGCGGATATTTTGAAAACAAGCGAAGTACTGATATATATATATATATATATATATGCATGTAAAGCATTGCAAGTAACGCTTTGAAAAGAATGCTGACGATGCGTTTACGACATAGCAGGAGAGGGATATGTGGCATTTGGTGGCGACATAGATAAGAGAAGCGGTTGGAAGGCAGATTGAGGAAAATCAAATTCGCCTCGACAGGGAAACATCAAAGGAGCATTCTAATGTTGGCCAAGTATAGGTTGAAAGAAAGAAGGGAGACCCATCGCAAAGCAGCTTGACGACGTCAAAAGCATCGGACGGAGTCGGGGAGCACAACTCAACTATGGCTGTGGTAAGGAATATGGTAGATATAGTAGGCTAGGCGCTATAGTAGACAAAATAAATAAAAGTCGCAGTGTGCCGTTTGTTCCGTTGAAAGGTACAATTTCAAAGGCTTCATATTTACGACTCTCAGCGGTACGGCTGCGACAGTTTCAATGTACTCAGTATACTATCGCTCGAGTCCGACAGTATACTCGAGACCGACATCCAGATCCATTGCCAACATATGTTGCGCACAGCAGTCCTGGAACTATGAATGGCGGAAGTTAGAGGGATACCCACGGGCGAACTCTGAAAATTCTGAAGCCAAATAATTCTTTCTGGTAAGACGGTATAGGAATGTGACAGAAACTGCGTAAATTAGAAAACGCCTCTTTACATTCATTTCCCCGCTCCTATTGTTCAGTAGATAGGGCGCTAGACTGAGTCCGAACGCGCAGCTTTCATCATAGCCGTGGGGGTCTCGTTTCGACAGAGGTGAAACGCAAGACGCTCCTGCGCTCTGTCATATCACTGCTTTTTAAACAACGTGGGGGGGGGCCAAAACTTCCGTGGTTCTCTACTGCGGCGTCGGTTGTAGCAAAAGTTGTTTCGGAACGTTAAATCCCATAAACCAAACCGGATCAAAGGTTCCCATACGTTCGATCAATTACAGCTGAGTCATTCAGGATTGACCCCAAGGCAAAATTAGAAGCAGTCGAAGGCAACATAAGCGAAAGGAGTGATGATTGCAACAAGTTTACCCAGGAGGAAACAGAGGCCGATTGAAACAGTGATAGCCGATTTCATTCGAATTAATTAATGAACTTCCAAACCATAGGGAAGCGCTGTTAAAGAAGATTGGAAATAGCCTAAATAGTTTTCATAAAAAAGTGTGAACAACTGGCGACACAACGAGATCACTTTAATGTATTATAGTTAAAGGGATACGACCGCAAAGAATTCCTTTAGGCCAATTGCGATAACTTATGTTTCGTACAGACTGGCAAAGTAAGGAGTAAAAAGGGAACATTAAACATCAATAAAAAGCACGAAGTTGTGAGAACAACTTCATAAGATGAGACAGAGGGGAGTTATTCAATGTCAAAAGAAAGCAGACGCCGTTCTTGTACAGCAAATGGAATAGTCAGAACAATTAAGAAAAAAGCGTTATATGATAACTCAAGAAACGTCACCTTGTAGATTCAGGCGAGATCAGGGTGTCTTAGTGCGCGTAGCTACAAGATAACATTAAAGCAAGGTGATGGTACATGTGTTCTCTTGACTGAAGCTGTAGAAGCAATTGAGAATATGAACTTATAACGTGTCAGTATCCACCCAGAAAAACAAGCAAGGTGGACTCGCAAAAAAAAAAAAAAAAAACGTTTCAAAGCGGTTGTTCATACCATCAATTCATCCGAAATTCGTGGTCTTGCTCGACATAAAGGGTGTGACCTCAGCATCCAGTAGAGTGCAATATGATGCGATGCAACCCAAATGTTTCCACTTACCCACCTACCACAATTCGAGTACACAGTCGAAGCCGAAATATTTCTTCTTTCGGTCGCTTTATTATGGTGGGACACAATTAAAGAATGACAAGTAAAGCGCTTAATTCCGCCCTTGCCACTTGTGTATAATGAGCTTAAAAAGACGAAATTGGGGTAGCTTCGAAAAATGAGTTTGTAGTGCTTAAAACGAAAAATAAAGCAAACATTTTTGACACTGCCGAAAATGAATGAATATCGAAAGTTAGCTCGTGAAACACGCCGTTAAAGGCACGGCTCGATGGTAGTATTGGGGTATGAATTTAGCAACTTTATATTTTAATTTCACTTTTATTGATTTTTCTGTATCTCTTTTTGAATTTTTTTAATGATGTTGTGATCATGCGTTGTAAATTAGGTCACGTGGTAGGCACACTGTCACACAACGCTTAGGCAAACACTTGTAACGGCAATCATTCATGATATAGCTAGCGCCTGAAATGAGGTCCAAGCTGAGAGAACGGTGCAACAAGAGTGTTATTGGCGCTAACTACATCATGAATCAGATCCAACTCGCCCAACATTCCACCTTTTTTATTGGCAATAACGTCAAGAGTTGATTGCGGCATTACCCCAAACTCGCTCAATGTGCGCAGTAGAGTGTGCGCTCTAAATTGAAGGAATTCTAGATAATGCGGGCATCCGAAGCAAGTTATAGGGGGTGGGCTCAACGGCAATACTTTGGAAACGTTACCGACAATAAATGCTATTTTTGCGCCGGTGTATGCGTTAGCATTAGTGGTTTCGAAAGCTTTGAAAGGTATCTGGGTGGTTCTTGAACCTTGGAGGTTGGAGGTGGAGTGAAGGTTGGTTTGCGGGTGATGTGTGTACTTTCCAGGCCAGGAGGGTGCCTGCAAGGTGGACGCTTCAAAGCCAACGCCAACTCAAATGACAAAGCTGATGCCAACGCAGAAGACTGTGATAATTGGCGTTGTAATGCTAAAGAAATAAAGCGAGCGGGTGAGAGATTATAGCATAGTTTTCTGTCTGTCCAACTATAGAAATGTAACTCGATCATTACACCAGATGTTTTACCTAACATTTTCAGAAAATGTCGAATATAGAGAGTAGAAAAAAATATTTCAAGAAAGAACTCTCAGTCGCTTCAAAAGTATTTTTGGAAAAACTTCTAAGCACCTCGCTAATTCACTAAAACTGGCTAATTGCTTTTTAATTAACCCAGCTTGGTTGGAGTCAATGATGAATTCCAAGCCATGCTAATTACGATGCCGCCTCAAGTTTTGAAACGAAGAAAGCTAATTTCCTTACGATCTGCAGTGTGACGAAACTCGATGAATTTTTTCATGCATCATCCTCACATTAGACAAGGAAAATTATGATGCGTTTCCCACGATCCAGGTTAAAACGCTGGGCTGGGGATCCGAGGGATGGAGGTTCGATATCCGATGGGGACGAGAGTTTTTATTTTTCTGATGACGTCATCAGTTTTATTGACATAACTCCTGCTGACTAAATTCGAAATTTCCGCTTATTCGGATGTAACGTCATCAGCTATAGCGCGACGGAAGTGCTGCGACAGAATCTTGTCCAACACTACGAGCCATCAAAGGCTTCCGCCTTTAAAAAAGAAAGAAGGCAGCTTCGTTCTGTGACACGAACGCTTTGCGTACCATTGCTCATACTCCGAGAAGCTCAGATAGCACTTGAACTCTGCTATTCGCAATGCTGTCACAAGGGAAATACAGCCATAGCAATCAAGGCAACGGCCGCACATCTTCGCCCTTCACTGGAATTGCTGTCGACATTATAGTCATATAAGCTTTTACGATGGATACGGGATTGGTAAGTGAGCGCACTCTAACGCCCAAGAACGTGACTGAACCGAAAAAGAAAATCTCTTATCAGCCTGTGTGACATGGTTTCTGCCCGAAAGTTGGCAACGGTCATCGTCCATAGGCATTTTTCTGCGTTTAATGTAGGGTACAAAACTACAGCCAATTTTGTGGTGGTCTCTATATATGTAGCTTGGTTACTACGAGCGTTATAGTTTGTAGGCCAAGAAAACAAGCTGCAAGGCCACAACGTGCCGTCGAATCTGGCTTGGAAGTGCTAGTGGAGGAGACCACATCAGGTTTCACTCTGGAGCTCCTTGTTGATGCGAAAATCATTTCCTCTCCGAGCTCCCAGCTTTCTGGACATCTACATGCCATTGACACTGACATCCCAATTTCAGCTAGTGAGGGTGACATCCGTAAAATGCTACACTGCGCTTTCTGACCACAATTTACTCTACATCCTCTCTCGCATCATCTCTCTCTCGAGTATGCATGAGACGCGTATTCTCTTATTCCCTTACACACAAGTATCCCCAAGTTACGCATAGTAGAGAGCAAACTGAAATCAGAACGAGCGTCGATGCGTAGCGATGGGGTGAGTTGTAAATAAGATGAATGGAGTAATGCGAGTTACGCAGTGACATCAATCATGAAACGGCAGGCAGAAATTTTCGCCATCGAAAGAAGCTCGTAAAACTAAATTCTAACCGCACCAAATTGGAAGAACCAAAACATACGCAAACAGAGAAAGAAAGGATTAAGTAACTAGCCCTCCGAAGCATGAGAAAAACGCTTAACGGATTAGATTTCTAAACAAATGAGAAATGGCAATAACAGAGCCAAATAATGATGCATTATAAAGTCCTCCTCTATAAGCTCAAATTAGGGTCTGAAAGATGATGGTATGGGGAGGAGAGGAGGCATTGCCGTGAGTTGCCAGGACGCGTGGCGCTTAACATTCACCGGACCTGACAGATTCGAATTAGAAATTGAAACCACGTTCGAGCGCCACGGTTTCGTGTTCCATGCACGAAAGAAAATTCGTCTTTGAATGATCAAGCAGGCGCAGGCGCTCGAAGCCTATCTGAGCGCGCGTCGCTTTAGTGCGAATATTCGATTGCGATGAGACCGTGAAGCCCAATTTCTCTTCTGTATATCCTCCCACTAAGAAGAAAATTTAATTATGGTCTCAGTTCTACCGCGGATATTTTATCCGGCCGTGGGATATTTTTCTCTGATGCGGACTTAGGCGGCACTTGAAAGGAATGTTTTCAGCGATGCACATTCACGGAAGTCTTTGTTCTTGAACCGGAGTAAGATGGAAGATGGTACTGCGCATAATGAGTGCATGCTGCTTACTGCAACGTGATATGACTGAGAGATCCGAGTGAAGTGGTTTACCTTGAATTTTCTAAACAGAGCGAAGAAAGATATGTTTCCTAATTGGTGGCGCAGTTGCGCCAGAGAACGAGAAGAGCGGCATACAAATTTTTAGTTGGATGTGAGTCGCTCTGAGGAGTATTGCAGGATCAGCGTCTAGGCGATGCCGTCCATTTTGTAGCTACAATGAAGAGGCAGATTCACTTTTGACGTCTAAAATTTGTGAAAGTCCTGTCATGTAGGTCTTATTAGCGTGATAGGCATAATCAATGCGGGAACACAGTGCACGGATGCTTGTTCCCATCGCTGCAACCCTAAGTAGGCAGGATAATAAGTAATGAGAATAAAGGGTAAATAAAACCGGTTGGTAGCCAAGGGGAGGCACTGCCTTGCTCTCGGCAAGCCCACTAGCCGCACCGTGAGGTAAGGCAATATAGGATTGATTGAAAAAAGGAAGAGGGAAAAAAGGCGCTTTGAAGCGGACGGTTCAATAATAATTCTTGCAACGGAGCTTCTTAAGTTTGCACTCACATCGCAGGGCATGCGGTTACCCGTTGCACTTTGACTTCTTTCTGCGTTCTCGAACGCTGTACGAGGTGGTGCTTATACGAGAATTCAGGATAGCACGTCCTTGTGCTCAGATGTCGGCACAGTATCAGGTGTAGCCGCTGTGGTAGCGAGTTGAAAATGCTTACAAACGGTGGCACGAAACCGAGTAACACTAAAAATTTATGTTAGAGTTAGGAAAGTAGATTTGTATTGCCAATGATATAAAGGTATCTAAACTCGTCAGTTATCGCATCTTTAATGTGCGTGTGCTGAAGGATGAAGGCTGAGAGCGGGCACATTCGATTTTCACTCCCACACAGTCGCCGACTATACTTGCTGACAGTAGTCGACCATTCGATTATTCTTGTTGAGCTGTCATGCTTAGACTTCGTGCTTTTTCTGAGTACTTTTCGTGTTCATTGAGACAACATTGTTCGTTAAACCTTCGTATGGGTCCCGTAGCTCGCCAGAGAGGGAGGAGGAGAGACGTTGCAGCGTCCGGTCAAGGCGCTGCTGCGCTGGCTTCAAAAAAATGGCGTCTGGGCCTCTCCTAAGTTCTTTCCTTCCTCCATGCTGTAACGCCGCTTCCTTTCAGCGCGGTAGCCGGGACCAGTAGCAAGTATCCTGGCACTGGATAATCGAATATGTCCTGTGGGACGGTGTGACTGTTTAAACCTCGTGCAGCAGAGCGTGCAGCATCTATGCTGTCGTCGCTGTATGGAGGGTACGGCAAGAAATCGCAGCTGCTAATACCATCTGCACAAATATCTGTCAGCCTCTGCGGCCGCTTTCGAACTGAAATACTTTTTCGATTCCTCTTTGAACATTGAAACTGAATCGGGTCGAAATATGGACGACAACCTTCTAATCTTTATTTATTGCTGCTGACAGGCGCTGCACTTGCGGCCTTGTCA